>NC_090935.1:1475245333-1475556204 GCF_040938575.1 Ambystoma mexicanum | reverse complement strand
GCAAACGTCGAGAAAGTTCTCGACCCGATGACAAGTCGTCGAGGGCATCGACTCTGAAACCGAGTCCTTCTTCGATATCTTCGAAGAAACACAAGTCGTCGAATAACTCGACGTCTTTGTCGACTCCATCGGAGTCAAACATCTCGACGCGAAAGTCGAAGGCGAAGCCGAGTAAGCCGGCGACATTTCTTGAGCCGTCTTCGACACTAACAATGGCCGCTTCGACTTTGTCGAGGATTTTGCCTATTCCGGACAAGGTTTACAAACCTACTCCGAAGAAAGACTTTTTTAAGTCTATTGCCTCAATATTTGAGGAGGAATAGCCCTCTGAAGAGGATTCCCCTAATTTTGGGTTGCAATTTGGTACTCAGAACACTCCAGAAGAGCTCATTAATGAGGGGTCCAAAATGAGAGACCTTTATGATTCTCTCCAGTCGGCTAGTGGTCTTGACATCTTGCCAGAGCTACAATTTGGCAGGCCTGACCCTTCTGAGCATGCAAATTCTACCTGTAGGAATCTCATGAATAGGGTCACTGAGTATATGGGCTGCAGAAGAGCTTCTTCTACCTTTGAACAGGATGATATGACTGATATCCTGGACCAAGGCCATCAGAAGGACCCAATTTCGCCTTTCCACAAAGCCTGTCAGACGAAGGTTACTGCAAATTGGGAAGCCCCCGAATCCGGACCTGCTGTTAACAGGAACGTTGCTAGGAAGTACAGGCCTTCCAGCAGCGATCCAGAATACCTGACCAAGCACCCCACACCTGAGAGTGTGGTAGTTCAGGCTGCCACATCAACCAGGCAATCTGCTTATCCCTCTATCCCCCCCAATTAGAGATGACAAGAGGGTAGATGCCTGGGCACGTAAGATTTTCACATCAGGCAGCATGGCCTTGAAATCTACTGTCACTTGTACTCTCTCAAGATTCTCTTATATCCTGTGGGACTGTGTTGCCATGGTGGCTGATCACATCCTGGAAGGCGTAGAAAGAGATGGCTTCCTGGCTATAGTTAAGGATGGAAAGGAGGCAATGGGAGAATGTCTCCAGCCGGGATTGGATACTGCTGACAGCATCAGGAGATCTATGGCTGCTAGCACCGTACTGCGCAGGTTTGTGTGATTTGCAGCAAGGTGGATGAGAGTCTGGAGAAGCTGCAGACCTCCAAGGCGGCAGCAAAATCCCTTAGCACCTCCATTCAACAACCTCAACAACAACCCTACTCAGGCTCCTCTTCCTGGAGGGGTCATTCTTTTTGTTTCTATTCCTCAGTTTGTAGAGGAAGAGGACAGGCCGGACAATAGGGACAAAGAAGATTCCCTCGTGGTGGACGAGGAAGGGGTGCTAAATCAGCCCCATCAGCGGCATCATTACCCTCAGCTGCTACTGCAGCGGCCTCTAAGCCACTCTGAGGCCTTGACCCACAAGACACCTGTGGGAGTCAGGATTTCTCAGTATCTGAACGAATGGCGGGGCTTTACCTCAGGTGCTTAGGCACTGGAAAGAGTATCCCAGGATAACTGCCTTCCTTTTAAAAAAAGGCCTCAAGTTCATCCACCGGGATCCAACTCTGTCAAAATTCCAGACTCGCTCCTTGTGCAGGAAATTGTAACCCTGCTAGAGAAAGGTGCAATAGAACATGTACCTGTAGCGGAGAGGAACAAAAGTTGGTATTCCCCCTACTTTCTCATCCCAAAGAATGACGGAGGATTGAGACCCATCATAGACTTAAGAAACTTGAAAAAGTTCCTCAGGAGGGACAAGTTCAAGATGGCTACCCTTTCTCAGATCCTTCAGGCTCTCCAACTCCAAGACTGGTTGGTATCATTGGACCTTCAGGATGCTTACTTTCATCTGCCAATCCATCTCAAGCACAGAAAGTACCTGAGGTTCACGGTTGGCGGTTCTCATTATCAGTTTCAAGTTCTGCCATTCGGGCTGACCTCCGCCCGAGGGTTTTTACCAAGTTGATGATGGCAGTGGCAACAAGTCTCAGGAGAGGGGGTATTCACATCAACCCCTACCTGGACGATTGCCTGATCAGGGCTTGTTCACCCGAACAAGCCCAGGAACATCTCAGTATCACCTGCCACTCCCTTCAGAGACTAGGCTTCTCGCTCAATTACAAGAAGTGCCAAATGATACCATTCCAAAAACTCCAATTCATCAGAGCAGTCTTGGATACTTCCTTGGGGAAAGCCTCGCCACCCGAGGTGAGAGCTCAACACATTCAGCAAATGGTAACAAAATTCCAGAATGCCCAGCATCTTCTGGCCTTCGATTTTCTGAGGTTGCTCGGTCTTATGGCATCCTGCATTTTTCTGGTGCCAGAGGCCCAGTTGAGAATGAGATACCTTCAATGGGCTCTCAGGACTCAGTGGTCCCAATTCTCAGGAAATATGTCAGACCAACTGCAAGTTCTGAGCAGAGTTGCTCAGGACCTTCTCTGGTGGGCTTGAAAAGACAACATTCTTTTTGGCAACCATGGCCGGAGATAACGGCAGTGACAGACGCCTCACTCACGGGGTGGGGAGCCCACGTCAGAGAACTGACAAACATCGGTCGTTGGTCTCCATCAGAGTCCAAACTACATAGCAACCTGTTGGAACTGAGGGCAATCAGGGTAGCACTGAAGGCCTTTCAGCCATCTGTACGGGGAAAGAACGTCATGATAATGACAGACAACACAGTGGCCATGTACTACCTCAACAAGAGAGGAGGTGTGGGGTCACTAACACTGTGCAGAGAGGCAATGCAGCTCTGGTTCTGGACAATACAAGAAGGAATCTCTCTATCGGCAGTTCACCTAGCCATAGAGCGGAACACGCGGTGGACGCTCTGAGCAGGCAGAGCACAGTCTCCCACGAGTGGCAACCAGCTCAGGAAGTCCTTCAAGAGATCTTCACCCTTTGGGGAAGCCCTCAAGTAGATCTGTTCGCATCTAGTGGCAACAGGGAGTGCAAACTGTCCTGCTCCTGTACCAAACTGTCCTGCTCCAGTATGTGTTCCCTCCAGTCCCCATCATTCCTAACATCATGAGGAGTTTGAGGAAGTTTGAGACGTCCATGATCCTGATTGTTCCAGTTTGGGCCAGGAGGAGGTGGTACCCAGGCCTTCTGGACATGTCCATCTGCCCTCCAATTCATCTTCTGCAAAGAGAGGACCTTCTCTCACAAGAGGGAGGTTGAGCTCTCCATCCAGAATTCAAGACTCTCAACCTTTATGTCTGGTTTCTGAGAGGTTGAGATATAAGGATTGGGACCTCCCGGAGGATGTAATGGAGGTGTTGCTTTTGGCCAGAAGACCAGCAATGAAGTCTATGTACTGCTGCCATTTCAATACATTTTGCAGCTGGTGTAGAGATAATAATGTGGATCCTTTGCTATGTGGCACACCTATGGTGCTATCCTTTTTGTTTCATTTAGCCAACCAATGGCTCCAGGTTGTTACTGTGAAAGGATACTTGGCGGGGTTATCTATTTTTAAGTGCACGCCAGAGCAGGTATCTTATTTCAAAATCCCTATTGCTGTATAATTCCTGAAAGGGCTTATTAATGTGTTCGCTCCAGTCCCCTTTGTTGTTCCTGTTTGGGACTTGAACTTGGTACTGAAATTCCTCATGTGTGCTCCTTTTGAGACACTTCATTCATTTCCTTCGAGGATGTTAACTTTTTTAAGTTTTCCTCAAAGCCATTGCATCGGCACGCAGGGTCAGCGAATTGTAGGCTCTTTCGTGTAAACTGCCGTTTACCACCTTCTTCAAGGAGAAGGGCGTCTTGAGGGTCCATCCCACCTTTCTCTTAAAGGTAGTATCGGAATTTCACCTTTCTCAGAAAATAGTCCTACTGACTTTTTATCCTCCACCTCATCCTGGTAAAGAGGAGGAAAGGCTTAATCGTCTTGACCCTAAAAAGGCTTTGAGATTTTGCCTCTCTTGAATGGCAAATCTTAGGCAAGACGACCAGTTGTTTATTGGTTATACTGGACATAAACTAGGACTGGCGGTGACTAAACACATTTTACCCCTCTGGATCATTGTTTGCATCACTGAATGCTATAATTTAGTGGGAAAGGTCGTTCCTGTAGGCTGGCAGGCACATTCTACAAGGGGTGTGGCCACATCATCAGCGTTGCAGAGAGGGGTGCCGGTTTTAGATATTTGCGTGGCAGCCACTTGGTACACTTTACATACTTTCACAAAACATTACTGCCTGGACTGCATCCGCAGATTTCTAATAGTTTCTCCCTCAAGACAACGTGGTATCCTTTAAGCCAGGCCTTGGCGGATTTCTCCCCAGCTCTGAGCTGGGGGGAAATCCGCTGAAATTTTGCGCTCTTACCGCCGGCGGGAAATCCGCTGGTGGTATGAGCATGAAATGTCCCCATTGAGCCCAATGGGGAATGGGGAATTCCCGAATGGGCTCAATGGGGAATGGGCAATACTCGTTCCGCCGAACCCGTGATCCGGCGCTATTAGCACCGGGGGGTTCGGCGGTAGGGCTATTAGCGCCGGCGCTACCGCCCAACTCGTGATGAGGCCCAATATCTGCTGCAAAACCATGAGCATCTACTATTGGGTCTAAATTCACAGTGTCCAGGAAATCAGAGTCAACATTCCTTTGTGACCTCAATAGTATGTCATCAAATTCTATAATACTAGATAAGTTTAAACTATTCATATCCATACTGTTTGCCATCTTTGAACATGATGACAAGAGAAACGAGAAAGACATGTACACAATCATTCTAATATACATTGTAAATCCAAAGTTTCTTCTTCTTCTTGAAAGACAACAATTTACTGGTTTCTTTTGCTCCCCCTTTTCTACTGGAATGAACTGCGAATCCCTAGGGCATACTTAACTTTGAGCCTGCTCCTGTGCCACTGGAGGGGTGCTGGTATCTCATCGTATGTCACTGATGTGGACCCAGCTCTTGTTGCCCGCCACCTTCACAGCGGTCAGAGTTGCAAAAATCACATGGTCCGGCCCATGCAATTGCGCTCATTCCAGCATCGCACAAAGGAGCAGATGAAATTCAGGTCCCGGGGAGTAATGGTTGCTTGTGAAGTGCTTTGCCACTTCCTGCTGTAGGTTGTTGGTGAGAAGACACATCCTGTGAAGATATAATTCTGACACTTTTGCTGAAGGCCCTAAGGTACTCCCTAAACTCCTCACCCAGGACCTCTGCTGCTTCATGTGCATCTGATGCTGTGCATGAAGGAGAAAGCAGTGTGTGTAACCTATGCCCAGTCACAATCTCATGGGGGCTAAGGTGGTGCTCCTTCCCTGGCTGATTCCTCAAATAAACCAAAACCAGTGGCAAGCAACGCAACCAATGTTTACGTAAATCAGTACACATTTTAGCTAACTGAACCTTAAGAACCCCATTGAGCCGCTCTATGAATATGTTGGCCTGTGAGTGGTACACTGAACACAACCTGCGCTTGATCCCCAAGAGCGAAGTGATTTCTGAGAACAATGCATTAAAGAAGTCAGGTCCATTGTCAGAGTTCAGGACCTTACGAATTTCCCACTGTGGAAATATCTCTCTCGCCAAAAATGTTGCTGCAGACTTAACATCAGGGTTTACGCAGGGACCAACCTCAAGCCATCGGGAAAACGGGCAAACAACTACTATGAGGTAATGATAATTATTACATTTTACAATCATGTCAACAAAATCAATATGGAGTTCCTGAAATGGCACAGAGGGCCTCGGCAAAACTCCCCTCACTGACCTCATGGTGTTTCCAGGATTTAATTCCCTACAAACTATGCAGTTCCCTACAAATCTACTTACCTGTTCCTGGGGATTTGGTATGGACCATTCCTCCTGGAGTTCTGCTGCAATTTGTCACAGAGATGTGTGCAAAAGGTAATGTAGTTGCTCTAGAGCCACAAGAAGCAGTTCTACAGGCATTACTACCTTCCCCATAAGCTCTGGTCTTCACAGCAAATCCGTGGGCAAGAGGGCACATCCTCTATTTGCTCAAAGCTCCTGTTCCTCCTAAAGTGCTTTTCTCTGAGTTTCTATAATTTGAAGCAAAGGGACTGCAGTGTACAGTGCTGGCAACTGTACCTACTGGGAAACGGTTTCCATTTATTTTCTGGGGATCTGTGAATGGCAAATATACAGCTTCTTTTGCCACCCTGTTTGGAGCATCATTTCCAAATGCTATTGAGTTGGTAAGATTAGTATGCGCAGTGCACTAAACAACCCCTACCTCTGTGGTCAATATTAATGCTTTGATTAATCTGGACAGCAGCACAGCATGCTGGACAGGGAATCCGTCAGAGCTCATAAACCCTCTTCTATGCCACCTTAACCAGCCTGAATCCACAGTGGAGGTTACATACACAGAGTCAGAATAGTGACTTCCTTCCCCTTACTCACTTTTAGTGTCTCTATAAGTGCCACTATTTCGGCCATTGTGCGGAGTAATGCAAAGGCAACCGTTTCTTCAGTTTGACCCGGTATTCCACATTCACAAGGCCCACAACGGGTCAACCCATATGCCTCTCACCAGTGTCCTGATTGATTGTCAAGGGCCCATCAACAAAAAGTACCTCACCTCCATCCAAGGCATCCTTCTTAACACTTGTCCTCTCTTCGTCTTCTACCTCGTATGTTGCACAATCATGGACAATATCATCAGGTTTCACTGTCTCGGCTACAAATGTCACGGGAGGGACTAGGTTACAACAAATGGGATGTATGGATGCATCCGATAGAATAACCTCATACCCCAAGATGCTTTGAGTCGTCAAAGCTCCACGTACAATGTCACTGGGCAACCCATAATAATGGTTGAAGACTTTGGAATTGCAAAAGCTGCTGCCTCTAAAGATTGCTCACAAGGGAACTATTCCTGCATCACTGAGTCTAGGAGTTCACTATAGTATGCTAAATGTTTATGGCCTAGCGATTTTTGCTAGGCCATGGCTGCTGTCAATACTTGCCTGTTCGGGGGTGTCCTCTTTCACCACTCCTGTTCTCGCTGGCGATGGAGCACCTGGCAGTGAGGGTAAGAACGGATTCCCAATTGAGAGGCGTTGCTTAGCTGGAGGGAGGGAGGACCGCATATCGCTTTACATTGATGATGTTCTCATTTATCTAGGGGAACCCAAGTATACTGGAGTGATGGAGGTTTTCTCGGAGTTTGGGGAAGTAAGCGGGCGCCGGATAAATTGGGAAAAATTGGTGCCAATGCCAATTAAGGGTGGGAACAAGGTGATCCGGGAGGGTTGTCTGCTCACGATCGTGAGATAATCCCTTACATTTTGGGGTATCAGAGTGGGGGTGGTGAAGACAGAGTTTCTCCAGAACAATCTAGGCGTGGTATTGGATAGGCTGAAGGGTGACTTTAAACACTGGTGACCCTCCTGATTTAATTGGTGGGAAGGGCAGATCTATTTAAAATGATGGCGTTACTGCTGACCAAAGTGTTTCGCACCATAGAGAGGTTGCAGAGGGAAACTATATGGGGTAACACAAACCAGAGAATTGCACTGAAGACGCTGACCAGATCAGTGTGGGACGGAGGGTTGGGTGCTCCGAAAATGCAGCATTATTATTGGGTGTCCCAACTGATGGTTGTGAATGAATGGCTGTTTGGCGGGAGGGAACTGCCCCACATTGCGCTGGAACTAAGGAGGATGGGACCATGGATGGCCTGGCAGAGGTTATACCGGAGTAAGCCACCACAGGGGATGACACATCCAGGGGTTTGCACAATGAATACCTGCAAGGCGGCTCTCAGAGTGATCAGTTGGGGGGGAGTAGTGACCAGGGCAGCATCTATTTGGGAGAACGATGATCTCCCCGAAATATATAAACTAGGGAAGCAGAGAGAGTCCCAGGATAAAGGTGTTAAGAAAATAAAGGACATCCTAGCGCAGGACCGCCTTGCTCCTTTCCAGAATTTACAAGAGGAGTTTGGTCTGCAGGCTAGAGATGGCTACACCTATACTAGGCTGCAACATGCAATGACCCATGAAGAACAGGATACATGGAACATCCCAGAGAAATCACTGATTGAGGCCAGCCTCCTGGAGGGAACAATCCAAGGGAAGAATATAATTCAACTTTACAAGATGCTCAATGGGTTCACCTTTAAGCCCCTGCAGACACTAAGAGAGCAATGGGAGGAGAACCGTGGCGCCTTGGAAGAGGAGGACTGGGTTGAAGTGCTGTGCTCATCGAGAGAGGCCAGCAGAAGCATACGATTGCGTCTGATACAATTCAAGATCATACATAGAACATGCTATAGCCGGGATTGCTTACATCAGATGGGCAGGGTCGCGGACACCCAGTGTCTGAAATCTGGGGTGGGAGTGGGCTTGTTCTTCCATATGATCTGGCAGTGCCCCAAAGTGCAGTATTTTTGGGGGAAGGTCACCGACAAGACATATAGGGGAATCAACACCCCAATTCCGGTCTGCCATAAGGTGATGATTTTACATGTGTGGGAGTATGCAGGGTTCAATAACAGAGAAAAAGACCTCATCAGGACAACTATGATGGTGGGCAAGAAGGTTTTGGCAATGACTGAGGGAACTCAATGCTTCCAAATATATACAGATGGGTGGAGGGAATGGACCATTGTGCGGAGCTGGAAAGAAGGATGTACAGGGATAGGGGTGTCCCCAAACGTTTGAGAAGATATGGGCCCGATGAATGGAAATGGGCGGAGGAAGGAAGTAGTAGGACCCACGAGGAAGGGCGGGAGGATTATGATCTGGCGGGAAGTGAGGGATCGGGTGTTAAAAGGGGGGCACAGTGGAGCAAGGGGCGGGAGGGAGGTCCAAAATGGAGTGGGCTGGGGTTTGGGAGGAGGGTTTTCTAAGGAGTGTCGTACTGAAAGACATTTGTTATTCGTTGTTGTTTATGTGGTTGTGATCATAAAAAACACAATGAAAATTGTTTAAAAATAAAGAAATACTTGCCTGTTCGAGTGAGAAAACAGATTTAAAAAATGTGTAATTCGGGGTAGCCAAGATCGGAGCAATACTGATTTCGGCCTTGAGCTCCCGAAAGTAAGTCACCATCTCCTCAGACCATTCTATTGGAACTTTTGCCTTTGCTGCTCCCTTAAGCCCCTGGAGTAAGGGCCACGTGTAACTAGAGTAAACAAACATCTATGGTCTGCTATAGTCCCCAAAACTGCTGCATTTGCTTTACCGTTACTGGCTGGGGCGTATTCTGAACTGCGGTGCTTCTCTCTGGCATTACCTTCCTTGGTGCAGGCAATACCACTTGCCCCAAATATACTACCTCTGTCTGGCAGTATTGCAATTTTTCTTTGTCCACTTTGTACCCTTTCCCTGCAAGCAGGATAAGGAGTGTTATTGATTCTCCTCTGCACTGCTCCTCTGAATTGTTACAAACTAGTAGGTCATCCGCATACTGAATTACTGTAGTGAACACATGTAAATTTCCCAAATCCATTTGAACCACCCTATTGAAAAGACTCTGAGATTCACATTACCCCATGGGGCAACCTTGTGTGCTCAAATCTCTGGTCACAACACATAAATGCTGTGAGGTACTGAGAGCCAGGCTTTAAGGGGACCAATAAAAATGCATTCTTTAAATCAATCACTGTGAAGTGGGTCGACCCAGTAGGAATATTAAAGACGACGGTAGTAGGATTCAGTGCCACTGGAAACTCCGCCTCAAACATGTTATTGAGAGGGCACAAATCCTGGACCATCCTCGAACTGAACCCCTTTGCTTTCTTGACAGGGTAGATGCCTGTGTTACATGGGGACACAGAAGGCTGTATTATGCCTGGCTTTAACAATGCCATAATGTTCTCATAAATCCCTCCTTCTCCCTTCCTAGACATGAGATACTGCTTAACCCGTGGTGATATCGCACCAGGTTTCAACTTGATCCACCCTGCTCCAACATTCGTTAACAGCCCCACATCATGAGGATTGCTGGTACATGAATGGTCTGCTACTTTCTCAAAATCCTCCTTCCAGTATGGCGATGTGTTTCTAACGATGAGCATGGTCTGTGGTATTTCCCTGGGCTCTATTGCTACCTGGCAAGGCAACCCAATTCCAAAAACTATCTCTTCGTATCTTCGGTGTCTTCGAACAATTGCTCATTAGAAACATCCCTTAGCGATAAAATCGGATTGATGCACAGAACTGTGCGCTACTCTCCGCCTTCCTCATCAGTGCCTGAAAGAACCGCCCTGTTTTTCTTGATAACTAGTGCTTCTAGGAGAACCGTAACAATGGCGCATGGTGTTACCTCCTATGGCACAGTAGGCTGAAATTCAATCAATACCCGCCATGTTTGATCTCTGATTCCCGGAACGCAACTCAACAAAACCATTACCTCATAAAGAGACAAAGTTGAATGTACATGTACCCCCCTTATCACGCTGTCACTACAGTATGCATGCAAACGTGCCACTTCTCTTACCGGATACAAACCTGGAGTCGAACAAACTATCAAACAAACACAAAGGGAGGTATGACGAAATTGTAGTCCCACTTCTAGCGAATCCTCAAAATTAGGCAAAGCCTTGAACAAAAACAAAAGAGCGCTAGGGGGTAGGTTTCTCTATTACTCAGATGAACTAAGATTGCTGGTAGAGTGAGCAAACCCGTAGTCTCTAAATACACTCACAAGACTAATTTTATACAAAAATATATTGAACAATTTTATTAGTGTCAAGCACAGTTAAAAGTTAAATAAAACAACAACCAATCTCTTGTAGATACGAGTGCAAGTCATCAAATATCACTCATTGTGTGTACTGGAGTGAACAAACTATACCTTCCTCAGTGAAAGCAATTGACATATGAAGTCTTTTGAGAAGATCCCAGGCCAAGAGATTTGCGGGGGTATCTTTGCCATAGAACAAAGGAGAAGATACATTTTGTGTGCCTACCTTAATATGTAAAAAATGTGTTTCAGCCTTGTTGGGCATCATCAGTGAGCATCATTAGTCATGGGCACCCCTCTATGAGAAAAAACACGTAAAAAATGACCTGTTCTATGGGATGGTACCCACTCTAGAGTCCTTAGCCACGTTTTAGCTCACTGTACCTTTCACAGATGAGAAATATCCATTTGCATATCAGTCTTTGTCCCACCCACATGGGCAGTCTAGCACCGAAATACTATGGCAATTCCCTTCTGAACAAGAGTACCAACATCAACCCCATACACGTGTTTCAGCCTTGTTGGGCATCATCAGTGAGGTAGAGCTGTGCCCTATAATTATGAAATGCTGCTCTATCGTGGGTGTTTGTATCCAACTGAACTCCAGGATACCCTGCCCGCCTCTAAAGCTCATCTGACTGTTCTCCCATTAGGGCAGTGAATATGCTTTTCATGTCCCCTATGGCCAACATGACACTGGCAGTATGCTTCTCTAATGCATACATTCACTTCCCTGCCCCTGCAGTGAGCGAAGGAAGCGTCTTCATCACATTATTCCGGTCCATGTGTTACTACGGGACATAATACGCCCTTCCCTGACCCTTCTGGAGTAACAGAAATGGAATCACCCCTGCCTTTCCTGGGGCTACCCCATCTCTCTCCTACTACTCACTACAGCCATGCGAGTACCACAGCGTGTTCTAAGAACCCACAATGTACTCTCTGCCGTTGCTACTGGAGTGGGAGGTAGGGCTGCTACACCCTGCACTCCCTGTTCAACATCTGACTCCCATTCACCTTTGTCTCCTACTCCTGTTATCGCCTCCCCTCCCCTAATACTTCTATAGGCACGTAAGCATACTCAGCACTACCATAGTGCGGCGTTTCCTGTTCTTCCTGCTCGTATACTATACCTAGAGCAATACTTCCATCCTCCAGGTCCACATTGACCTCCTTGATAACTGACGTATCCAATCTAACAAGAACTTGCCCATGCCTCCACCTTCTTTCTATGTTATTTGCCTGTCTATTACCGTCTTCTAGCTCTTTACTTCTTTGCTATCGTAACAGCACTACCTCTTCCTCCGATGGCTTCAATGCTTCCTCCAGTTATTCATGCTCCTGCTTTTCTACTGCCATACACAGCCTATCTTCTATCCTACCGAAAAAAGGCACATTCTCTCTTTTGCCGCCCATTCCCAGCCCTTCATCTAGTCTTCCGGTTGCCGGTCTCACTCTCTCTCGCTCCTCCTCCTTTAATCTCTCTACTAACCTAGCAGTTGGGGGAGTCATTCCCCTTCCACCCTCTGTTCTCAACCTTTCTACAACCCTAACCATTGAAGGAGTTACCCTTCCACTTTCCTCAATATCCCATTTTTATTTATATATTTATTTATTTATTTTGTGTTTTATATACATACAGGAGGTCAGTGCCTAAATGTTTTGTTATTGGGGGGCTTGTGTTGTAGTTAGGCAAAGATACATTTAGAGAAAGCACTGAAACACAAGCTACCCCTGTCTCCTGTGAATTTTCACAATTTATGTCCACCACTTATTGACACATGAGTGGTAGTATCATTCTGAAGACACTATGGATCATCCAGACTCAGGATTTGGAGTGTTTTCATCAAGTAAAAAAACAATCAAATATTTATTTTTATAATGAGAAGTCTCTTCATTTTTAGAAATGCATACATAAAACAAACAAACAACACAGTACAGATTGTAAAGATTATACATTACAAGGGTTTTATTTGGAACTTCATTTCTTTTTGCATTTCATTTGGTCATGCTTTTGCGCTTGTTTTCAAAAGGGCTTATTAGCCTAAGTATACTAAATGCAAATTGGTCGTTCTTTTGAAAACCAAAGTGTCTTAGGGATGTTGTGTCGACGCGTTTCGGCCTATTTCCGTGGAATAAACCCCATCCTAGAAAAGGTTTTTCCAGAGGCCTTCCTCAGGCCAGATGCTGTTATTGGTTTCTTGTAGTTCATAGATCTTCTAACCCTTAGTTCTTCCTAAACATAAATAATAAAAGAAACACACAAACCCTGAGTCAGTGGAGCGATCAGTCTTGGTTAAAAACTATTGTGTCAAACAGTGGGCCTGGTCTACTGACCTTATTTTAGTAGAATCCGGAACAGGGACATCTAGATAGGTTCCTTTTAATGGAGCCGTACATATTTGGTCTGTTGGAGAAACATACAGATAGTTTGTTGTAGATGGAGCTAAATCTCTACTCCTGCTGGTACTGTCGTTCGTCTCAATAGTGTTTAGACATACAATTCGTTCACACTGGTACTGGAAATTGTAGAAAAGTTGCGCACACTTGCAAAGTCGTCTTCTGCGTAAAACCTACAGATGGAAACACAAAGGGAGGAGTCCTGTGTGGTCGTGATAGTGTGGTAGCAATTATCATAATCAACACAATCACTACATCTAAGGAGGGCAGTGACAAGCAATTGTCCTATGGTATATCGATCGTAAGTGTAATCTTCATGTAGATTGATGTGCGATATACAATCACACCCGGGGAACAACCCAGCGGTGGTGTTGTTTTTTTGGAAACAGTTGTTGATTATCAAAGACATACAGGGTTTGTCCGCCCTTAATGGTTAGATGGGGACAGAAATCCCTAATTGCTACCGAGACCAGAACACACCTTGGTGTGATTGGAAGTGATCCAAAAATTGCTTTTCTTGCTGTTGATAGGCGGTACTTGGGTAACAAGACCCTTTCCCTCACACACCAACATGTACAATTGAGAACCTGACCTTGCAAACAAATCGAGTGGCTTCTCTTCCACACTGCTGTTGCCAGACGTTCAGGACGCCACAGATGTCTGAAAATAGCGCATCTGCTGCTTCCACTTCTAAATACAGGCACCGCTCTGTACGGAGCATGGAAGTAGAAAGAGGACACAGTGGGTATGCACGATAAAGTGCGAGTGTCACCAAACGACATTGAGAGTCAAATGGTTCGTCAGAGATATCTTATAACATTATGACATTCCAGAAAGGATGCTTTCAAGTAGATATTTCTTATTTGGAAAATGTTTCCAAAAATGTATCTTTATTCAAAAAAAGGGAATACGCATTCTATGGCGCTCACTCTCGATATTGTGGAGTAAAAGATATATAAAGGAACCGTTTGGAAGACTAAAATGTCATATAAACGATAGCCGACCTACTCGGCGTGTTCTGTTAATAGAAATAGAAAGTGGGCTTCCTGATTACGGAGCACAGTCCTAATGCCGGACACATACAGTTGTTTATACATATATAACCAATATATGTGGTCCCTCGTGCATCTAATTGGGTAGCTACAAAAAGAGAGAGGCTCATGCGTTATTGTACAAAAGCTGAGCATAGCTTTACAGAGGGGGGGAGAAGATCTGTTTGTGTGTGTCAATTATTATTCCCGCTTAGTGAACTGGTATCAACCTCGTCACATAAGAGTTTCATACAATAGATGACATCTAAATACATGGAAAAAAACATTTTTACTCCCGTAGTTTGGAGCAGCAGAAATGGTCTCTTGCTTATTGCTTACAATTTGTACATAGAATGTGATATCCTACATTAGGTTTGATGGTATTTACATACATTCAATGATAATTTTTCTATATTTCTATAAGTTGACCTCTATTTCACGCTGTCCATTGATCGGTGTGTACAAGAAACCTTTTGATAGCCACAAGTTCACCAGGAGTAAGGGAAGGGAGGCGGGCAGTTGGTCTCTTTCTGGTCCCTTATATGCTGTTAATAACCTTTTGATATAGTATGTAAAACATATAGTAATTTGCATGATCAAAGACAGCAAAACAGACACAAGATTATATACATTCATGTTCTTCTCGAGCTCAGACACATTATGGGCTCAAAAAAATAAGCTCCACTCAATGGGCAAATTCAAAGCTTTCTTAACACTGTCCAATTTTTGGATCCATTTCTGTTCTAGTCTTTTTAACTCTAGATCTCTGTCACCACCTCTGATTTTTGCCTTTACAATCTGGATCACATACCATGTTAACTCTGTATACTTATGTTTTTTTTTGATATAATGATCAACAAGAGGTTTATCTGGGACACTATTTTTTAAACACGATCGGTGTTCGCAGATGCATTGACGGACAGGTCTCTTAGTTTTTCCGATGTAGCACAAATCGCATGGACATCTAATGCCATAGACAGCCCATGCTATTTTACAATTGGAAAATTCATTTAATTTCCACTGGATGTGGTATAGCTTGATGTTTTTTGCGTTGGTTTTTAAATCGCATACTGAGCATTAGCCGCATTTGTGATGGCCTATTACAGGCGGTAGTGCCCATAGTCTTGCTTGTTCAGATTTTGGTTTTTGTTCTTCTTTATAAGTATGCACCAGCATTTGCTTAAGGTTGTGGGTCTTTTTAAAAGCGAATCTTGGTTTTGATGGCTGGAAGTCAGGAGTGGTGACCAAGGACCAGTGTTTCAGAACACTCTTTTTTATCGCTGAGCTTATTGGACTGTATGTGGTGAGACAGGTTATTGTTTCTTCCACGTTCTTCATATGTTTAGTAAGGCACGTTTCCCTGCTGATATTTCTAGCTCTTTTTCTTACATTTTTTTATGCACTTGTTGGAGTACGCTCGTGCTTTCAGACGGGTTGTTAATTCATGTGCATGTTCATCAAATTGTCCGATATTGGAGCAATTCCTCCTAATCCGAAGAAACTGGCCGAAGGGCAAGTTATGCAACTTAAGTTTTAAAGGGCTCGGATGATAGCTGCCAAAATGGAGCAGTGTATTTTTGTCTGTGGGTTTACGGAAGAGTGTCATTTCTAACTTGTTATCAGTTGTCTTTTTTATCATTACATCGAGAAATGAAAGCTCTGGTATGTCTGCCATCATGGTAAAGGTTAGAAAACAGTCCTGGGTGTTCATCCACTCTTGAAATTCATTAGGTTCTTCTCTTGCACCAGTCCAAATAGTGAGTATATCATCTATGTATCGATTCCAGGTTTTTCATATATTGTTGGAAAGGGTTCTGATTGTTGAAAATAAAAGTTGTTTCAAAAGTGTCTATGTACAAATTTGCAATATCGGGCGCAAATGTCACGCCCATGCTGGTTCCATGTATTTGGCGGTACATTTTAGTTTAAAAAAGGAAGACATTTTCTGTAAGGGGCAATCTTGTACATTCCAGAATGAATGCTGATGGTACTCGGCCTTCTGGGTCTGGTCTTAAATCTAGATAGTTTTTTAGTACTTTCAGGCTTTCAGCTTGTAGTATACTTGGATACAAGGCTTCGACATCTATTTCAAGAGTGTCGAGAATGTTTATCATTTTGGTGCTGTCTCTAACATATGATTTTATTTTTACCACAAAAGGACGCAGGAAGAAATCTACATACTGAGACAAAGGTTCCAGAACTGACCCGATCGCTGATACGATCGGTCTTCCAGGTGGATGTTTATCGTCTTTATGTATTTTGGGCAAGATGTAAAATGCTGCCAGGGTGGGATGAGGCTTATTGAGAAAACCCTTTTAGTCTTCATCTATCCACCCTTCTCTTGGCGTGTGTAGTGTTAGGCTGCTGATTTCTTCCTGTAGTCTCTGTGTGGGATTTGTTTCCAGTAATCAGTAATGATTGACATTGTTCAATAATGTCATTGCTTCTTTGTGGTGGTCGTCTCTGCCCCAAATCACAATACCCCCGACTTTATCGGCAGGCTTTTTCAGGAAATCCGGGGATGCATCAATATGTATTATGGCGTCTCGTTCACTTTTTGAGAGATTATCTCTGGTGTAATTTATGCATTTCATTGCATTTTTTACTTCATAGAGTACTTTGTTCTCGAAAGCATTTATTTCAGCGCTGATGGTGGCTGTAGGTGGTGTGAAAGATGAGGGTAATTTTAGGCCTGTGGTGCTTGCCATTTTTTATCTACCGTTAGCAGTTTCATCAGAATTTCTGAAGAAATATTTGAGTCTGACTGTTCTAAAAAATCTTCTTAATTCAGCTTCTGTTTGGAAACAGTCTGCACTTTTCATAGGTACATAGCTTAGACCTTTAGATAGAACTTGTTTTTCAATTGGTGTCATGATATGGTTGGTTAAGTTGAAAATGGGGGCTACCACGTCTCTTCTTGTCGGTCTCTTCACTGTCGTGTGCGGACTCCATATTCTGGGGGTGGTCTGTTGCTTCTTGGCCTGCCTCTCCGCACCCCTCGCTGGCGAAAATACCGTGGGGTGGTGCATTGCTGGGTCCTGAGGTGGATGGATCTTCATCTCCTCCTACTTCTGACTCACTCCCACTTGTGGTGTTTGAGGTATTGGAGAAGGTAACACATTTCTTCCTCTGATTTTGCGGGAACATTTGTGTGTAGCCCTTATTTTGGTCTTGATAATAACTTTCTTTCAAATATGCATCAGTGCGTTCTTCTTTGTAAAGTTCAATATCTTTTTAGAGTTTCCAAATTTTTCTGTCTAGATTGAATTGACGGAACTTGTCAGTTTCTTCATTTATTTTTTCCAATAGATGTTTAACATCTTTATTCACTAGGTCCTCTGCTAGCTTCTTTTCTAGTGTATCAAGTTCTTCACATTGCTTTTTCGCCTCCTCTTCTGCTGTTTCTATCGCCAAAATTATCCAGTCCCTACTGCAACGGTTACCTACCCCGCTGAAGTTCAGTTTGAATTTAGGATTGTCTATAAACACCCTCGGTATGTTGCAGACTTGTAATCCATCTGGAATCACACCTGCCTTCAGATATGCTAACATTAGTTTTCCTTTTTCTGTACTATTAGTTCAGCTTCATTTTCTCCCGTTTTCTCAGTTGATGCAGCCGAGGTCGGAGTTAGCATAGATGATTGTTCGATTAAGCGCTGGAAGTGCTCATCTGTAAAGGAGATAATATTTCTTTTCTCCATGTTGTTTTATTTCCCATTCACCTAAATGGTTTACAGTCAACATTTCTATTCTTTGACAGAGTTTGTGTCTTATTCACAGTTGTGTCTTTAGATTAGACTAGACCTAACAACCAAGGGTTGTCTTAAGCATATACATACAGGAGGCCAATGCCTACATTTTTTGTTATTGGGGGGCTTGTGTTGTAGTTAGGCAAAGATACATTTAGAGAAAGCAATGAAACACAAGCTACCCCTGTCTCCTGTGAATTTTCACAATTTATGTCCACCACTTATTGACAGATGATTGGTTGTTAGGTCTAGTCTAATCTAAAGACACAAAGGTGAATAAGACACAAACTCTGCCGGCAAAAAAGGAGAGCACCCATATGGGGGTGGTGTGGAAGGAATTCCTGCACCCTCCTTTTTCGGCCCTTCCTCTTAGACTTTAACATGATGGGCCTTCCCGCCTTTCACATACATCCTCCATAGCTCTAAGATGTTTAACCGCTTCTCTAACTTCGAAACCTTTTTCCCAAGAAACTAAGAAATTATACAGATTTTCAAATATCCCCTTATTATAGGCCCTCCCATTAGGCCAGGAATTGAGCATTTTACCCTCAGTTTCCGTTAGCCATTCCCGATGGTATTTAAAATCTTTACCTGACACAAATGATTCAGTGGAGTCTCCATACTCCACCCCAATTTAACCAAACAATTTCACTCCAAAATAAATGACTTAAAACACTAAAGCCGAACCTGTGGCACAAAATGTCAACACAAGGAACCCCTTTCTTCCCCTTACACAAAAGACAGCATCTTTATCCAAAAAAACACACGCCAACCAATATCTCTGGGATATCTCCTTCACTTGAGCATGGAAGGAGCGCAATGTTTTCCACTACAACACTGCTGCTCTTGCTCTCTTCATTACTAGTATAGTATTGCCGTCTTTTCCTGACTACAGGAAAATTCTCTTCTCTACTTCGACTAGCCAAGAAAAGCGAGGTGAGGGCTCCGTTCCGCACAGTCAGAACAAAATGAATGGTGCCAAGGGTGTACTTCAGAAAGGTATCTACGGGTGGACTTACCATAAGATGCCACCTCGCTCTTAAATCAAAGAAACACCCCTCTTTTACCATTATTACCCCCTTGCTTTACCCGCCAAAAGTATACTCATGTGAATATGCGTGGTGCTCCTACAATTCAACCTGCACAGCTGGACCACGGTACTATGCCTCCAGGAAACAGACAGGCCTCTAACCAATATGGTGCCCGTAGACCTCTCCATTTTCACTGTGCATGGAAGGCTGGTCCCCACAGAGAATTGCTGCAGCCGAGTTGTGCGGACAGGAAATGTCTTGGATAGCCTGGGGCCGACCTAGGGATGCCAAATGCGTGGATGGGCCTTTAATAACCTTAACCCAAAGTAGGCCCACCACTTAAGAAATGAGTGCACGTGTGTACGTCAAACAAGTTTATTGTATAATCGGCCAGGAGAGGCTTTATGATTATATAGAGACAAACTAACCTGAGTCTCCCTGATCCACACAAACACTTCACATTATATGTATAGTTAAAAGCTGCCACATATTTTATTGCATATCATCCCCCAACACTTGTTTGGGAAAACCTATACAAAATTAATCCAATCTTCTCTAATTCCCACATTCTCATTGGTCACATTCATTTATCTACCATCATCAGCTCATATTCGTAGCATACCTCTTTCCTGGAGACTTCTGTGGTAGGTTGTGACATCACCACATAGTTACACATTTAAACATAAACATTCATTAGAAGTTCCAGCTGGCCTAGGACCTTCTAACCCAAGACGTGATTGCACATGGTTTGCAAAGACACTTCAAACAAAATGGGGAAGGGGAGAATAAATAAGTTTACTTTGAACTGTTTCACCCAACCAGTCTTGCTGGCATCCTTGTTTCCTTATAATCTAATTGACTACCAACTCAACATGCATGACCTCTAGACACAACCTGAGAAAATAATTGAGAACCATAAAGTATAGATCCACACTGCCCTTAGGTGTCTCTTCCTCCCAGGTTTATTGATCAGCCATGAACAGATGGCCGGACCTATCTGAACAATGAATAACAGGCTCTCATGTACTTCAATAGATTGCATCTCCTTCCCGCAAGAATGCCAAGTCATACAAACCAGGGGCCTGCCTGTGGCTGAACATCTGATAATGTTGCGGCTTCTCCTTGCCTTTCCCTCCGCCTCCAAACTCTGCAAAACCAGTTTTGCCAGTCACACAGAGTTCACCTTGCAAAGCCCTGGCTGCAGTACCAGGCCAAACTATGAAAAAATTACACGGCATACAGATTTATTCATTCCCACTAAGTACCCCAAAAATATGTCCCTTGAGACCCATATAGGCATGTCGGTGTATGCATGTTTTTAAAACTACTGTGTCCTCTTCACAGTGGCTTCTACGTGACAAATCCCCTTTCTCTCATGCGCATTATGAAGCGACTCAATGGCGATTTTGACATTTTATCTTGCTGCACACGTGCACATCTAAATGTATCAATTTAAACACAAAATAACACTAAAGTAACACATATCCCATTCTCATTAACTACGCTAGATACATGTAAAATTGCAACATCGCGCCAACTTCGCCGTTCCCCCAGTCAACAATGTGGCACACAACGTGAACCCCTCTTTCTCATTGGGACCTTTCCTGACTACACAAACACCCTCTTCCCTGTCATAGTCCCTTTTAGATTTGCTTCTCAACTGCGGCTTGCTTGATGACTTGCTTTTGGTATCGTCTAAGTAAGGCCGGTCCTCCCTGGCTGCCAGGACTCCTCTGGAGGAACACATGGAAGACTGGCCACCAGGAAAAACCCCGTAGGGGTGAAAAAATCTTGCAACGGTCTGTGCAGGTCTTCTTGTAGATTGGATGCAGAATGGAGATGCAATACTGAAGTGCAGCGTCGTTGAAGCAGGGATGAAAGGAAGAATTCCCGGATGAAGAACTGGGCTGAAACAAGATGCAGCGTGGTCCTGCTGTGAATAGAGACCGAACAAGAGAGGCCACAAGGAAAAGGGAGTGAAGGGCTCCAAGGAACCAGAAAACACAGAAGGAAGAACAGAAGTGCAAGGCTCAGAAAACTAGCGTAGTAGCAACAAAGTTGCAACGTGAAGAGCCGTGCTTACTTTCAGTATTTGCTTGTATGAGTCAAGGTTCCTCCCACTGCTGCGTCCGACGTGAGGGACGTAGGACAGCCATCTTGTGGTTCGTATTGCAGTTCTCAGTGGTTGGCAATGGAGATATCCATTGAATGGTTGGCTGCTAGGGTGAAACGCTGGATGATCGCTGGTTGGCGAGAGGCTGTCTTCCACTTCTGCCAAAATGACCAATGTCGGGGACGGAACATAAAAGCATGCCCCTTCCAGGCCCGGTGCCACCTGGTTTCCAGGGGTTTAACCGATGAAAGCACTGGATCAAAAGGGGGGCATGAACATGCTTGGCTGGTTTCCAAGTACGATTGGCGATCTTGTAGCCTTTCCAGTCTATGAGGTATTGCAAGATACCCTTATAATATCTGGAGTCGCATATGTGAGCCACCTCATATTCAGGTTCTTGATCGACCATTACAGGAGGAGGTTTAGTTGTTTGAGGATGTCTTGGAGCGGTTTGTAGGATTTCAATAGAGATGAATGGAAAACAGGATGTCTTCTGTTCCAGAACCTGGGTAGTCTTAAGTGGAAAGCAACAGGGTTTATGACTTTTGTTATTGAGAAGGGTCCGAAGTACTTGGGTGCACATTTTCCTGTTCTGGGTTGTAAGGGCAAGTTTCCAGAAGCCAGCCAAACTTTGTCACCTTTCTTGAATTCAGGGTTTGGGTTCCTGTGACAATCAGCAAACTTTTTAGCACATAGACGGGCTGTTTGTTAATTCTTCAAGGCCCTGTTTTGTATGTCCTGCAATTCTTGTAGCAATTCTTCTGCTCCCGGAATGTTATTGCAGTTTGGCGGAATGGACGGTAGCCAGGTAGGGTGGAAACCGTAATTGCAGTAGAAGGGGGCTGTATGGTAAGAGTTGTTGTATGAAAATTCGGAAGCAAGGACGCCCAGTTATCCTATGTTGCAGCAGAGGCATATACAGGGTAGGACCTGAGACCTTGAGACGCACTCAAAATCTGTAAATGCCCACTCAGCAGCTCTGTGTGGGCATTTACAAATGTTAATGTCACTGTGGTGGGCACAACAACATTAGCTTCATGCCCAACTTGTTAGACAATCCTGGCTACGGCACTGTGTTGCAATAACATAATAACAAAGATATTGTTCTAAGGTGTGATTTGTTCTTTCTGTCAGACCGTTGGATTGTGGGTGGTATCCGGATGGCATGTTTCAGGATATGCCTAAATCGGAACATAGAGCCGACCAGAATTTGGAGGTTTATTGCGGGCCAAGGTCGGAAATAATTTTGGTGGGTAATACATGCAGCCTAAAAATTGTGGAAAAGTACACAGAGGCCCCTGAGAGGCAGTAGGCAATGATGGACAAGGTTTAAAGTGTGCCATTTTTGTAACGGCATCAAGGGTGACCATAATGACTCTTCAACCGTCTGAAGGGGGAAGATCCACAATACATTTGGTTGGTATGGTGTGCCAAGGTCGATGGGGCAAGTCAGGTTGTGGCAGCTTACTATCAGGTTTGCATCTTGGAGTTTTAACTTGTGCACAAATCTCGCATGATTTGCAGTATCACATCACTTCTCATTCTTGGCCACCAGAAGTGACGTTGTAGAAGATGAAGAGTGGACTTGACTTCACGATGTCCAGATATTTTAGAAGAATGTGACAAGTTTAATATTTCATTAGAGATTCCGCAGAGAGAAAAAGGGCTCCATCCAAGAAGTACAATCCTTGCTTTCGTACGAGTGGATATTTGTCTAGGGTCTGACTATTATCAGAGCCTGAAGTTGCATCTCTTATCTTCGCCATAAAGGTGTTTATATGAAGAATGAAAGTGGTGTGAGGAAAGATCTTTTCGGTCTTCAGTTCACAGACCGAAGGAGTTGTCAATGACTGATATAGAGCGTTTGTGACAGTGTTCTGAGACCCTGGTATGTAAGTCAGATGAAAGCGAAACTGTAGGAAGAAATAGACCCACCTAGCCTAATGGCTGTTGCGGCCTTTGAAGGATTGGAGCATGAGTAGGTTTCTATGATTTGTTCTTATTTCTGTTTCTTATTCTGCTCCTAAAATGTAATGTCGCCATTCCAAACAAGCTTGTTTCATGGCGAGCAATTCCTTCTCCAAAACAGAATAATGAATATAAACAATCAAAGTGTTTTCCAGCCTGGAATGTGTTATGAGCCAGCATGTCCCCCATCAGGCACCCATTAAAGGCCCTCAAATTACATGCAAGGAGGATAGATGCTGTCAGGTTCACACAGGTCCCTGGCGCAGGAGTGGATTTAACCAACCACCCCCCGCAGTGGTCTTGATGCCTGCAAGTCGAATCTTACACAGACATTCGCCACCAGAGCAGGGAAGGAGGGTTTGGGTCTCGTTGATTGGATGGGTACGGGGAAGTTAGGGTAACTGGAAAGAGGGATAGACAGAGGTTATGGACAGGGCTGGGGAAATTGGGAAAGGGTTTGATTGTTGGCACCTTGGTCACCTGCCCAGCAAGGTGACTTGACTATCCTCGAATGTTGGTGCACGGTTCATAGAATTATAACAACAAACTTGGCTCACAGTGCTATATCTACATAAGAACTGGGCGAATTGCACATTATGCCCGTTAACAACTCACTGGCACTAAAAATTAAATGCATGCACACTTAGCTCTCTCAAGTTGTCCTAGTCCAGAGATGTGGTCCTTAGTTGTCGCCAGTCGAGAGCTGTCAGCCTTGTGCTGTGTCTTTAGTAGTTTTGCAGGCAAGGTTCAAGCTACAAAGGAAAGAGTGCAGAGTTACTGCGTGTTAATTCGCTTTTGCATTCATTTTCTACTCATGCCACACTCATATACCCACACACACACACTCTTGAGGTCACTGCTGATGTGTGACACTGCACGTGGTTTTTGCCAATGGGTCGTTGTCCCCAGGTTTTGCCAGATTAATGCTGCCCAACAATGCCGGCACGAGCGTCGATGCACGTGGCTTGCAGCATTTGCTTTTTCTTTTTGTTCTGTGGTCTTGGGAATGCATTTCTTCCAAGGCGGACATAACGCGTGTCTACACGTGTTCTAAAACAAGGAGTCACTTCTCCAATGCGAAAAGTAATAGCAACAGGTGGATGGGCAAACGCGCGACTACTTAGCTTGCTTGCAGGCGCAGGGTCGATTATATGGGCAGAATGAGCCCCCTGCGCTTCCCCAGCCTCCCTCTGCGACGCAGCTGCACTTATCTTTTGTAAGCGAGGGGCCGGATTCCAGATCTGGTGGGGCGGGGCCCCTCGCTTGTCTTTTTCACCAGAGCTGCTCTGCGCACATCCTCCTCTCCTGAATTCTCGAGCACAAGCCCCGTGCCTCGGGGCTCGCGCATGCGTGGTAGCGTGCCACACCCGATATGCTTCATGCCAAGGCATGCTGGGCAATGTAGTTTTGACATGCTTCCAGCCTACAGAGAAAACAAAGCAATCTCCTGTAAGGCAGCACGCCCTTCCTCATAGGTTTCAGAGCTCCAACAGTGTTTTTGAATAAAGAGTGATTCAAAGCACCTACACATCTGTTACTATTTACAGTATTTATGCATTTTGTCTATTTTTTCTGCCCCTTTCTTGGACTGTCCCTAACAGATGCCACCTTTTCGGCATTCCTGTACTTCCTCTTTGGGGGAGGAGCTTCCAGTTCGCCAATGCCCCACAAACTATCCTCATCCCACCATATCTGCTAGCAAGTGTCGCCAAACTTTTGTAGACAAAGAGCAAAATGTGTTTATCAAGTGGAGCGGTGAGCAACATCTTTAGTTTTATGGAGCATTTCAGTGTTCTGTGGTTGGAAAAACGATTGCAACACAAATTATTCCTTGAAGAAACTTAATACTGCTTGGAGGCTATGTTAATGGGCAGGAATTAACAGTAATCTAGACCAAATGCAATTTACAAAGGACTTTAACTTCATTTGACCCTAAATTGGTGTTTGCAAGGAATGTTTAGGAAATTAAGTGGCAAGCCAGATGTGTGTAGAGACTGGAGGCCAATAAAATTGTTCAAAAACAGGGCCACACAAACAATGCAGAGTGCTTGGAGTTCTCCCATAAGAAATCTTTAAGACATTTAGTGGCAAATTTATTTTAATTAAGCACATCCGGGCCATGAGTTAGAGCATTAAAAACAACAATTACATGTGGATTTTATGGGTCTCTCCTAAGTAATTTTCAGATCTATAGAGGCAAATGGCGCGTTTACAAAACAAGTAAAACTGGTCAAACGTGGTAGGATTTAAAGATCACTTAACTGAAGTTTGAAGGGAGTGGGACCCTCCCTATGAATTCCTGTGAAATTGAGTGTCGGTACTGCTTTTATTAAAGCACATATGGTGGGTTACATTGGTCAAAACATGATTAGGAATAGAATATTTTACTGAAGGATTTGGGGCTCTTCCTTTGAGCTATCTTCAAAGTAGATGTAGTGGTAGTGGTGCATTTTTGATTAATAACATTGGTCACAAATTTGAAAACCACTTTGCAGAAAGGGTTGGGTGTATTACTTTGATATTTGGCAACACTTATGTCCCTGTTCATTACAATTTATTAACTAACTTTGCTATATTTCAATCTGACATATGCAAATTACTTTAGGACAGACAATTTGGAATGCATTTGGTCACCATCCACATGCCAGATAGCAAAGTATCAGAAAACGACAATTTGTCTGCCAGGACACTATTGAGTATTTAACATTTCTGACAATTGATGTGGCGGCAACAAACACAGACTTTAGTTACTAAAGAAAATTTCCCATGCCACTTGTTTTCCCATTATGAACTTGCCAGTAGAGCAAAGTTACAGAAGATGGCAATTTTCACCAGGACACAAACATGGGCATGTGATGTGTATACTTGTCTAATTAGCAGAAGATAGCAATTTATTCACAAGGACAATGCAACGTGTATGGGACATTTTTAACACATTTGCACACAAATATTGCATCCACAAAAAAGTCAATTAGAAGTTTTGATTTGTGGAGAATTAATCCTTTGTGTCACTTATTTTCCCCCTATGTACTTGCTAAGCTTCTGTCAATAGCCCCATTACAACCTACTTAAATGCAACAGCGGAATGTTTTGTTGATTTCAACAGTTGCTGGCCAGATTGTGTACTTTTCCCAGCCAGCAGCTCACCTACTATTGTTATACAGCTTAGTGGCCTAGCAACTGTAGAGTGGATCTGGCCCAATAAGTGCGGATTCATTGAGGGGCATTTGTAATGCTGATTACAGCAGAAGCTTCATGGAATGCCCTGGGATGGTTATGCCACCTATTTTTGGGCTTCATGTATGCCTCAATCATTGCTTTGCTAGGTAAGTCTATTTACAATGCATGCCCACATCCCTTGCCCTCATGTCCACATCACTCGCCCTCATCCCAACTATCTGCCATTACTGAATGTTCTGTCATACTCTTCCTTTGCCTTTTTGGCAGGCAAATTGCTTCGACCCCATAACCTATGGCACGAGGCACTATAGAAATGCAAGATAACATAATATTGACATCCAGTGGGGGGGCAACAATAGACAGTTACTTCTGCTCTTACCTGCACTAGCCTAGTCATCATCGGGCTTGTCTCTACCAAGGCCTTAATCATCTTACTCAGGCTCTTCCATGCTCCTTGTGCACCTTAAACCTATCCATCCCTCACTACCCCTTAGCCGAAACTGCTTTTGCTCCGACAACTAATGACATATCAGGTCTGTCTTCCGGAGGAGGCTGTTTGGCTAGCTTTCTCACACTGTCCTGGCACAGGCTAGATTGCCATTGCGGTCTGATTCATGCAGTGCCTCCTTCTTGACCTCCACTCCATGGCCCAGAGCAATTGGCGAACAACATTTTAGGGTTCAGCGAGAAAAATGTTGCTCCCGAGCTACACGTTGGGGATCACTGCACTAGAGGCTCCAATTGCAAATCAAAATCACCTAAAACCAGAATTCTCAATGACTTTCCATGCAAGGACCTCCAGCTCTCCACAACAGCTTGGAGGTAAGAAAATAAACCCAACCCCCCCTTTCACTGCTTCACGATTGTAAATATTTATCAGCAGAATGTTAGATCCATCCAGACCATCCATCCAACTCCAGCAAATCCATGTAGGCACTTTCGATAACCCTTACCCCATGTATATTTTCGGGTGGATCCAGAAAAGTAGTCCCCCACTCGGTCTGCGACCCCCCCCCCACCAAGAGCCAGCCGTTGAAATGTTGAAAATCCCTGCATGCTGGGGACAACCAGTGTCCATGTCTCCTGGAAACCAATAATATCATGGGGCCGGATTTAGGATAACTATACTTCATCCTTCATATGCCGATTCAGCCCTGCAATATTCCAAGACAAGTGTGAATCGTTTTTCGGGGCCTGCGCTACACCTTCACCCATGGACCGGACACTCAGCCCACGGGCTCCAAAGGATACCGGAGGCAAGGCCAATAATACCAGGAGGGGGTGAATACCCCGTCAATCGACCTCCCCCAGAACCCCAGAACTGAACCATCAAAGTCTGGGGGCGGACAGGATGCTGGGATCTCTTGAACTTCATTTGTGGATAGCAAGGGATCAAATCTCCGAGCACATGGTAACACAGATACAAGGCCTGTGGACTTTGGGCTAAGATCATGGGCACCAGGGGCTCGCGGGTAGGCGCTAAGATTCTCTGCAACTAGTGACAATATCTGGAGAACCTCAACCCCAGAATATTTCAATGCAGAGTTCGTCTTTCCTACACCAGCTAGAAGAGTCTGGCCCATTTTTCCATTGTTTGGGAGGGCATTAGAGTTACGCCTCGGACATTTGAAAGAAATTATTATTTCCAGGTCCCTTGGAGGAAATGCCCTCTGCTTCATATAAAAAAGACCCTCACACAAGACCCCTGAAGTGAGTTGTACTTAAATGCAGTCCCACTCCAGGCTACCTGGGGTACACTTGCACAGCAGAATATTTTCTCTAATTATAGAGAGCCAACACCATTTGGATTGAATCCAGTGAGTCACCTTGTTAATCAGACTGTCCCTTGATCTGGGTGCCCCTGTTGCACCCTTAGGACATTAAGCAAGAAAAAGGAAGAGCTGGAGTATCGTTAGGCTGTACATTAATCGGCCTTCGGTCAGGGGGTTTATTAGTGATAACATACAGAGCCCGAAGCAGCCTATTAGGGGGGTGGTTGGCTTCATGCGCTTTAATCACCTGGGCAATGTTGCACAAGCCCCTTACTCACAGGTCCACCAGGGACCTGCAAAGGTGGTTGCAAGAGCTTTGGGGGGCCTGAGCGTAGATTCACAAAATGTACCCAGGCTGAGACTTTCCTACTTTGCTCTATTAGTATCTGACCTTCCACCAATGTCCTCACTGCGCTCTTTAGGTTCAGTAAATCACTCAACAGTGCAGAAAAATCAACCTGGATCTTTCTAAATCAGGATTCCATATGTGAACACACTGCACAGGAAGGGATCTGGGCATAGTCAGAATCAGACCGGGACATGGCTAACCCTGGTGGCCCATTTGGCAACCACCCAGGGTTAGCACCAGTACCCTGTACACCATATGTCAGGGTCGTTAATACATCAAACATATTGGAGGTTGAGACATTTGCGATCCACACAGGGAGCAGCAACAGCTTTGATGGTGAAAGTGTACTTAGGACAATACCACATTCAATTGAAGTCACAGACTCTGGGGTACTAGCAGTAGTCTCAGGAAGATTGTTCAGTTCCACAGAAATATTATTTATTTTACCCTCTAGTTAGGCAGAGGGATTAGGTACTTCATAACCTGGCAAAATCTTCCCCACTTCCACCAATACTTGAAGGGTAGTTTTTCGACATGGACAGACTTTCTATAGCAGGAGTCTGCATCGTTTCCAGCGAAATAGATGTCCTTGGTTTAAGTCTTCGGGTTGGTGCAGTAACAGGTTCACTGCCATCCCATAGTAATACCAGGTTTACACCTTCCCCCTTATTTAATACAGCACAATTAGTCACCCTATGACAGTCCGCCTGACTGCCCTTCTCCTTGTTCCTTTTTTGGGTCCTACAAGAAGGTTCTGCCCTTGGCAGAGTTCGCAAACCTGAGGGAGACAGAACCACTGGCTCAATGTCATTTAACAGGGAAGCAATTTCCTCAATCATAGCATTAGCCTCCTCAATATACGAAGTAGAGGCAGATACCCTTTTCCCGGGCTGGGAATTCAAAGGAGACTTAAGAGCTTTGCGTTTAGACATGCATCATAGAGTAGCTCTAAACCAGCCCACCCATGCAACAATGAACCAAATAGATTGATTAACAATGCGGTACAATAATCAAGAATCACCCATCAAATGATTGCTAAAAACAACGGGCAATGAAAACAATATAATCAGTTAAAGATCAGCGAAACAACAAAATTCCCTTAATTCCTTAAGTTAAAATAAAATAAAATACAGATCTTAAGACTCATAAGGGAAGATGCAAAGGGAGAACATCAAGGGTAATTTGATAAAGACTAATAAGATCAGTTCGTACACTGGTACAAAGAACGCCGAACGGCTTATGGGGCAACCAGAGCCCGACTCCCCACCTTTTCTCCCAGTGAAAATGCAGGAACAGGGTGACGTAGGCAAAGATCAACCAATCAATAGCCAGATGTTCCAGGACATTCCTCCCACGTCCTGCAATGTAAATGTATTCTGACCTTTTGCAGGCAAATCATGAAGGTTTTTCTAAAATCACAGACAGTCAGAGAGTTCAACAATATAAAATGTGCCACAGTCAATTGCCCCAGAACCAAAATC
The DNA here is from genome assembly GCF_040938575.1 of Ambystoma mexicanum. Lineage (NCBI taxonomy): Eukaryota > Metazoa > Chordata > Amphibia > Caudata > Ambystomatidae > Ambystoma > Ambystoma mexicanum. The sequence goes on along the minus strand of NC_090935.1, from coordinate 1,475,526,441 downwards.
AATAGTTTTTTTGTAGGAATGAATACTGAAAAAAGAGCAGGTATGGGCAGCGGCACACACAGGATACCTGAAATCAAGGCCGTTAGAAATCCAAGATTTCACCGGAATAGTTAGGGAACCAAGTCCAGACAGTGCCAGCAATACTGGGCAGAATGATGGCCAGCAACAAGCTCAGGCAGTTTTTATAGGAGGGAATGACCCCACCCATGCCAAACACTGCTCACCATTCGCCTCTCCAGGCTTGGTGGGAGATTTTTTTAAAAAGAAGGGAGTGTGGCCAGGACACAGAGCTCCTGCTCGCTCAACTTGCTCACCCTTTGCCGTTCAGATTATATATTAAAAAAGGGCTGGCTCCCAGCACTCCCCAAACAGCCCAAAACAGCATGTGGACTTTGCCAGCGGGGCTTTGCCACAAGGGGTGAGGGGGGAGGTTTTATGAACCCCTCCTCTTCCTCTTCTTTCATTCTTCCAGCCAGGGGGCAGAGCTTAATGGAATGAAAAGCAGGCGGGATGACAGGGGAAAACAGCAGCCCAAAACATCACGATGGACTTTGCCCGTCAATATTGGAAGCCCCATTACAGCCATTGAAGGTGAAGATCACCGGGAGGTCTTTTGTGAAACAACTGTTACATGCTCTTACATTTAGGCTATACAATATGCAGGCTATGTCTATTGCTAGGCGATTAACTCTTTTTGGTGGGTAGCTGTCAGTGTGGGTATACCCCAAGCCAGATCTTGGTCTTCCCAAAATGCCTTCCAGCTCACGGATCGTCTCAAACTGTAAGTTAACATCACCTGCAACCACATTATACTGTTCTGGTGCTTTTTGGTTAGCCCAAGGATATACAAGTTCCTGTAGTCTATCCAGCATTACTAACCCCTGAACTTCACAGGGCCTGTTATTAATGTTAAACAGGAGTTTGTCTTCTCCCTCGTTGGTTCGTATGGACAGGTGCTGGAGGTCTGGTGAACTTGCTTGACATTCTAAAACTTCCCATCCAAGCGTGGCATCTACCCATATTAGAAGGCTACCGCTTGGCCGCCTTTCGGGCCTTTTGTGGCTGGAATACAATACATTTGTTATCCTTGGAGCAAGAACTTTCCTTAAGCTCATGTTTACAGCAAAAGGACTACTTGATAACCTCAAATGTAGGTAATCCAATCAGGATCATCGACAAGCCTTGTCAACGCGGCTATATTCCAGGACAAGAGCTTGTATTACATTTGCCCTGACTCAGTCAATCTACACATTCAAGTTTGCTTGAATATTTACCATCCTCCCACCCGTTTGGAACTGTGTCATGTTCCTCCCCTGTTTTCCCCCAATCCCTTGCACTTCTGACAAAACCAATTATTTGTTGGGCTGGGGTATCTAAGCAGGCCTGGAAACCGTCAGTAGATTTAAGTATAATCTGTACATTCTCTGGGGGATAACCCCTGATTTCGATGCCAAAAATCCCTTAAACCAGATTCCAAGTTCTCAGGAACACCTGTATGTGGTCAGTCGTGGTATTTGGAGATGGGACCCTAATGCATCTTACAATATCGTCTCTGATTATTGAGAGACGTCCCTTGGAGTATGTAAACCGGTGTGTGCATTTATTTACCAAGGCCTTATGATCCTCATACATATTTGATGATAAATGGGGTACATTAACCATAATTATAGAGGGGCAGTCTCGTCTACTCCTTCTACTTATACCACCAAATTCCATTTTGGTTCTCTGATCTTCTCACTGGGATTAGATTGGGGCCTGATAGTGACATGACGGTTTGGCTTAAAGACCTCCTGTTCAGGTTACTGGGGTCCATAGAGGGCCTTATAATGGAGTTTTGCAGACCCCAAGAGCCGGGTTTCTGTTGCAGGGGAGGGCAGTGTTGAATAGTCGACTTTCCCCTGCTCATGTCACTACCTTTCTTTTGAGGACCCAGGGAATCACCTTGGCAATCTATGCCATTAACCTTTGGGCTCCCTTGATCCACATTCTGAGGACCAAGTAAGGCCACCTTATCTCTAAGCAACTAGACTTCTCCTACCAGCTCCCTTAGCCAGCACTCTGTTTTGTTTACTATGAGGTCTTTAATTTCAGTGAGAATTTCCTCAGGGCTCAGGTTAGGGGATGCAGTCAATGGACAGGTCTGACAGCTTGAATCCGGATGTCGTTATTTCTGTTTGGTGCTGACCTTCTGTCTACCCTCTTCTTGCAGGGTCACACCTCTTCTTCTTCTTTCCCCATTGTTTAAGTCCCCAGACAGTATCTCTATTAGCGAGGCCTGTATTTAAAAGGTATCAAATCTATTAGAGAGGGGAACCCAGGGGATTTGTGCCAAATCACACTCGCCACCTCTTTTTCCCTCTCACAACTCTGGGAGGAGTCCAGGGGGGGCACCTCAACCTCCACCCCCACACTGGCCCCTCTTTCTTCACTTATATTTGGCACCTCCATTTGAGAATATATTTAGGTGATATTGGACGATGTGTTCCCCTCCCAAGACCCGGAGCTTTTCACATGTAGATCATAGTTCTTTCCCCCTCTTGTCCTGGTTCCTGGGCCACTACAAAAGCTGCCAGGGGGTCTGTTGCATCGACTACAAAGTGGCCCTTGCCCTTGCTATCTTGTTAAAGCTCGCTGTCTCCTGCTGTGACTACACAATTAGAACCACTGCCTACCCCCCAAACCCCTGTTTCTACGTCAGTCAGGAGACATTGTTTTGTGCAATTAATGCCATCAGTGTCATAGAGTAGTCCCTTAATTTCTGTAATCAGGGTGCTAATCACTTGCTACAGCCACGCCCAGTGGGCTTAAGCTCCCACCTCCAGCAATACAATGCGTACTAGCGCAAACAAATACAAACAGACGAGAAAGACTTGTATAGCACCAGAGAACAGGAGTGAAACACACATGCTAGATTAAAAAGTGTCCGTAGTGAACCCTAGGCTCTCTCACCCGCTCCCACTGAACAGCGCCGCAATCCTGCCACAAAAAAACAATTAAGCAGAGATACCTCTAGTTGAGGGGAACGCTGTGCGCAGTTCAAAATTGGGATGGTGAGCAGATGGACAGCAATCACGTTGTCGATGTGTTGAGCCGCTCTCACCTTTGTTGCGGAACACCGGCGGAGCAGAACACTGCCTGCCCTTTTCCGCCTGGGCTTGGCCACGCTGAGCTATGAGGCAGGAAGATGTAGACTGCAATGTTGAAGAAGAGAGACTCCCACCAAGCAGGTACGGAGGAACAGAACACTGCCTGCCCCTTTCCACCTGGGCTTCGCCACTATGGGCTATGAGGCAGGAAGAAGTAGGCTACAATGTTGAAGGGAAGGGGCATCCACCAATTAAGTACTGCAGAGCAGAACACCACCTGCCCTTTTCTGCCTGGGCTTGGCCGCACTGGATTATGAGGCAGGAACAAGTAGGCTGCAATGTTGAAAGGAAAGGGGATTCCACAAAGCAGGTACGGCAGAGCAGAACACTGCCTGCCCTTTTGTCACCTGGGCTTTGCTACGGTGGGCTATAAGGCAGGAAGAAGTAGGCTGCAATGTTGAAGGGGAGGGGCTCCCACCAAGCTGGTACAGAGGAACAGAACACTGCCTGCCCTTTTCCACCTGGGCTTAAGGCAGGAAGAAGTAGGCTGCAATGTTGAAGGGCAGGGGCTCCCACCAAGCAGGTACAAAATTAACATTAAGTCTCATGCCTGATTCAGTTTCCAGGTACTTGGTTGAAAAATGCAACAGTATTCATTCTTTTGAGGACAAAGGGAATGCCATTTAATCAAATTTCAAACAAGAGTCATTCACCTTCAGTACCTCTACTTATTCCTCAGAATTTACAAATTTGGGATTGTTTTCTCATTTCCTCTGAAAAGGTTTTAGCCTCTATCCTGGCTTCCCGTAAACCTACTTTGCACTCAGATGATTTAATTCCAGGCAAATTCAGAGAGAATGTCCTTCCCTCAGCACATTCCTCCCTGTCTCTTTTGATATTTTCATCTTTGACTCAGGGGGGTCTTTTCTTCTTGTCTTAAGACAGGACTATTTTCACCATTATTGAGGAAGACCTCTCTTCATATCGATATAATTAGAAATAAGTATCAGCACATTGCCTTTCTTCCTTTTCTGGGCAAAATCCTTGAGATGGTTTTTGTGTTGTATTTGAACAAATGTACTGACCAATATTGAAGATTTCACAGCACTGAATCAGCTACCCTTCTAGTTTGGATGATATACTGAAGATGACTGACTCTGGGAGTGCATACTTGCTGTTTTTTCTGGATTTATCGGGATTATACAATTAATGCGCTCCGTTTACTGCGACCCCCGAAAATGCTGTCAATTTTGTATTTTTATTTCAACCCCCTTTTCACCCCATATATATGTGGGGGGTGGGTACATTATATAATGGATGATGGGCGGATGCAGGGGGTCTCCCCCGCATTTATATGGTTTGAAAGGGGGTCAAAATAAAAAAGGCACAATTTTCCGGGGTTGCAGTAAACAAGGCGCAGTAATCCCATAGATCCGATTTGACGGCAGCCTTTGATACTGTTAATGACAAGGTACTGTTATCTGTTCTTGCTGCATGGGTGTGTCTAGGGGAATCTATGTTGGATTGGTTTCCGTCTCATCTGACCTTTTGATTCCAATCTGTTTTAATCCAGACTATAAGATCCTCTTGTGTACCTGTCACATGTGGTGTTCCTCAGCGTTCAATGTTATCCCGCTCTCTTTAATTTATATATTGAACCTCTGGGAGACATTGTTTCAAAATTCAATATTACTATCCATCAATAGGCAGATGACATCCAGTGGTACTTCAGAGTGTCATCCGCAAACAATATCTACAATCTGAAAGCCTGTCTGACTGATATTGAAAACTGGATGTAGATAGTTCATCTTAAATTCAACCCATTAAAAGCCGAATTTCTTCTTTTTGCTCGACCTGGACATGAAGACGTCATTAGGTCCTGACAGGGTCCATTTTGCAGTAGAAGGCATTTCCACGACTCTTTCACTAGTTTCTAAATCTGTTGGTTTCTTGTTCGAGAACAAGTTATCCTTGAAACATCACTTCAACAAAAAAGCTGAACTTGCTAATGTTCAACTGTCCCTTCCACAGAAGATCCTATGTAGCAGTGGAACGCTTCAGCACAATGGTTCAAGCCCCAGTTCTTTTACATGTTCACGATAGTAATGACATCTTGATGGGTGTCTCTAAATGTGCTCTTTAGCCTCTTAATATGGTGGGAACTGGCAGGGGCAAATTTGATCATATATTTTGATATTCTAATCATAATTAGCTGAATTGCTCTGGCTTAGACTTGAGACCAGAATTGTATTTAAATTAGCCTGCACTGCCTTCCAAGTTTTACATCATCCTCCTAACCTGGGTAGGGTAACAAACCGATGATCTTTGGTGCTTCTAGACTTACTTAGAGATGTCCTTCCATTAAACATAACAAATGTATCAAAACTGCACGCTTCGTAACAACAGGCTTTTCTGTTGCCTTACGGTGCCTATGGAATTTGTTACCTTCTGCACTGCGTCTTGAACCCACTCTGCTGCATTTTTACAAGGGTTTAAAAATGTTTCTGTTCCCTACTTAACTATTTGCCACTTTACAATGTTTGATTTAATTTTTACTTGCAACTTTGTCTATTGATTTATTGTTCTGCACTTCTATGCCTATTGTTAGGGTTGCACATTATAGAAACATAAACATCCCTCTTCTTCACTCATCCAGCCCCTCTTCCCCATCCTAGTCCTTCTTTCTCAAACTCTTCCTTTCCTATCGTAGCCCCTCTTCCTTTTCCTTATCCTCTCCTTTTTCCTCTTCCTCATCTTATTACCCATGCCTCGTCTTTTTTGTCTAAGTGCTTTGTCACAGTCCTGCATCTTCTTCCTATTCTCATTTCCTGTTCCTCTTCTTAGTTCCTCTTCTTTGTTCCTTCTCTGTGTCCGCCTTCCTAATCCCTCCTTTTACTAGTCCTTGGTTCCATGTCCTAGTCTCTCTAACCTTTCCTTGTCCAATTCCCTCTTTCTCCACATATGCTCTCTTTTTTGTCCTAATCCCTCTTCTTCTTCCCCCTTTCATGCTAGACCCTCTTCCCAATCCATCTTTCCCATCCTAGTTCCTCTTCCCAGTCCCTCATCCTCATTTTACTCCTGGTCCTTCAACCAAATCCATCCTCCTCTTCCCTCTGCTAATGCCTTTTCATGTTCCCCCTCTTAGACACTCTTCATTATACTAGCCTTCTTCCACTTCCACATCCCAGTCAATGTCCTTCATCCTAGTTCCTCTCAAACGTCCTAGACCCTGGACCCTGGTCACTCAGTCTTGTCCTCCTTCCTGGTCCATATTTTCTCCCTAGTCCTCTTCTACTTCCTTCTTCACTGTGCTACTCCCACTTCCATCTCCTGGCCCCTCATACAAGCCCCTCATCTTAGTATTAGCCACTCGTACAGTCCCTCTTCCTCCTCTTAGCCCCACTTCCTCGTACTTTTCATAGTCCCTCTTCCTCAGTCTAGTTTCTCGTTCTTGTCCCTCATCCTCATCTTAGGTCCTCTTCCTCAGCCTCCTTCTTCATGATTCCATCTTTGTCATGTTTGTTAATCTTTATTGTCTTCATTCTTGTCCTTCTTTGTCCCTTATCCTAGTTCCTCTTTCTCACCCTCACCTCAGCCCCTCTTTCTCAACCTAGACACTGGTCCTCATCCTAGTGCTTCTCCTACCTCCTTATTCATCCGTCTTCATTCTACTTCTTCTTCCCTCTCCTTAGTACCTCTTGCTTATCCTTTTTCATCATACTCATCTTAGTTCACCCTCTTTATACTAATCCCTCTTCCTCATCCTGGGCCCTTATTCCTCCTACTCCTTCCCCACCATAGTCCCACTCCCACTTCCCCATCCTCTTCTTTATCCTAGTCTTTTATCCTTGTCCCTCCCCCTTGTCCTTGTCCCTTATTCCTTTGTGCTTCCTCTTCCTAATTCATTTTTGTCATTCTAATACCTCTTTCTAATCCCTGTCACTTTTACTAGACTCCGATCCAAAAACATGTCATTGTTCCCTCATCCTCAACCTTGTTTCTATTCCTAGTCCCATTTCTCATCCAAACCTTCTTCCTTTTCCTTCTTCCATTTCCTAATCCCTATTCTTGACCTCAGTCTATTTTCTTAGTTCCTCTTTCTCATCTTCATCCATCATCCCTGTCCCTCTTCCTTGTACTATTTCTTCTGCCCCTACTAACTCCTAATTCCTCTTACTTATCATAGTGCCTCTTCCTCGTTTTTCGTCTTAGTCCTTTGTGTATGTTGCTCATCCTAGTCCCTCTTCTTTGTCCTAGGCACTCTGCTTTGTCCCGCTACCTCATCATAAAACCTCTTCTTCAACCCTGCCTTTCATCCCTCTTCCTCGACTACATCCTAGTTCCTCTTCCTTGTACTAGTTCTTCGCTCTAGTCCATCTTTCTCATTCTAGTCCCTCTATTTATTTTAGTTCCTGTTCCTCATCATAGTCCCTCTTTCTCTTCCCCATCCTATGCACTCTTCCATCTCCTCAGTGCTAAACTCTCTATTTCCCCCAACTGCACCATAAATATCCTAATCTCTTACAGACCACCTGGCTCACCACAAGACTACCAAAAGCACCTCCTCCAAATCATAGGTAATAATCTAAAAAGCTCAACCAAAACTATCCTACTCGGTGACCTTAACCTAGGCCTGCATGACCCCAAGGACAAAGCAGCCGCCTCCCTAGCCAAAGTACTAACCCACATTGGGTTCGAACATAAAATCACTGCTCCTACTCATTGCAAAGGCCAATCCATCGACTGGATCGCAGACCACAACTGTGCCTCGTCCATCACCAACATCTCAGCTATCCCATGGACTGACCACCACCTCATCCAATTTGTGATTCCCACCACTCCTAAAAGCAAGATACTCTCGTATGCTCCACCCGCCAAAGTCAGAAGGTCTAAATAACTAACCAAAATCAACCTCGCACTGCTTCTCGATATCCCTGAACTTAAACCTCCATTTAAAAACGACCCCATCTCTCTGGCCAACACCTATGCACACGTGCTCATCCAAGCCATTGAATCCATAGCTCCCCTAGAAGACAAAAAAGAGAAAAAATCAATGCACTCTAATTCTTGGTTTATGGAAGAACTTTCTGCCCTACGCACCAATAAGCGTCGAGCTCTAGCCAAATGGCAATCATCGCCCAACCAATCCTCCCTAAAGGAATTTAAAGAGATCTCATCCACGTATAAAAAAGCCATATTCCTAGCCAAATCAGAATCATTCAACCAAAGAATCGCCAAAGCTAACTCAAAATCTAGGGACATTTTAACTATCTTCAAAGATCTCACCTCCCCTGCTACTACCCCGGATGAAATCACCAAAGACAAAGATTGGTGTTCCAGCATCGAGAACGCCCTCATCAATACAGTCAAAATGCTCCAAGAAAAAATAATAGCAGAGCGTAAAGCCCTTCCCAATCAGGACATTCCACATCTGCCCCCCCCTTCTGAAACCTCTCTCTCAAATATGCTTCTCTGACTTCAGAGACGTCACCGATACAGAAGTTACTAATCCTCTCAAACATATCAAACCCTCCACGTGTAAAGGGGACATCTGTCCCCCTACCATCATCAAAGAATGCGCAGACTCACTCACCCCCCATCATCACAGCATTCATTAATGCATCCTTCTCCTCTGGAATCGTACCACATAGCCTAAAAGAAGCCTGAGTTTGCCCACTCATAAAAAAACCCACCCTAGACCCCACTTGCCCCAATAACTACCGCCCCATCACTACCGTTCTATTCCTTCTCAAAATCCTGGCTAAAGCCACCCACATCCAAATCCAACAATATTTGGAATCCAATGCCATCCTAGGCAGAAGACAATTAGGCTTTCGCATAGGCCATGGCACAGAAACTGCCCTCCTAGATCTTAAGAACCAAATCACCAAAATAATGGATACTGGCAAGCCTGCCCTCCTGCTCCTCCTCGATCTCTCTGCTGCGTTTTGATCTATTTGACCACGATATCCTCACCTCCCACCTGTCCAACGCCGCCCACTTCTCTGACAAAGCCACCTCCTGGATAACCTCCTTCCTAGAAGGAAGGGCCATGAAGGTCTACTCTGATCAAGCCAACGCAGCCGCCACCACCATCAATTGTGGAGTCCCGCAGAGCTCATGTACTGCACCTACCCTTTACAACCTGTTCACCAAACCGCTCTTTGACATGTTGAATGCGCTCGGCATAGCATACACAAACTATGCCGACGACACCCAAGTCCTCTTCCCCCTAACTGGAGATTATGACCACGATTCAGAAGCTCTCCTCCAGATATATGAAACCATCCAAACATGGATGGCAATCAATGGTCTCTGCCTAAATGGGGATAAAACTGAGATCATCATCCTGGGCCCCAAGGAAATTCTTTCCAAACTCAACACTAAAAACACTCACTTCACCATTGACCACACTATTATATCAGTCTCTACATCTGTAAAGACCCTCGGAGTCTACTTAGACTCCACACTCTTGATGACAAGACAGGTCAGCGCCATCTCTTCTGCCTCTGCCCACACCACTAAATGTATAACTGCTCTAAAACCCTTTCTAACCGCTCAAAACTGCCTGTCCATAGCCAGAGCCATAATAGGAGCCAGACTTGATTACTGCAATGTCCCTCTGGCAGGCACCTCTACTAAAAACATCAACGAGTTCCAAATAACACAAAACAAAACGCTCCGCGCAGCCCTACACATTCCTAGTAGTGACTATATATCCCAAGCCAGACGCAAAGCCCACTGGCTCCCAGTCAAGGAAAGGATCAACTTCAAAATCCTCACCTTTACACACAAATGCATCAATCTCTCCGCCCCATTCTTCCTATCAGAAACGATATCCAAAAACATCTCTGCCCTCCCAAAAAGCCACCTTGCTAACCAACTCTGCGTACCCTCCATAAAAAGAGTCAACGCTGGCGGCATTGGCTTCCCCCACATAGCACCGAAACTCTGGAATGCCATCCCCAACGCACTAAGAGCAGAACCCTCCCTACTCGCCTTTCGCAAATACCTCAAAACCACACTATTCATATAACCCTCACTACACCCTAGCGACCGAGACCTCTCCGACCAGCAAACCCACTAGCTGTAATTTATTTGCTATTTGCTACTTTTCCCTGTACTATGTAACCCCAAGATGAACCGTAAATGCAAATATATACTGCCTGCTTAGTACTATGTAACTCCAAGATGAACCGTAAATGCAATTATCAATGTAACTACCAAGCCTTTCTTTTGTAACCATGAATGTATATATGTAACAGCGCCACGATGCCCTCGGGCTGTTGTGCGCTTTAAAAATACAAATAAATAAATAAATGTCCTCATCATTGTCCTTCTTCCTTGTCCTACACCTCTCTTCCTTATATTTGTTTTAGTGCCTCTTCCTAGTCCCTCATCCTTGTTCTAGGCCAACATCCCTGTCCTCATCCGTGTTCTCCTCCCTCGGCCTAGTCCCTCTTCTTCATCATATTCCAGCATTCTAGACCCTCTTCCTCGTCCTAGTTGATTTTCCTCATCTATCTTCCTAGTCCAGATATTAGTTCATTGTCTCAGTCACTTACTGTAGTCTCACTTCCTAATCATACTCTTGATTTCTTTCACTTGTCTCAGTGCCTGATCCTAGTCTCTATTCCTTGTCATAATCCTTCTTCCTTATCCGCTTCCAAGATCCCATTCCACATCCTCAGCCTAGATGATCTTCTTCAATATAGTATATCATTCTAATCATAGTCCCTCTTTCTTGTGCTTGTTTCTCTTCTACATCCTGATCTTGTGTTCCCATTTTTCTTCTCGTTCCTCTTCCTCTTCTAAGTCCTGGTCCCAGATCCTCTTCCGTTTTTCTTATCATAATCCCTCCTCCACATTCTATCCCACTGTATTAGTACCTCTTACTTGTCCTAAGCTAATTTCATCTTTCTTCATCATCTTCGTTCTGCTTCGTCATCCTGCATCCTTGTTCTCAGTTTGACCCTTTCCCTCTTGCCAAGCCCTTATCCTAGTTGGTGTTATTCGTCCTAGTACCTCGTCCTAGTTCCTTTTATGTATCCCAATCCCTCATCCTAGTCCCACTTCCTCCTCCTAGTTGCTTTTCCTTGACTCTCTTTCTCATTACAGTACCTTTACCTCATTGTAGTGCTTCTTCTTTGTATTTCTCCCTCCTACTTGGCCCTAGTCCATCTACCTACTCAATGCCACTCTTGTGATCCCTGTTCTGAACCGTTGTCCCCTTAATCCCTTGTCGTTTCTTCTCGTCCTCATTTTAGTTCCTTTTCCTTGCCCTAGTCCTTGTTCCTCGACCATGTCCCTCATGCTCTTCCTAGTCCGTCATCCTCTTCCTTGATGCTCTTCGTCTTCCTCATCCAAAATACTCTTCCTTTTTCCTTGTCCCTTCTCATCATTCCTCTTCTTCACCCTAGTGCCCTTTTCCCTTTCTAGTCCTTCTTCCATTTCTTTATCCTCATCCCTTTTAATTTCTCCAGGCCCTTTTCCTAACTGTGGCGATTTCCCTCTTCATAGTCCCGCCTATTCTTCCTCAGCTTGCTCCTTTTTCTCCCCACTGCTTCTTGGCCTAGTCCCTCTTCCTCATCCTGGTAGCTTTTCCTCATCCTATGCTCTCATCCTTGTCCAATGCCATGCCCTTGTCTCTGTCCCTCTTCCTTTTCCCCTTTATCTTCCTCTTCCTTGTCCTAGTACCTCTTCCTCTACTCCCACTTTTCTCTCATCCTCACCCTAGTCCTCTTCCTAGCCCCTCTTCCTTGTTCTCAACCCATCATAGTTCCTCTTCCTCTTGCTTGTCCTAGACCTATTCCCTTATTCTAGATCCTCAGCCTCTTGCTCGTTCCTCTTCCTTGCCCCATTCCCTCTTCCTTGTCCTACTCCCTCGTGTTAGTCCTGCTGCTGCATCCTCATACTAGTCCCTCAGACCACATCCAAGTTCCTCTCTTCTTTGTACTCCTCTCTCATCCTCTACCTCATCCAAATTCCTTCCCCTAATGACTATTCATTATTTCATCAGATTCCTATTTTCCCTTTCTAGCCCCAGCCCCTATTCCTCAACCATCTTTCCCATCATAGTCTCTCTTCCTGGCTGTAGTTCCTTATCCTAATCCTACTCCCTTGGTCTCATTCTACCCCCTTCCTTCTTCCCAATCCTTCTCCCTCTCCCTAGTCCCCTATCCTTATCCCTTATCCTAATCCCTCCTCCTTCGTTTTATTAGCTTGTCCTAGTCCCTCATGGCAGTTCCTCTCTCTCATCCTATTCCGGCTCCTGCGTCATATTCCTTGTCCATCTTCCTCTTCTGTGTTCCCTGTTTCTCATCATAACCCCACTTCCTTGTCGTAGACCTTCCTAGGACGTCTTCCTCATTGCTCTTTTGATCTCACTCCCATTTTCTTGTCACTTTTTCACATTCTTGTCCTAGACCACCTTCTTCATCTGTTCCTCTTCTTTGTCCTAGTGCCTCTTTCTAGTCCTTCTTCCTCATCGCATATCCTCTTCTTCACCTCCCTTCTTCGTCATAATGACCGGTTATATTGGGCTTCTGACAATACTACTGTGCAAGTACAAGACAATGTGGTAAGCGCAGAGGGGATGGGGGAAGAGGGAGAAGTGCAGGAGTAGGGTGCCCAAAGGGAGAGGGTGGGCAAGTGCTTGGGCAAGTGCCAGCGGAAAGAGAGAGGTGTAGGGAGGGGGAATGTGTGGACTGGGAGGACCAGGTTAGGACTAGTCCGGGGAAGGGAGCCTGAGGTCAAGTTCTGGCAGGGAATGCTGAGGGAACTGATAGGGGGGTGTTCTGGCCCCTTTCTCATTCCTGTCTCTCTTCCTCATTTTAGTATGTTTTATTGTCTGAGTCTTGTATTCTAGTACCTCTTCCTCATCCAGAGACTCATTATCGTTCCTCCTCCTCATCCTAGTCTGACTTATTTGTCCTAGTTACTCTTCCTTTTCCTATTTCCTCTTCCTCATCCTTATACCTCACACCAGGCCCTCTTTCTTAGTTTGTCTCTTTCCTTCTTTTCCTCATCCTAGTCCCTCTTTTCATTCTAGTTTCTCTTTCACTTCTTACCACTTCTTAGTCTAATTTCTTCATCATAGTAATTGTCCTTTATCCTAGTTTCTTGTCACAATCCTTTGATCTGAGCCCTTGTTATAGTCCCACATCCTTTGACTAGGCCCCCATCCTAGTCCTTCTTTCCCTTTCTAGCCCCTCGTTTTAGTAACCCTTCTCCATCCTAGACCTCTTACCTCATTGTAGTGATTGGGGGTCATTACGACCCTGCTGGTCCGGTATCAATGGTGCTGGTAGGCTTACCGGCACTGTTGTTACCAGACCGGCAGAGTACAAGTTTGGGTGCAAGATGCCCTCCCACCCGCCAGGTCTGACCTGGCGGGTGGAACGGCACCCGCTTGCAGACTTTCACAGTAGCGCCGGCACCATTATTAATGGTGCCGGCGTTACCGTCCTCCCCATTCCCATTGAGTCCTATGGGACGCAAATGGGTATGAGGAGTAACATTTTGGGGCACCTAGCTTCAAGGACCGCCAGGGCTGTAATGCCCCAGTGATTCCCTAAAGCCAGGCGGTGGAAAAAAGCACAACTCCGGTGACATCCTGCCGTTTTTAACGGCACAGCTACCGCCGGGGTTGTAATGAGGCCCATTATTTCTTCTCCTCGTGCCTCTGCCTCATTCCTCCTCACCTAGTTCCTCTTCCTCATACTACTCTCTCTCCATTTTCCTCATTCTAGATCCTCTTCCTATTTCCTTGTCCTAGTCACTCTTCTTCATTTTATTTAATCATTCTAATCTCTCATCCTCATCAAAGACCCTCCCCCTCTACCTCGTTCTTGTTTCTTAACCTAGTCTATCTTCTTTCATTTTTTCCTATTTCCTCTTCCTTAACCTAGTGCTTCTTCCTCAGTGTATTCCCTATTCCTCATGCAAGTTTACTGCCCTAGTCCCTGTCGCTCTTCCTAATCCACGTCCCTTGTCTTTGTCAAACATTTAAGACATTCCTTCTAGTCACTCTTCCTTATTCTAATCCATCTTCATCTTCCTCCCCTTATTTCCTGACCCCCTTCCCAAATCCTAGTCCTTCTTCCTTATTCTAGCTCTGCTTCCTTGTGCTTCTAGTTTTTCTTAGTCCCTTTTCCTCTTCCTAGTCATTGGTTCTTCACACCTCTTCTTTGTCCCAGTCTCTGGTTCATTGTCCTCTTCCTAGTCCAATGTAAACGTTCTAGTGCAATTTCCTTATCCTAGTCACTTTTCCCAGTTCCCTTCTTTGTCCTTGCCCCCTTTTTCTATTCTCTCTTCCTCTTTCTATTCTTTGTACTACTCCCTCTTTCTCTTTCCTCTTCCTCATCATAGTCCCTTTTGCTTATCCTAGACCCTTATCATAGTTCTTTGCCCTACTCCTTTTTTCTACCCTAAGCCTTCTTCCCTAGCCTGCTACTTTGTCCTTGAATCCCTTCCCCATACTAGTACTTTATAGACATCCTAGTGCCTCTTCCTAGTCATGCTTCCTCTTTGTAGTCTCCTTTCTAGTGCCTCTTACTCATCCAACTGCCACCTCCTACTCCCTCTTCATTGTTATAGTTCCTCTTGCTCATCCTCAATCTTATTCCTATTTAATATTCATCTTCCTAGTCTCATTTCCTAGTCTCTGTCCCTCTTTCTAATACCTGTCCCTCATCCTGAACCCTGGTTGCTGGTCCCTCTGCATCGTCCTAATAAATCTTCTTTTTCTTTGCCCTAATCCTTCTTCCTCATCCTTGTTCCTTTTTTCTCTTCTCTCTTCCTTCTCCAAGAAACACTACTTTATCAAGTCACTTGGTCCCTATTCCTCTTCCTCCTTTAGCCACACCATAATGCCAGTCTATCTGCCTTTTCCAAATCATAGTTCCTCTGCTTAGTCCCAAACCCTTTCTCCTTCACCCTTCCTCATCAAAGTCCCTCTACATCTTTCCGGTCCCTTTCCGGTCCCTCCAATGAACCTTCTTCCTCCTCTTCCTTGTCATAGTCCAGCTTCAACACTTAAATCCCTCTTCCTCTCCTAGTTCCTCTTCCACTTTAACTTCTAAACCCTAGAAGCTCTTCCTCTATGCTTTTCCTTGTCCTGGACCCTCTTTCTGATCCTATTGACTCATCCTAGCCCTTCTTCCTCATCTTAGGCCCTCTTCACGTCCCTCAACTTCATCTCAGTCCCTCTTCCCTTTGCTAGCTCTTCTTCCTTATCATAATCCTGGCTCCTCTCCCTCTTTGTTCTCCCTCATTGTAGTCCCCTTTCCTCATCTTTTTCCCTCCTCCTCATCAGTATCTCTCCTTCTAACTCTTCTTTCTTGTCCCTCTTCTTAGTCCCTGCCCCTCTTCCTAGTTCCTCCTCCTAGGCCTGGGTCCATGGGCCTTGGTCCCTGGCACCTCACCTTCACCCAAACCCTTGGTCCATGGTCTTTGTCCTAGTACACCATTACAGAACCTCTTACGTTTCTTAACCAGGAACACCAGGAACATAATCTCCAAAAGTATGCTTCTGAGTGAGCTTACTAACCTACAAACCTCTACCAGTGACCCTGCTACTTTGGTAGATACCTACAATCAATCGCTGACACAGGCCATCAATACGGTGGCCCCCATGACCCAACGCAAAGCCAAACTCATTGCACATCTCAATACCTGGTCCACCCCCAAGCTCAAAGTGCTCCGCACAACTAAACAAGTGACTGAAACTACTTGGAGCAGTAACTCGACAGTGTCTAATAAAGTACACTTCACTTCCCTTGCTAAGGTCTACAAACAGTCGATAATTCAAGCAAAAAGCACCACCTACAATGCTAGGATTGCAAATGAAAACTCAGGATCTCTTTGCTATATTATAAGTTAGAATCACCCATACCCCCCTCAACTAATTGCATCAATTACCTTGTGTACCAACATACAAAATGCCTTGCTAGACAAACTCTCTTAACAGCAGAAGTAAATTCGGGTGAAAAAGACAAATTGAGCAGCACCTCTGGGCACCTTTCCTCTGAGCCTCCAGCCCCTTTGCAAAACGTCTTGCCATTCAACTTTAAACTGGTCTCAGAAACCAAGGTCATCAAAATTATCAAAGGTCTCAAACCATCCAAATATCTGCCCAGCCCCAGTCATTAAGGGCTGTGCCATAGTGCTTGCTCCCTTTATCTCCACAGTCATCAATGTCTTGTTTGACTCTGGCTCAGTACAAACCAATTTAAAGGATGCATGGGTTCTACCATTGCTAAAAGAAACCTCCCTAGACCCGTCTATCGCTACGAACTACCGACCTATCACCACTGTCCCGTTCCTCCATAAAATCTTGGATAGAACGACCATACCTCCAGATCCAGTCATGCCTTGAATCCAATAACCTTACCTTACTTGACTTAAAAAATAAATTGGATGAATTTAAAGATACTGGCAAGATAGTCCTCCTCCTTCTGCTTGACATATTGGCTGTTTTTGATCTTGTGCATCACCAAATCTTGTATCAACACTACCAATCAGCTGCCCACTTCTGCGCCGAATCTATCACCTGGATTTCCTCCTTTCTGACACACAGAACCATGAGAGTTTTCTCTACCACAACTTCGGCCCCTCCGGCTCAGGACACTTGTGTTGTCCCCCAAGGCTCATGTGTGTCACCTACCTTGTACAATATCTTCACAAAACCCCTCTTCAACCTCCTAGATGTCCAGGGCGTATTTTACACAAACTATGCTGACGATACCCAATTACTCTTGCCCATCACAAGCAATTATGAAACTGACTCAAACACAATGCATTCATTATACGCAACTATCCAGGCCTGGATGGCCACACACATGTTATGCCTCAATGATGATAAGACTGAACTTCTTTTGGTCGGCTCGCAAACCTTATTAAGTAAACTTGACAGAGCCTACAAATCCTTTGTTATCGATGGCATCACCATCCCAGTCTCGGGAGATGTGAAGACCCTAGGTGTCTACTTAGATTCCACTTTGGTCGCTAACCAGGCAGATCAATGCCATTGCATCCTCTGCAGTGTACACCTCCAAATGAATTAATGCTTTCAGACCATTTCTTTCTACCGACAGCTGCCTCACCATTGCTCGAGCACTCGTTGGCTCTCGACTGGATTATTGCAATGCCCTATTTGCAGGCACGTTCGCTCTAAACATTAGTAAGTTGCAGATTATACATAGCAATGCGCTAAGGGCTGCTCTTAACATCCCGAGACAAGAACATATCTCAACAGTGAGAAGAAATGTTCACTGGCTACCGTTTCGTTAAAGCATTCTGTTCAAAATTGTAGCCATTACACACAAATGCCTCTCAAACACCACTCTAAGATACCTTTCACAGAAGTTTAAACAAGCACAGTTGGCTAGACCCACTCGGACCTCCAACACGCACTGTCTCCCTATCCCAAAATGTAGACTACAGAGATCAGGGTGCCCTGAGCTTCCCAGTTATTGCCACCAAGAATTGGAATGCTCTGCCATTGACACTGAGATCTGAACAATCTTACTGGGCTTCCGTAAGCATCTTAAAATGGTGCTATTCTCCCATGACACTATTGGGAGACACATTTCTTAAAGAACGTGTCGCTTTGATACTTAAGACTTTGATGCTTTTTGTTTTGACTGTGTAATTCGTGTAACTAGCACCTTGATGCCTCCGGGTTTAGTGCACTCTATAAATTAATAAATAAATAAACCATAGTTAATTTTCTTTTACCTCCTCTTTTTCCTTGTCCTAGTTACTTGTTTCAGCCCTACATTTCTTCAACCTAGTCACTCTTCCTTGTCCTAGGCCCTCTTCTTCTTCCTTGTCCCTTTTCCAGATGCTGTTCCATCTTCCTCATCCTTTCTTGTACAATTTAATCTTTCTTTTCTTTGTCCCTATTCCTTTTCCTCACAAAAGTCCCTCTTCCTCAGATGTCTTCATTGTTGTGGTCCCTCTTCCTCATCATAGTCTCTTTTTCTCAATTTAGTCCCACTCCCTATGCCCTGTACCTTGGCCATGTCCATTGTTCCTGTCTCTCTCTCTTTTGTCCCTCTTATTCATCCTAGTCCCTCTTCATCTTCCTCATCCTACTTCCTCTTCCCTTCCCCCACCTTGTTTGTCATCCTTGTCACATTTCCTCATCCTAGTTTCTCATCTTCACCATGTTCTCTCGTCTTAGTATCTGTCCCTCTTCCTAATCCATCTGTCTTCCTAATCTTGTACTTTGCCCCATATTTCTCCTCCTCTTCCTTCATTGTCATCCTAGTCCCTCTTCCTCATCCTGGTCCCTCTTCTTCCTTATCCTAGTCCATTTTCCTTCTCCTTGTTCCTAATCCTAGTCCTCTCCTTCATATTAGTCCCTTATACCAGACCACGCCCAACCCCCATAAACCCATCATCTTTGTTGCATCTGAGTACCAATTTGGATTGGGTAACAATATTAAGAATGTATATAATGTATGTAAATATGTGCTATGTAAAGCACTTTGGATAAAAGCACTATATAAATATCAAATTATTCTAATAAATTGTCCCTTTTCCTCAAGGCAGGCATTTTTTATTATCCCACTTATTTATCCTAGTTTCATGTCTTGGTCATATATCTACCTTTCTTCCTTTCCTAGCCAGTCTTCCTTAACCCATGTACCTCTTCTAATACCTCATCATTATACTAATCCCTTTTCCTTGTCCTAGTGCCTAATCCTTTCTCTTTTGCTCATCCTAGATCTTCATCCTCACCCTAGTCCAACGTGTTGTCCATTTTCATTGTGCCAGTCTCTCGACCATGGGCTAGACATTCTTCTTTGTCCTATTCCTTGTTCTTCTTTCTCATCATAGTTTTTCTTACTCATCCTAGTCCCTGTTCCTCTTGCTGATCCTAGTCCCACCACCTTTTCCTCATCTGTGTTCATTATTATAGTCCCCCTTTCAAATGGAGTGTGTCCTCCCACGTATTCCTCATTTTATGATATCTCCTTCCAGCGTCAGCTGCTCAGAACTTTTTTTTGGTAGAGGGAGCCGTGCATCGTTGACCCAATGTCCCTCAATGGCCTTCGTCTGCTGTCGAGGCTGATGTCACCCACAGCATATATGGCATGCATCGCACCCGTTACTTCATTTCTGTTTTTCCGCTGGCTTCACATCGGATATGGTGCGATTTTTGTTGATTCTGAACAGCTATTTTGAAAAAATGTCAAACCCTAAGACAGGGTTTAAAAAGTGTGTGGATTGTGGGGCCAAGTTGTCGATCACGGACCCACACTGCGTTTGCCTATGGTGTCTTGGGATTGAACATAAAACATCAGACTGCAGTTCCTGTCAGTCAATGACAAGAAAGGCTCTGAAGGAAAGAAAGGGGAAACTCACTGCCGGTAGGCCCCCCCCATAAGTCTCCATCATCGCTGGCGTCATCTGACGAGCGAAGTTCGAGGGGTGAGTCTCCACTGAGAAAGTGTTAAAAAAAGCTTTATCGGAGTAGCTCTCATCACTCGTCTTCTTTGTCGAGAAAAAGATCTAAGAAGAGGTGTCACAGATCATAGCAGTCCTCTGATTCCTCGCCGGACTGCAAGGTGTCCTGTCCCGGTAGGTCAGCCTCTAAAGCTTAGTGGGAGACGTTCTGTCTTCATATGATGAAAATATATGAGAAGGAACCCTTGAAGAGCCACAGCGTTGTCGCAGCTACCAAGGCCGATAAGGCGTCCAAAGAGGTTAAAGTTTGCATACCCTCGAGCCTGAGCCAAATTCCATCGACACCTTGAGAGTCCTCGAAGCCTCGGGTCGAGGAGGGGGCTACTCCTTCTAACTCGACGACTGCTTCGAGTCATGGGTCGAGTTCATTGAAGGCAAAATCTTTGACGTCAACGGTGTTGAAGCCATTGACGTCTTCAAAGGAAATGGAAAAGAGCTTTAAGCCCTTGCCCAAAAATACTTTTTTAAGTTTCTCTCTTCAATTTATAGGGAGGTAGAGACCTCAGATCAAGACACACCACCATTTGGCCTAGAATATTTGACATCAAATGTTCCAGAGGCTCTGGTGTCTGAAGACTCCAGAATGGAGAATCTTTATGAAAATCTCAAGAATGCAAGTGGTCTACACTTTGCTACACCTGACCCAGCGGAACATGCTGAGGTATCATATAGACAGCTAATAAATAGGGTAATAGAATACCTTGGGTGGGGGAGACCTGCTACTGTATATCAGCAGGACGATCTGATGGATATATTGGACATGGGTCCACAAAGAGACCCTATTTTGCCTTTCCATTCTGCCCTGCAGAGGAGAGTTGTGGCAAACTAGAAGTTGCCTGACACTAACCCAGCTGTCAATAAATCCCTGACAAGGAAGTACAAACCATCTAGTATTGACCCTGACTTCCTCTCAAAGTATCCAACATCTGAGAGTCTGGTTTTGCAAGCTGCCACATCCAGGGCGGCAGCTTATCCTAATATCTCTCCCGATAGGGACAAATGTTTTGACACCCCGGCAAAAAGGGTCTTTTCAGCCTGTAGCATGGTGCTTAAGTCAATTAACACCACTTGCTCTCTGGCTAAATTCACTGACACTTTGTGGGACGTAATAGTGCTGCCTTACTTTCAGCCGCTGCTTCAGTTGCCCCAAAATTACTCTGAGGCCTTAGTCCACAGGACTGTGGTGGTGGGGCAGGCTCAATCAGCATTTAGAAGAATGGTTGGGCATTACTTCTCATGCTTTGGACTTGCAAACAGTGGCCCAGGGTTACTGCCTCCCTTTTTTCAAAAGGCCTCGGAATCATCCACCATGAAGCCACTCCCTCAAAACTCTGAATCCGTTGCTCTTTCCAGGAGATTTCCATCCTGCTAGCGAAAGGTGCCATGAAGCCAGTTCCTGTAATGGAGTGGAACATGTGGTGGTACCCCCCTTACTTTTGGATCCCCAAAAAGGACAGAGGATTCAGACCCATTTTGGAGATATTTGAACAAGTTCCTTAGGAAGGACAAGTTCAAAATGGTTACCCTTTCTCAGATCCTTCAGGCCCTCCAGCTCCAAGGTTGGATGGCATCATTGGACCTTCAGCATGCTTACTTTCATGCGCCTATTCATCACAAGCGTAGGAAGTACCCGAGGTTCTCCGTTGGTGCTACTCATAATCAGTTTAGATTTCTGACATTCAGGCTCACCTCCCACCAAGGGTTTTCACCAAATAGTGGCAGCAAGTCTCAGGAGGGGGGATTCACATCTACCACTACCTGGACAATTGACTGTCCAGGGCCCGTTTTCCCGAACAGGCCCTGGAACATCCCAGCATCACCTGTCACTCTCTCCACAGACTGGGCTTCTCCCTCAAATTCAAGAAGTTCCACATGATACCTTCTCAGAAGCTCCAATTCATTGGAGTGGTCCTGGATGCTTCCTCTGGGAAAGCCTCGCCACCAGAGGTGAGGGCTAAACACATTCAATAGATGGTCATCAAGTTCCAGAATGCCCAGCGTCTTGCGACCTTCGATTTTCTGAGGTTGCTCGACCTCATGGAATCCTGCATTTTTCTGGTGCCAGAAGATCGTCTGAGAATGAGATCCCTCCAGTGGGCCCTCAGGTCCCAGTGGTCTCAGTTTTCAGGCAAGATGTCAGAACTACTTCAGGTTCTGAGCAGGGTTGCACAGGATCTCCTGTGGTGGGCCTGCAAGGACAACATTCTGAAAGGGGAACCTTTTTGGCAACCATGGCCGGATATAACGGTAGTTATGGTCGCCTCCCTCACGGGTTAGGGAACCAACGGCAAAAATCTGACCATCAGCAGTCATTGGTCTCCATCGAAGTCCAAATTACACATCAACCTTTTGGAGCTGAGGGCAATCAGAGTAGTGCTGACGACCTTCCTGCCTTCCGTACGGGGAAAGAATGGCCTGATAGTGATGGACAACACAGTTTCCATGTACTACCTAAACAAGAGAGGAGGTGTGTGTAGGGTCACTACCACTGTGCAGAGAGGCAATGCAGCTCTTCTTCTCGGCACTTTCAGCTGGGATCTCTCTATCAGCAGTTCGCCTAGCCAGGGAGCCGAACATGGCGGCAGACGCTCTGAGCAGACAGAGCACAGTCTCCCATGAGTAGGAACTAGCTCAGGAAGTCCTTCAAGAGATCTTCACCCTTTGGGGAACCCCTCGATTAGATCTATGCGCGTCCAGTGTCAACAGGATGAGAATTTCCAATGAGAGGAGCTCTAGGAGATGCGTTTGTAGTGGACTGGGAGTTTCCACTCCTGTTCGCGTCCCCTGGAGTCCCCGTCATTCCTCGTGTCATCAGGAGGTTGAGGAAGTTTGGAAAATCCAGGATTCTGATTGCTCCAAATTGGGCCAGGAGGACGTGGTACCCAGTCCTACTAGACATGTCCATCGGCCCTCCAATATGTCTTCCGCAAAGAGAGGACCTTCACTCACAAGGCGGCGGTCGTGTTCTCCATCCAGAGGTCAAGACTCCCAACCTTCATGCCTGGTTACTGAGCATTTGAGATATAAGGATTGTTATCTCCCAGAAGAAGTGATAGAAGTTTTGCTCTCAGCCAGAAGGCCAGAAACTAAATCTCTGTATCGCTGCCATTGGAATAAGTTTTGCAGCTGGTCCAGAGATAATAATGTTGACCCTTTTCTGTGTGACACCCCTATAGTGTTTTTTTTATTGCTGCATCTAGCCAATCCGGGGCTCTGGATTGGCACTGTGAAAGGATACTTGCTGGTGCTATCCATTTTTAAGCGCACGCCTGAACAAAATGCCTGTTGTTGTGCAATTATTGAAAGGACTCACTAATGTGTTCCCTCCAGTACCCTTTGTGGTTCCCGTTTGGGATTTAAACTTGGTTCTGAAATACCTTATAGGCGCTCCTTTTGAGCCTCTTCATTCTTGCCCTTTAAGGATGTTAAAATTGAAGACAGTTATCCTTACGGCCATAACATCAGCACATAGTGTTTGTGAATTGCAGTCTGTTGTGCAAACCGCCATTTACCACCTTCTTTAAGGAGAAAGTCGTTCTGAGAGTCCGGCCCACTTTTCTCCCAAAGGTGATTTCGGAGTTTCACCTTTCTCAGAAAATAGTTCTACCAACATTTTACCCTCCACCTCACCCTGGTAAGGAGGAAGAGATACTTAATTGCCTTGTCCCAAAAGGTCTTTAAGCTTTTACATCTCTCAAATGGCAAGAGAATCAGTTGTTTGTTGGGCCACTTCATCAGCTTTGCAGAGAGGGGTGCTGGTTCAAGATATTTGTGCGGCAGCCACTTGGTCCTCTTTACATTCTTTCACAAAATATTACTGTCTGGACTCTGCGTTGGGACAGGAAGCAGGATTCGGAAAGTCTGTGCTTTACAGCATTAATGACAAATAATAAATATTACTCCCACCTCCATCACAATACTGCTTTGGGAGTGTATCATTAGATGAGGAATACGTGGGAGGACACAATCCATGAGAAGAACAAATTACATACCCCTGGTAATGTTCTTTCGACTGGATGTTCCTCCCACGTATTCCTCATCACCCCTCCCATACTACCCCTCAGTCGAATTTCTGTGGTTTTACACCTTTCTTTCTTAAGTACCTGGTCTTTTGACCTTGTGAAGTCCATTGTTCTGATTCCAGAGGGGGAAAAACTAGTAACTGAAGTAACAGGCGCGGTGTGTGCTATATATACTGTGTGTGACGTCAGCCTCGAGAGCCGACAAAGGACGTCGAGAGACATGGGGTCGATGATGCACGGCTCCGTCTAGTGAAAATACATTCCAATGCATCTGATGCTGGAAGGAGATATAAGATGAGGAATATGTGGAAGGGACATTACCAGGGGTAAGTAATTTGTTCTTCTCTTCCTCATCCTCTTCCTTGTTCTATTTGCTCTCCCTACTCCCTCTTGCATTTCCTAGTCCCTTGTGCAAGTCCATCTTCCTAGTGCTTCTTTCCTGCCACCCCAAGGCAGTTGTTCATGTCTACATTTTTTGTAGCACCTGTTTCTCATCATAGTTCCTTTTTCCTGTACCCTTTCTTTGTCCTAGTTGCTTTTCCTTTTCTTAGCCACAGTTCCTCTACCTCATCGTACTTCTTCATGTTAGTTCTTCGACCTGGTCCCTCATCAAATTTCCAGGGTCTCTTCCTCATACCTCTTCTTTGTTATAGCCCTGCTTTGTAATTTTTGCACATCAACCCGTGTTCTCATCTGTCATGCTTGTCCCTCTCCTTCGTCTGAGTCACTTTTCATCTTCCTAATCCATGCTCCTCCTTTTTCCTATCTTGTTCTAGTCCCTCTCTATTTTCAGTTTCTCAACCTATCCTATCTTATTCTCTCTTTTTAGAACATGCCCCTATTCCTAATCCCTCTTCCCCTTCCAAGACTCTGATCCTTCATCCTAGGTCCCTATTCTCTTTTCCCTTGTCCTCACCTTAGTCCCCCCTTCATCCTTGTCCCTGTTCCTTCCTCCCATTCTTGTAATCGGTCCTTTTCCTAGTTCCTAATCCTAGTCAATCTGATTCATCCTAGTTCTGCATATCAGTCCCTCTTCCTCCTCCTAGTCCTTCAAATGAGTCCCTTTTTCTTCAATCAATGACCTTTTCCTCATCCTACTTATTTATCCAAGTCACTTTCTTGTCCTATTTCCTTTTCCTAGTCCATCTTCCTTGTTCAAGTTCTTCTTCTTTCTCTTAGCCACAGTTCCTCTTCCTCATCATAGTCTATTGTCCCAATCCCTTTTATTGAACCTAGGCTCTCTTCCTCATCCAAGTGCCACTTCCATTTCCTAGTACCTTTCATCCTTAACCTAGTCCCTCTTGCTTATCCTTTGCCCTAGTCCCTTTTCCTAGCCCTTATTATATTATTTAATCCTATTCCCTCTTCTTCACCCTTGTCCCACTTCCAGGTTCCCTCTTCCTCGTCACAGTCCCTCTTCCTAATCCTTGTATCCCTCCCGGAACTCTGGTCCTCATCCATGTCCCCCTCACAATTCGCTCATCCTTTGTCTTCTTCTTTTCCTTATTCTTACTTCATCTTCCTAATCCTACTGTTTTTTCTCTGCCCTCTTCCTTGACCTAGAGTCTCATCCTTGCCTCACATTTTCTCATCCTAGTCCATCTTCATCATCCTAGTCCCTTGTCGTCATCCTTATTCTTCTTCTTTATCCTAGTTCCTAACTCTTTTCCCACTTCCGCATCTTAGTTCTTCCTGCTCATCTCACACTCTTCTCCTTGCCCCTTCAATGTTCCAGTTGCCCTTAATCTTCTTAATCCGATTTCTGCTTCCTCTTACCTATTTCTTGATCTAGTTCCTCACAATCTGTAGCTTCCTCGTTTTAGACCCTCTTGAATGTCATAATGCCTCATCTGCCTATTCGACCTTCCTTGTGCTAGTCCCTTATACAGTTTCCTCTTCATCCTAGATCTAGTTCCTCATGCTACACCATCTTCCTGGCACCCCCTTAATAGTCCTAGTTCCTCTTATTCGTCCTGTCCTATTTCCTCTTACTCTTGCCTCTTCCTTGTCGCAGGCCCTCACACTTGTCAAACTTCCTCATCTTAATCCCTCTTGAATGTAATAACCTCTCATCCTCTGCCTAGTCCCCCTTCCTTGTGCTAGTCCCTTATGCGTGTCCCCCTTCCTCCTCCTAGAAGATCTTCTTCTTCATCCTACACCCTCTTCCTAGCCCTCATTCATAGTCTTACTTCCTCTTAATCCTCCCATCCTATTTCCTCTTCTCTCTTCATTGTAGCAGCCCCTCATACCTGTCCAACGTCCACATCCAAGTCCCTCTTGAATGTCCTAGCTCATCATCCTTGACCTAGTCCCACTTTCTGGGCCTTGTCCCTTATTCTTGTTTGTCTTCCTCATTTTAGTCCTCCTTCTTCATCCTAGTTCCTCGTCCTAGTCCTTGGGCCTAGTCCCTTGTCCGAGTCCCTTTCACTTGTCCTAGGGCCCCTTCCTCATCTCTCTTCCTTTTCCTAATACATGTTCCCCATCCTTCATTCTCAGCCTATTTCCTCTGCTTGGTCCATCATCCAAGTTCATCTTGCGCATCCCAGTAAGTTTTCCTGACCCTAGTCCTTCTTCCTCATTTCACTTCCTCATCATAGTCTTGCTTTCTCACTTTAGTCCTGCTTCCTCATCCTATTTCCTCTTTCTCTTTCCTCTTTCAAGTCTCTCATCCTAGTCCTCCTTCCTCATCGTACACCCTTTTACACCTCTTAGTCCCTCATCTTATTCCATCTTCCTAGTTCCTTTTCCTCATCCTAGTCCATCTTAATCCCTTGTCCGAATCATAATCATTCCTCCTCTTACTTGTCCCCCCTCTCTTATTCATCCTACATTCCAGTTCCCTTTACTCATCCTAGTCACTCTTACTCATCCTAATTCCTCTTCCTAGTGCGTCTTCTTAGTTTCTGTCCCACTTCGTAGACACTCTCTCACTTCGTCATCTGTGGTCCCATGCCTCTGTTTCCTCATGCAGTTTCCCTTGTCTTCATCTCAGTCCATACTCCTCATCCTAGTCTTTATTTCTCTTATACATCCTATTGCTTCAATCTAGTCCTGCTTCTTCTTCTTCTCCATCCTAATGCTTCGTCCTAGACCCCCGTTCCTCATCCTTGTTCCTCTTACTTGGCCTTAGCCCTCTTTCTCCCACTAGTCCTTGTACCTCATCCTTGCCCCTCTTCCTTTTTCTTGTAGTCCCTATTCTTGCCACTTCCGCTCTTCCCTCTTTCTCCTCCTAGTCCCACTTCCTCGCCCTAGCACAGAATCCTACTGCCCTAGTCTAGTTGTGGAGGGAGTGGTGAGATAGCAAGGAAGGAGTTAAGTTGAAGTCCGGTGGCTGCAGAGGGCCTGGGGAGGTTAAAGCCCCTCATCATGACAATGGGTATTTCGGCAGAAAGTGATTCAAGGAGAAGGGGTAGATCAGGGAAGACGGAGTTGAGGGGACAAGGGGGTCAACAGAGAGCCTGAACAGTGAGAGGAGTAGAACGCAGGAGTCGAATAGTGGCATATTCAAAACAGGAAGAGTTGGTGTCAGATGGGGTAGAGGGGCAGTGTTGATGGACTGATTGATAAGGAAACCAACACTGCCCCTCTTTCCAAGAGGTCAGGGAGAGTGGGAGAAGGTAGCAGAGCCAGTGTGGTGGAGGGTTGGTAGTGTCTCAGAGTCATGAGGGGAGATCCAAGTTTCTGTGACAGCAAGAAGTGAAAGTTGAGGATGGTAAGAGTGAGATAGATGTAAGGGGATCCCCATGTTGCAGATAAGGACCATGAAAGAACACCTTGGTGAAGGAAATGTTACTGATGAAGATAAGGTGTTTTGAGCCTAAGCATTATATGAAGGCATTCTTGTTTCCCCTGCTCTGACACCTCCTCTGTGTATTATTTCCCTTGGCTTGCTGAAATGGAGTACAGTGCATTTTAATACGTCAGTGCCACACAAATACTAGGTGTCAATTGGCAATGGGTATTTCTGCGGAGCGCATTGCCCTCTTACCCTGTGCTCCTCAATCAGCTCGCAATTCTCAAACTCTCCTCTAAAGTGGCATAAAGAAGGCATTATTTGGTCCACAGCAAATGAGGGGCACATGCTGAGAGGGCGAACCCAGTAAGGGCCCAACCTCTATTAGGGGATTTTTCTTGCGACAAATCACTGGGCATGGGGCTGATTAAATAGATTCCCAGGAGGACCGTGGCACCTCACATACATAGAAACGCCCTCCCTACGGCATGCTCCCAGCCAGGTAATTGTCAACATTATGAAGGATGAGAAGAGACAGTAACTGCCAACATTGCAAAGGTGTGGCAGGGATGCCAGGTTTTCAGCTTGGGTATGTTTGGCAATTCCATGTGTGCAATGGGCTTATAGTGGCATCGCCATGTTTTTTGTATGAGATTTTGAGTGCGCTTGAAGGAGCTTGTGCTGGAGAAGCCTGATAACTAAAGCTAGACCCAATTTACTGGCAGAGAGCAGATGATTTTATGGGTATGGGGCATAGGGGAAGAGAGCAGGGCTATACAAGGGCAGCATGAAGGAAACATGAATGATAAGCGGCATGAGCTATTCATTCAGATATGCTATTGCCTCTGCTCAGACACCTCTCCTATGTGTGACATTTCCTTTGCTTGCTGGAATGTAACACTAGAGGTGTTACACTTGGCACGTCTACATCATATCATGACATTTTGTAAACCAGTGTTTGATATTTTACTTCACTTTGTTCTGTTATCCCATTCTCATATCCCACTCAAAGACTCTTCTCGCTCACATTGGGGGTCATTCCGAGTATGGCGGTAAGGGATACCGGACACCGGTAGGGAGACCGGTGCCGGTAATCCCTTACCGCCCTATTCCTAAATCCCTTTGCGGGAACCGTAAGGAACGTGTGGTCCGACCACACGTCCCTTACGGGTACCACAAAGGGACCAGGGCGCTAATAACAGGCTTGCTAGTCGCGAGCCCGTTATTGGCTCCCTGGTCCCTTTGCGGTACCCGTAGTCATCATTAAACTAGTGAATGCTATCCTGTCTGATGGCAAAGTGTGTGCAATAGAAAATCTCAATCTTAGCCTGGGGTGAATTGCCAGGCATTAGTGACTATGCGTGCCCATGTAGTCCCATCACCCTTTGGGAAGGGCTCACACATGGTATAAGTGAACACTGACCCCCCTGGAGCTGTCTGGGTTGCCTGCAAGAGCTGAAAAATGGTGAATTGAAATATGTCTGTGTGGGCGGTTATTCAAATATCACTACATTAGGCCCAGGGACGGTCATGGACAAAGGCTCGTTCCTTCCATCCAGTGCCCTGGACCCTGTTTTTATGCTCATGCCTATTAAAAACAATATAGTCGCAGAGGTGTCTTTAAGAAGAAGAAAACATGATTTGTGGTTGACTGCCAGTGCATGGAAGAAAAACATCATCGAACATGAAATATTTTACTGGAGTATTTTCAAATATATTTAACTAACTTGCTCAACTTCTCTCATTCTTGAGGCTGTGTCTGATCTTCTGTCCTCCTGTCCCACGTGTGGGTGGCTGAGTGGCTCGGCTCCTCCCGTCCATGAGTCACTGGCTGGCTGACCCCCACACGCTGGCTCTAGCTGCTCACTGCATGCCTCCACACACCGTTCACAGACCCCTGACCCATCCACTGCCTAAAGCACATATCAAATTTAATTGGCTGTTAAACAGCCCATGAAGTTTGATGGTATCTGTGACTGACAGTCACTTTGAAAGAAAGAAAGCAACTGGCTGTTTGCCCAAAGATCCTTCTGGTGTGGCCACACCGCTGCCCCCCCACCATTCTCTCAACACAAACTGTTAACACTATCTCTGCACAGCCCAGGGATCTGTGCAGAATAACACATGAATCTTTAGTTCCATGGGACGCGCCTCTACACCTGCGTAGTCCTCTACTTTTTCTAAATCCCTCGTTGTGTTCTCTCTTCATCATCATAGTCCCTCATCCCTCTCCCTCTTGCTTGTCCTCATTCCCATCCTAGTGCCTCTATCTCACCATAGTCCATTTTTATCCTCATTTTCTTCTTATACTAGTCCCCCATCCTAGTACTTTTTCCTTTTCCTCATTTTCTTCCTTATCCTAGTACATTGTCCTAGTCCCATCTCCTGTTCCTCTTCCTCCCCTTGCCCCACTTACTCTAGTTCCTTTTCCCCATCCTAGTCCCTTTTCACACTCCCTGTACCACTTTTTAGTCACTGGTCACTCCTCCCTAATCTCTGTTCGGTGTCCAAATTCCTCTTCCTTGTCTTAGTGTCTTATCATAGTCTCTCTCCCCTGGCTTGCCCTAGTCCCTCTTCTTTAATCTGTTCCCATTCTCTCTTCCTGCTTTTACTCCATCTTGTCTCTCTTCCTACTCGTAGACCCTCTTCTTTGTCATAGTCCATCATCCTAGTCTCTCTTAATCTTCCTCAATTTTGTTCTTCGTCTTCATTCTGGGCTCTCAGCTTAGTTCCACTTCCTCATACTAATCCTTCTTCCTTGCCCTACACCCTCATTCTACTCTCTTCCCTTTACTATTTCTTATCCTCACCCCATAATCATCCCTATTCCTCGCTCTAGTATCTGTTCCATGTCCTTGCCCCCATCCCTTTTCCTTTGCACCTTTGTATTCCTTGGCCAAGTCCCTTTTCCTTTTCCTCATCGTAGTTCCTCTTCATTTTCCTCATTCTAGTGTGTCCTCACTCTTTCTCTTTGTAGAGCCCCTTTCTCATCTTTGTCCCCCATCCTAGCCCTCTTTCCTCCACTTCCACAGGGATCATAATTGTGATTTGATGAGCAGGAGCGAAAAGTAGCTTCTGGGTATTGGGCATCATCTGGTAGACATGAGCTAACTCCCTAGAACCAGGAGCTAGGACAAAGCGCTCTGCAAATGTAACATTCGCATTAGATGCAAATACTAAATATTTGTCCATGATCTATATTCCATGCTGTTGTAAATGTTCCTTATATGTGTCCTCTAAATGTGTCCTCTACATAACCATATTCAAATTACCAAACATACCGAATTAATATAAGATATTTATGTTTGTATGGTGCCAGTTGCTTGGGGAGTCAAAAGTAGCTCCTGGTAGCTGTTGGTTTCAATCTAGCCAGACAGGCTCTCCTAGGCTTTAAGGAGAAGCTAAATAGCTCCTAGCTCCCAGTAATTTTTAACGCTGCTTCCTTATTGATATTGATATTGATATTTTATTTCTATCACGCTCGTACACAAGTGTTTCAGAGCGCGACAAGGCAAGGGAGGGGAACAGGGGAGAGCAAAACAGCGATCAGGGGGGTGTTCTGGCCCCTTTCTCATTCCTGTCTCTCTTCCTCATTTTAGTATGTTTTATTGTCTGAGTCTTGTATTCTAGTACCTCTTCCTCATCCAGAGACTCATTATCGTTCCTCCTCCTCATCCTAGTCTGACTTATTTGTCCTAGTTACTCTTCCTTTTCCTATTTCCTCTTCCTCATCCTTATACCTCACACCAGGCCCTCTTTCTTAGTTTGTCTCTTTCCTTCTTTTCCTCATCCTAGTCCCTCTTTTCATTCTAGTTTCTCTTTCACTTCTTACCACTTCTTAGTCTAATTTCTTCATCATAGTAATTGTCCTTTATCCTAGTTTCTTGTCACAATCCTTTGATCTGAGCCCTTGTTATAGTCCCACATCCTTTGACTAGGCCCCCATCCTAGTCCTTCTTTCCCTTTCTAGCCCCTCGTTTTAGTAACCCTTCTCCATCCTAGACCTCTTACCTCATTGTAGTGATTGGGGGTCATTACGACCCTGCTGGTCCGGTATCAATGGTGCTGGTAGGCTTACCGGCACTGTTGTTACCAGACCGGCAGAGTACAAGTTTGGGTGCAAGATGCCCTCCCACCCGCCAGGTCTGACCTGGCGGGTGGAACGGCACCCGCTTGCAGACTTTCACAGTAGCGCCGGCACCATTATTAATGTTGCCGGCGTTACCGTCCTCCCCATTCCCATTGAGTCCTATGGGACGCAAATGTGTATGAGGAGTAACATTTTGGGGCACCTAGCTTCAAGGACCGCCAGGGCTGTAATGCCCCAGTGATTCCCTAAAGCCAGGCGGTGGAAAAAAACACAACTCCGGTGACATCCTGCCGTTTTTAACGGCACAGCTACCGCCGGGGTTGTAATGAGGCCCATTATTTCTTCTCCTCGTGCCTCTGCCTCATTCCTCCTCACCTAGTTCCTCTTCCTCATACTACTCTCTCTCCATTTTCCTCATTCTAGATCCTCTTCCTATTTCCTTGTCCTAGTCACTCTTCTTCATTTTATTTCATTCTAATCTCTCATCCTCATCAAAGACACTCCCCCTCTACCTCGTTCTTGTTTCTTAACCTAGTCTATCTTCTTTCATTTTTTCCTATTTCCTCTTCCTTGCCCTAGTGCTTCTTCCTCAGTGTATTCCCTATTCCTCATGCAAGTTTACTGCCCTAGTCCCTGTCGCTCTTCCTAATCCACGTCCCTTGTCTTTGTCAAACATTTAAGACATTCCTTCTAGTCACTCTTCCTTATTCTAATCCATCTTCATCTTCCTCCCCTTATTTCCTGACCCCCTTCCCAAATCCTAGTCCTTCTTCCTTATTCTAGCTCTGCTTCCTTGTGCTTCTAGTTTTTCTTAGTCCCTTTTCCTCTTCCTAGTCATTGGTTCTTCACACCTCTTCTTTGTCCCAGTCTCTGGTTCATTGTCCTCTTCCTAGTCCAATTTAAACGTTCTAGTGCAATTTCCTTATCCTAGTCACTTTTCCCAGTTCCCTTCTTTGTCCTTGCCCCCTTTTTCTATTCTCTCTTCCTCTTTCTATTCTTTGTACTACTCCCTCTTTCTCTTTCCTCTTCCTCATCATAGTCCCTTTTGCTTATCCTAGACCCTTATCATAGTTCTTTGCCCTACTCCTTTTTTCTACCCTAAGCCTTCTTCCCTAGCCTGCTACTTTGTCCTTGAATCCCTTCCCCATACTAGTACTTTATAGACATCCTAGTGCCTCTTCCTAGTCATGCTTCCTCTTTGTAGTCTCCTTTCTAGTGCCTCTTACTCATCCAACTGCCACCTCCTACTCCCTCTTCATTGTTATAGTTCCTCTTGCTCATCCTCAATCTTATTCCTATTTAATATTCATCTTCCTAGTCTCATTTCCTAGTCTCTGTCCCTCTATCTAATACCTGTCCCTCATCCTGAACCCTGGTTGCTGGTCCCTCTGCATCGTCCTAATAAATCTTCTTTTTCTTTGCCCTAATCCTTCTTCCTCATCCTTGTTCCTTTTTTCTCTTCTCTCTTCCTTCTCCAAGAAACACTACTTTATCAAGTCACTTGGTCCCTATTCCTCTTCCTCCTTTAGCCACACCATAATGCCAGTCTATCTGCCTTTTCCAAATCATAGTTCCTCTGCTTAGTCCCAAACCCTTTCTCCTTCACCCTTCCTCATCAAAGTCCCTCTACATCTTTCCGGTCCCTTTCCGGTCCCTCCAATGAACCTTCTTCCTCCTCTTCCTTGTCATAGTCCAGCTTCAACACTTAAATCCCTCTTCCTCTCCTAGTTCCTCTTCCACTTTAACTTCTAAACCCTAGAAGCTCTTCCTCTATGCTTTTCCTTGTCCTGGACCCTCTTTCTGATCCTATTGACTCATCCTAGCCCTTCTTCCTCATCTTAGGCCCTCTTCACGTCCCTCAACTTCATCTCAGTCCCTCTTCCCTTTGCTAGCACTTCTTCCTTATCATAACCCTGGCTCCTCTCCCTCTTTGTTCTCCCTCATTGTAGTCCCCTTTCCTCATCTTTTTCCCTCCTCCTCATCAGTATCTCTCCTTCTAACTCTTCTTTCTTGTCCCTCTTCTTAGTCCCTGCCCCTCTTCCTAGTTCCTCCTCCTAGGCCTGGGTCCATGGGCCTTGGTCCCTGGCACCTCACCTTCACCCAAACCCTTGGTCCATGGTCTTTGTCCTAGTACACCATTACAGAACCTCTTACGTTTCTTAACCAGGAACACCAGGAACATAATCTCCAAAAGTATGCTTCTGAGTGAGCTTACTAACCTACAAACCTCTACCAGTGACCCTGCTACTTTGGTAGATACCTACAATCAATCGCTGACACAGGCCATCAATACGGTGGCCCCCATGACCCAACGCAAAGCCAAACTCATTGCACATCTCAATACCTGGTCCACCCCCAAGCTCAAAGTGCTCCGCACAACTAAACAAGTGACTGAAACTACTTGGAGCAGTAACTCGACAGTGTCTAATAAAGTACACTTCACTTCCCTTGCTAAGGTCTACAAACATTCGATAATTCAAGCAAAAAGCACCACCTACAATGCTAGGATTGCAAATGAAAACTCAGGATCTCTTTGCTATATTATAAGTTAGAATCACCCATACCCCCCTCAACTAATTGCATCAATTACCTTGTGTACCAACATACAAAATGCCTTGCTAGACAAACTCTCTTAACAGCAGAAGTAAATTCGGGTGAAAAAGACAAATTGAGCAGCACCTCTGGGCACCTTTCCTCTGAGCCTCCAGCCCCTTTGCAAAACGTCTTGCCATTCAACTTTAAACTGGTCTCAGAAACCAAGGTCATCAAAATTATCAAAGGTCTCAAACCATCCAAATATCTGCCCAGCCCCAGTCATTAAGGGCTGTGCCATAGTGCTTGCTCCCTTTATCTCCACAGTCATCAATGTCTTGTTTGACTCTGGCTCAGTACAAACCAAGTTAAAGGATGCATGGGTTCTACCATTGCTAAAAGAAACCTCCCTAGACCCGTCTATCGCTACGAACTACCGACCTATCACCACTGTCCCGTTCCTCCATAAAATCTTGGATAGAACGACCATACCTCCAGATCCAGTCATGCCTTGAATCCAATAACCTTACCTTACTTTACTTAAAAAATAAATTGGATGAATTTAAAGATACTGGCAAGATAGTCCTCCTCCTTCTGCTTGACATATTGGCTGTTTTTGATCTCGTGCATCATCAAATCTTGTATCAACACTACCAATCAGCTGCCCACTTCTGCGCCAAATCTATCACCTGGATTTCCTCCTTTCTGACACACAGAACCATGAGAGTTTTCTCTACCACAACTTCGGCCCCTCCGGCTCAGGACACTTGTGTTGTCCCCCAAGGCTCATGTGTGTCACCTACCTTGTACAATATCTTCACAAAACCCCTCTTCAACCTCCTAGATGTCCAGGGCGTATCTTACACAAACTATGCTGACAATACCCAATTACTCTTGCCCATCACAAGCAATTATGAAACTGACTCAAACACAATGCATTCATTATAAGCAACTATCCAGGCCTGGATGGCCACACACATGTTATGCCTCAATGATGATAAGACTGAACTACTTTTGGTCGGCTCGCAAACCTTATTAAGTAAACTTGACAGAGCCTACAAATCCTTTGTTATCGATGGCATCACCATCCCAGTCTCGGGTGATGTGAAGACCCTAGGTGTCTACTTAGATTCCACTTTGGTCGCTAACCAGGCAGATCAATGCCATTGTATCCTCTGCAGTGTACACCTCCAAATGAATTAATGCTTTCAGACCATTTCTTTCTACCGACAGCTGCCTCACCATTGCTCGAGCACTCGTTGGCTCTCGACTGGATTATTGCAATGCCCTATTTGCTGGCACGTTCGCTCTAAACATTAATAAGTTGCAGATTATACATAGCAATGCGCTAAGGGCTGCTCTTAACATCCCGAGACAAGAACATATCTCAACAGTGGGAAGAAATGTTCACTGGCTACCGTTTCGTTAAAGCATTCTGTTCAAAATTGTAGCCATTACACACAAATGCCTCTCAAACACCACTCTAAGATACCTTTCACAGAAGTTTAAACAAGCACAGTTGGCTAGACCCACTCGGACCTCCAACACGCACTGTCTCCCTATCCCAAAATGTAGACTACAGAGATCAGGGTGCCCTGAGCTTCCCAGTTATTGCCACCAAGAATTGGAATGCTCTGCCATTGACACTGAGATCTGAACAATCTTACTGGGCTTCCGTAAGCATCTTAAAATGGTGCTATTCTCCCATGACACTATTGGGAGACACATTTCTTAAAGAACGTGTCGCTTTGATACTTAAGACTTTGATGCTTTTTGTTTTGACTGTGTAATTCGTGTAACTAGCACCTTGATGCCTCCGGGTTTAGTGCACTCTATAAATTAATAAATAAATAAACCATAGTAAATTTTCTTTTACCTCCTCTTTTTCCTTGTCCTAGTTACTTGTTTCAGCCCTACATTTCTTCAACCTAGTCACTCTTCCTTGTCCTAGGCCCTCTTCTTCTTCCTCGTCCCTTTTCCAGATGCTGTTCCATCTTCCTCATCCTTTCTTGTTCAATTTAATCTTTCTTTTCTTTGTCCCTATTCCTTTTCCTCACAAAAGTCCCTCTTCCTCAGATGTCTTCATTGTTGTGGTCCCTCTTCCTCATCATAGTCTCTTTTTCTCAATTTAGTCCCACTCCCTATGCCCTGTACCTTGACCATGTCCATTGTTCCTGTCTCTCTCTCTTTTGTCCCTCTTATTCATCCTAGTCCCTCTTCATCTTCCTCATCCTACTTCCTCTTCCCTTCCCCCACCTTGTCTGTCATCCTTGTCACATTTCCTCGTCCTAGTTTCTCATCTTCACCATGTTCTCTCGTCTTAGTATCTGTCCCTCTTCCTAATCCATCTGTCTTCCTAATCTCGTACTTTGCCCCATATTTCTCCTCCTCTTCCTTCATTGTCATCCTTGTCCCTCTTCCTCATCCTGGTCCCTCTTCTTCCTTATCCTAGTCCATTTTCCTTCTCCTTGTTCCTAATCCTAGTCCTCTCCTTCATATTAGTCCCTTATACCAGACCACGCCCAACCCCCATAAACCCATCATCTTTGTTGCATCTGAGTACCAATTTGGATTGGGTAACAATATTAAGAATGTATATAATGTATGTAAATATGTGCTATGTAAAGCACTTTGGATAAAAGCACTATATAAATATCAAATTATTCTAATAAATTGTCCCTTTTCCTCAAGGCAGGCATTTTTTATTATCCCACTTATTTATCCTAGTTTCATGTCTTGGTCATATATCTACCTTTCTTCCTTTCCTAGCCAGTCTTCCTTACCCCATGTACCTCTTCTAATACCTCATCATTATACTAATCCCTTTTCCTTGTCCTAGTGCCTAATCCTTTCTCTTTTCCTCATCCTAGATCTTCATCCTCACCCTAGTCCAACGTGTTGTCCATTTTCATTGTGCCAGTCTCTCGACCATGGGCTAGACATTCTTCTTTGTCCTATTCCTTGTTCTTCTTTCTCATCATAGTTTTTCTTACTCATCCTAGTCCCTGTTCCTCTTGCTGATCCTAGTCCCACCACCTTTTCCTCATCTGTGTTCATTATTATAGTCCCCCTTTCAAATGGAGTGTGTCCTCCCACGTATTCCTCATTTTATGATATCTCCTTCCAGCGTCAGCTGCTCAGAACTTTTTTTGGGTAGAGGGAGCCGTGCATTGTCGACCCGATGTCCCTCAATGGCCTTCGTCTGCTGTCGAGGCTGATGTCACCCACAGCATATATGGCATGCATCGCACCCATTACTTCATTTCTGTTTTTCCGCTGGCTTCACATCGGATATGGTGCGATTTTTGTTGATTCTGAACAGCTATTTTGAAAAAATGTCAAACCCTAAGACAGGGTTTAAAAAGTGTGTAGATTGTGGGGACAAGTTGTCGATCACGGACCCACACTGCGTTTGCCTATGGTGTCTTGGGATTGAACATAAAACATCAGACTGCAGTTCCTGTCAGTCGATGACAAGAAAGGCTCTGAAGGAAAGAAAGGGGAAACTCACTGCCGGTAGGCCCCCCCATAAGTCTCCATCATCGCTGGCGTCATCTGACGAGCGAAGTTCGAGGGGTGAGTCTCCACTGAGAAAGTGTTAAAAAAAGCTTTATCGGAGTAGCTCTCATCACTCGTCTTCTTTGTCGAGAAAAAGATCTAAGAAGAGGTGTCACAGATCATAGCAGTCCTCTGATTCCTCGCCGGACTGCAAGGTGTCCTGTCCCGGTAGGTCAGCCTCTAAAGCTTAGTGGGAGACCTTCTGTCTTCATATGATGAAAATATATGAGAAGGAACCCTTGAAGAGCCACAGCGTTGTCGCAGCTACCAAGGCCGATAAGGCGTCCAAAGAGGTTAAAGTTTGCATGCCCTCGAGCCTGAGCCAAATTCCATCGACACCTTGAGAGTCCTCGAAGCCTCGGGTCGAGGAGGGGGCTACTCCTTCTAACTCGACGACTGCTTCGAGTCATGGGTCGAGTTCATTGAAGGCAAAATCTTTGACGTCAACGGTGTTGAAGCCATTGACGTCTTCAAGGGAAATGGAAAAGAGCTTTAAGCCCTTGCCCAAAAATACTTTTTTAAGTTTCTCTCTTCAATTTATAGGGAGGTAGAGACCTCAGATCAAGACACACCACCATTTGGCCTAGAATATTTGACATCAAATGTTCCAGAGGCTCTGGTGTCTGAAGACTCCAGAATGGAGAATCTTTATGAAAATCTCAAGAATGCAAGTGGTCTACACTTTGCTACACCTGACCCAGCGGAACATGCTGAGGTATCATATAGACAGCTAATAAATAGGGTAATAGAATACCTTGGGTGGGGGAGACCTGCTACTGTATATCAGCAGGACGATCTGATGGATATATTGGACATGGGTCCACAAAGAGACCCTATTTTGCCTTTCCATTCTGCCCTGCAGAGGAGAGTTGTGGCAAACTAGAAGTTGCCTGACACTAACCCAGCTGTCAATAAATCCCTGACAAGGAAGTACAAACCATCTAGTATTGACCCTGACTTCCTCTCAAAGTATCCAACATCTGAGAGTCTGGTTTTGCAAGCTGCCACATCCAGGGCGGCAGCTTATCCTAATATCTCTCCCGATAGGGACAAATGTTTTGACACCCCGGCAAAAAGGGTCTTTTCGGCCTGTAGCATGGTGCTTAAGTCAATTAACACCACTTGCTCTCTGGCTAAATTCACTGACACTTTGTGGGACGTAATAGTGCTGCCTTACTTTCAGCCGCTGCTTCAGTTGCCCCAAAATTACTCTGAGGCCTTAGTCCACAGGACTGTGGTGGTGGGGCAGGCTCAATCAGCATTTAGAAGAATGGTTGGGCATTACTTCTCATGCTTTGGACTTGCAAACAGTGGCCCAGGGTTACTGCCTCCCTTTTTTCAAAAGGCCTCGGGATCATCCACCATGAAGCCACTCCCTCAAAACTCTGAATCCGTTGCTCTTACAGGAGATTTCCATCCTGCTAGCGAAAGGTGCCATGAAGCCAGTTCCTGTAATGGAGTGGAACATGTGGTGGTACCCCCCTTACTTTTGGATCCCCAAAAAGGACAGAGGATTCAGACCCATTTTGGAGATATTTGAACAAGTTCCTTAGGAAGGACAAGTTCAAAATGGTTACCCTTTCTCAGATCCTTCAGGCCCTCCAGCTCCAAGGTTGGATGGCATCATTGGACCTTCAGCAGGCTTACTTTCATGCGCCTATTCATCACAAGCGTAGGAAGTACCCGAGGTTCTCCGTTGGTGCTACTCATAATCAGTTTAGATTTCTGAAATTCAGGCTCACCTCCCACCAAGGGTTTTCACCAAATAGTGGCAGCAAGTCTCAGGAGGGGGGATTCACATCTACCACTAACTGGACAATTGACTGTCCAGGGCCCGTTTTCCCGAACAGGCCCTGGAACATCCCAGCATCACCTGTCACTCTCTCCACAGACTGGGCTTCTCCCTCAAATTCAAGAAGTTCCACATGATACCTTCTCAGAAGCTCCAATTCATTGGAGTGGTCCTGGATGCTTCCTCTGGGAAA
Organism: Ambystoma mexicanum; assembly: GCF_040938575.1. NCBI lineage: Eukaryota > Metazoa > Chordata > Amphibia > Caudata > Ambystomatidae > Ambystoma > Ambystoma mexicanum. The sequence goes on along the minus strand of NC_090935.1, from coordinate 1,475,486,959 downwards.
GCCTCGCCACCAGAGGTGAGGGCTAAACACATTCAATAGATGGTCATCAAGTTCCAGAATGCCCAGCATCTTGCGACCTTCGATTTTCTGAGGTTGCTCGACCTCATGGAATCCTGCATTTTTCTGGTGCCAGAAGATCGTCTGAGAATGAGATCCCTCCAGTGGGCCCTCAGGTCCCAGTGGTCTCAGTTTTCAGGCAAGATGTCAGAACTACTTCAGGTTCTGAGCAGGGTTGCACAGGATCTCCTGTGGTGGGCCTGCAAGGACAACATTCTGAAAGGGGAACCTTTTTGGCAACCATGGCCGGATATAACGGTAGTTATGGGCGCCTCCCTCACGGGTTAGGGAACCAACGGCAAAAATCTGACCATCAGCAGTCATTGGTCTCCATCGAAGTCCAAATTACACATCAACCTTTTGGAGCTGAGGGCAATCAGAGTAGTGCTGACGACCTTCCTGCCTTCCGTACGGGGAAAGAATGGCCTGATAGTGATGGACAACACAGTTTCCATGTACTACCTAAACAAGAGAGGAGGCGTGTGTAGGGTCACTACCACTGTGCAGAGAGGCAATGCAGCTCTGCTTCTCGGCACTTTCAGCTGGGATCTCTCTATCAGCAGTTCGCCTAGCCAGGGAGCTGAACATGGCGGCAGACGCTCTGAGCAGACAGAGCACAGTCTCCCATGAGTAGGAACTAGCTCAGGAAGTCCTTCAAGAGATCTTCACCCTTTGGGGAACCCCTCGATTAGATCTATGCGCGTCCAGTGTCAACAGGATGAGAATTTCCAATGAGAGGAGCTCTAGGAGACGCGTTTGTAGTGGACTGGGAGTTTCTACTCCTGTTCGCGTCCCCTGGAGTCCCCGTCATTCCTCGTGTCATCAGGAGGTTGAGGAAGTTTGGAAAATCCAGGATTCTGATTGCTCCAAATTGGGCCAGGAGGACGTGGTACCCAGTCCTACTAGACATGTCCATCGGCCCTCCAATATGTCTTCCGCAAAGAGAGGACCTTCACTCACAAGGCAGCGGTCGTGTTCTCCATCCAGAGGTCAAGACTCCCAACCTTCATGCCTGGTTACTGAGCATTTGAGATATAAGGATTGTTATCTCCCAGAAGAAGTGATAGAAGTTTTGCTCTCAGCCAGAAGGCCAGAAACTAAATCTCTGTATCGCTGCCATTGGAATACGTTTTGCAGCTGGTGCAGAGATAATAATGTTGACCCTTTTCTGTGTGACACCCCTATAGTGTTTTTTTTATTGCTGCATCTAGCCAATCCGGGGCTCTGGATTGGCACTGTGAAAGGATACTTGCTGGTGCTATCCATTTTTAAGCGCACGCCTGAACAAAATGCCTGTTGTTGTGCAATTATTGAAAGGACTCACTAATGTGTTCCCTCCAGTACCCTTTGTGGTTCCCGTTTGGGATTTAAACTTGGTTCTGAAATACCTTATAGGCGCACCTTTTGAGCCTCTTCATTCTTGCCCTTTAAGGATGTTAAAATTGAAGACAGTTATCCTTACGGCCATAACATCAGCACATAGTGTTAAGGAGAAAGTCGTTCTGAGAGTCCGGCCCACTTTTCTCCCAAAGGTGATTTCGGAGTTTCACCTTTCTCAGAAAATAGTTCTACCAACATTTTACCCTCCACCTCACCCTGGTAAGGAGGAAGAGATACTTAATTGCCTTGTCCCAAAAGGTCTTTAAGCTTTTACATCTCTCGAATGGCAAGAGAATCAGTTGTTTGTTGGGCCACTTCATCAGCTTTGCAGAGAGGGGTGCTGGTTCAAGATATTTGTGCGGCAGCCACTTGGTCCTCTTTACATACTTTCACAAAATATTACTGTCTGGACTCTGCGTTGGGACAGGAAGCAGGATTCGGAAAGTCTGTGCTTTACAGCATTAATGGCAAATAATTAATATTACTCCCACCTCCATCACAATACTGCTTTGGGAGTGTATCATTAGATGAGGAATACGTGGGAGGACACAATCCATGCGAAGAACAAATTACATACCCCTGGTAATGTTCTTTCGACTGGATGTTCCTCCCACGTATTCCTCATCACCCCTCCCATACTACCCCTCAGTCGAATTTCTGTGGTTTTACACCTTTCTTTCTTAAGTACCTGGTCTTTTGACCTTGTGAAGTCCATTGTTCTGATTCCAGAGGGGGAAAAACTAGTAACTGAAGTAACAGGCGCGGTGTGTGCTATATATACTGTGTGTGACGTCAGCCTCGAGAGCCGACAAAGGACGTCGAGGGACATGGGGTCGATGATGCACGGCTCCGTCTAGTGAAAATACATTCCAATGCATCTGATGCTGGAAGGAGATATAAGATGAGGAATATGTGGAAGGAACATTACCAGGGGTAAGTAATTTGTTCTTCTCTTCCTCATCCTCTTCCTTGTTCTATTTGCTCTCCCTACTCCCTCTTGCATTTCCTAGTCCCTTGTTCAAGTCCATCTTCCTAGTGCTTCTTTCCTGCCACCCCAAGGCAGTTGTTCATGTCTACATTTTTTGTAACACCGGTTTCTCATCATAGTCCCTTTTTCCTGTACCCTTTCTTTGTCCTAGTTGCTTTTCCTTTTCTTAGCCATAGTTCCTCTACCTCATCGTACTTCTTCATGTTAGTTCTTCGACCTGGTCCCTCATCAAATTTCCAGGGTCTCTTCCTCATACCTCTTCTTTGTTATAGCCCTGCTTTGTAATTTTTGCACATCAACCCGTGTTCTCATCTGTCATGCTTGTCCCTCTCCTTCGTCTGAGTCACTTTTCATCTTCCTAATCCATGCTCCTCCTTTTTCCTATCTTGTTCTAGTCCCTCTCTATTTTCAGTTTCTCAACCTATCCTATCTTATTCTCTCTTTTTAGAACATGCCCCTATTCCTAATCCCTCTTCCCCTTCCAAGACTCTGATCCTTCATCCTAGGTCCCTATTCTCTTTTCCCTTGTCCTCACCTTAGTCCCCCCTTCATCCTTGTCCCTGTTCCTTCCTCCCATTCTTGTAATCGGTCCTTTTCCTAGTTCCTAATCCTAGTCAATCTGATTCATCCTAGTCCTGCATATCAGTCCCTCTTCCTCCTCCTAGTCCTTCAAATGAGTCCCTTTTTCTTCAATCAATGACCTTTTCCTCATCCTACTTATTTATCCAAGTCACTTTCTTGTCCTATTTCCTTTTCCTAGTCCATCTTCCTTGATCAAGTTCTTCTTCTTTCTCTTAGCCACAGTTCCTCTTCCTCATCATAGTCTATTGTCCCAATCCCTTTTATTGAACCTAGGCTCTCTTCCTCATCCAAGTGCCACTTCCATTTCCTAGTACCTTTCATCCTTAACCTAGTCCCTCTTGCTTATCCTTTGCCCTAGTCCCTTTTCCTAGCCCTTATTATATTATTTAATCCTATTCCCTCTTCTTCACCCTTGTCCCACTTCCAGGTTCCCTCTTCCTCGTCACAGTCCCTCTTCCTAATCCTTGTATCCCTCCCGGAACTCTGGTCCTCATCCATGTCCCCCTTACAATTCGCTCATCCTTTGTCTTCTTCTTTTCCTTATTCTTACTTCATCTTCCTAATCCTACTGTTTTTTCTCTGCCCTCTTCCTTGACCTAGAGTCTCATCCTTGCCTCACATTTTCTCATCCTAGTCCATCTTCATCATCCTAGTCCCTTGTCGTCATCCTTATTCTTCTTCTTTATCCTAGTTCCTAACTCTTTTCCCACTTCCGCATCTTAGTTCTTCCTGCTCATCTCACACTCTTCTCCTTGCCCCTTCAATGTTCCAGTTGCCCTTAATCTTCTTAATCCGATTTCTGCTTCCTCTTACCTATTTCTTGATCTAGTTCCTCACAATCTGTAGCTTCCTCGTTTTAGACCCTCTTGAATGTCATAATGCCTCATCTGCCTATTCGACCTTCCTTGTGCTAGTCCCTTATACAGTTTCCTCTTCATCCTAGATCTAGTTCCTCATGCTACACCATCTTCCTGGCACCCCCTTAATAGTCCTAGTTCCTCTTATTCGTCCTGTCCTATTTCCTCTTACTCTTGCCTCTTCCTTGTCGCAGGCCCTCACACTTGTCAAACTTCCTCATCTTAATCCCTCTTGAATGTAATAACCTCTCATCCTCTGCCTAGTCCCCCTTCCTTGTGCTAGTCCCTTATGCGTGTCCCCCTTCCTCCTCCTAGAAGATCTTCTTCATCCTACACCCTCTTCCTAGCCCTCATTCATAGTCTTACTTCCTCTTAATCCTCCCATCCTATTTCCTCTTCTCTCTTCATTGTAGCAGCCCCTCATACCTGTCCAACGTCCACATCCAAGTCCCTCTTGAATGTCCTAGCTCCTCATCCTTGGTCCCTTGTCCGAGTCCCTTTTACTTGTCCTAGGGCCCCTTCCTCATCTCTCTTCCTTTACCTAATACATGTTCCCCATCCTTCATTCTCAGCCTAGTTCCTCTGCTTGGTCCATCATCCAAGTTCATCTTGCGCATCCCAGTAAGTTTTCCTGACCCTAGTCCTTCTTCCTCATTTCACTTCCTCATCATAGTCTTGCTTTCTCACTTTAGTCCTGCTTCCTCGTCCTATTTCCTCTTTCTCTTTCCTCTTTCTAGTCTCTCATCCTAGTCCTCCTTCCTCATCGTACACCCTTTTACACCTCTTAGTCCCTCATCTTTTTCCATCTTCCTAGTTCCTTTTCCTCATCCTAGTCCATCTTAATCCCTTGTCCGAATCATAATCATTCCTCCTCTTACTTGTCCCCCCTCTCTTATTCATCCTACATTCCAGTTCCCTTTACTCATCCTAGTCACTCTTACTCATCCTAATTCCTCTTCCTAGTGCGTCTTCTTAGTTTCTGTCCCACTTCGTAGACACTCTCTCACTTCGTCATCTGTGGTCCCATGCCTCTGTTTCCTCATGCAGTTTCCCTTGTCTTCATCTCAGTCCATACTCCTCATCCTAGTCTTTCTTTCTCTTCTACATCCTATTGCTTCAATCTAGTCCTGCTTCTTCTCCATCCTAATGCTTCATCCTAGACCCCCGTTCCTCATCCTTGTTCCTCTTACTTGGCCTTAGCCCTCTTTCTCCCACTAGTCCTTGTACCTCATCCTTGCCCCTCTTCCTTTTTCTTGTAGTTCCTATTCTTGCCACTTCCGCTCTTCCCTCTTTCTCCTCCTAGTCCCACTTCCTCGCCCTAGCACAGAATCCTACTGCCCTAGTCTAGTTGTGGAGGGAGTGGTGAGATAGTAAGGAAGGAGTTAAGTTGAAGTCCGGTGGCTGCAGAGGGCCTGGGGAGGTTAAAGCCCCTCATCATGACAATGGGTATTTCGGCAGAAAGTGATTCAAGGAGAAGGGGTAGATCAGGGAAGACGGAGTTGAGGGGACAAGGGGGTCAACAGAGAGCCTGAACAGTGAGAGGAGTAGAACGCAGGAGTCGAATAGTGGCATATTCAAAACAGGAAGAGTTGGTGTCAGATGGGGTAGAGGGGCAGTGTTGATGGACTGATTGATAAGGAAACCAACACTGCCCCTCTTTCCAAGAGGTCAGGGAGAGTGGGAGAAGGTAGCAGAGCCAGTGACCCTCCACCGTGGAGGGTTGCTAGTGTCTCAGAGTCATGAGGGGAGATCCAGGTTTCTGTGACAGCACGAAGTGAAAGTTGAGGATGGTAAGAGTGAGATAGATGTAAGGGGATCCCCATGTTGCAGATAAGGACCATGAAAGAACACCTTGGTGAAGGAAATGTTACTGATGAAGATAAGGTGTTTTGAGCCTAAGCATTATATGAAGGCATTCTTGTTTCCCCTGCTCTGACACCTCCTCTGTGTATTATTTCCCTTGGCTTGCTGAAATGGAGTACAGTGCATTTTAATACGTCAGTGCCACACAAATACTAGGTGTCAATTGGCAATGGGTATTTCTGCGGAGCGCATTGCCCTCTTACCCTGTGCTCCTCAATCAGCTCGCAATTCTCAAACTCTCCTTTAAAGTGGCATAAAGAAGGCATTATTTGGTCCACAGCAAATGAGGGGCACATGCTGAGAGGGCGAACCCAGTAAGGGCCCAACCTCTATTAGGGGATTTTTCTTGCGACAAATCACTGGGCATGGGGCTGATTAAATAGATTCCCAGGAGGACCGTGGCACCTCACATACATAGAAACGCCCTCCCTACTGCATGCTCCCAGCCAGGTAATTGTCAACATTATGAAGGATGAGAAGAGACAGTAACTGCCAACATTGCAAAGGTGTGGCAGGGATGCCAGGTTTTCAGCTTGGGTATGTTTGGCAATTCCATGTGTGCAATGGGCTTATAGTGGCATCGCCATGTTTTTTGTATGAGATTTTGAGTGGCGCTTGAAGGAGCTTGTGCTGGAGAAGCCTGATAACTAAAGCTAGACCCAATTTACTGGCAGAGAGCAGATGATTTTATGGGTATGGGGCATAGGGGAAGAGAGCAGGGCTATACAAGGGCAGCATGAAGGAAACATGAATGATAAGCGGCATGAGCTATTCATTCAGATATGCCATTGCCTCTGCTCAGACACCTCTCCTATGTGTGACATTTTCCTTTGCTTGCTGGAATGTAACACTAGAGGTGTTACACTTGGCACGTCTACATCATATCATGGCATTTTGTAAACCAGTGTTTGATATTTTACTTCACTTTGTTCTGTTATCCCATTCTCATATCCCACTCAAAGACTCTTCTCGCTCACATTGGGGGTCATTCCGAGTAGGGCGGTAAGGGATACCGGACACCGGTAGGGAGACCGGTGCCGGTAATCCCTTACCGCCCTATTCCTAAATCCCTTTGCGGGAACCGTAAGGAACGTGTGGTCCGACCACACGTCCCTTACGGGTACCGCAAAGGGACCAGGGCGCTAATAACAGGCTTGCTAGTCGCGAGCCCGTTATTGGCGCCCTGGTCCCTTTGCGGTACCCGTAGTCATCATTAAACTAGTGAATGCTATCCTGTCTGATGGCAAAGTGTGTGCAATAGAAAATCTCAATCTTAGCCTGGGGTGAATTGCCAGGCATTAGTGACTATGCGTGCCCATGTAGTCCCATCACCCTTTGGGAAGGGCTCACACGTGGTATAAGTGAACACTGACCCCCCTGGAGCTGTCTGGGTTGCCTGCAAGAGCTGAAAAATGGTGAATTGAAATATGTCTGTGTGGGCGGTTATTCAAATATCACTACATTAGGCCCAGGGACGGTCATGGACAAAGGCTCGTTCCTTCCATCCAGTGCCCTGGACCCTGTTTTCATGCTCATGCCTATTAAAAACAATATAGTCGCAGAGGTGTCTTTAAGAAGAAGAAAACATGATTTGTGGTTGTCTGCCAGTGCATGGAAGAAAAACATCATCGAACATGAAATATTTTACTGGAGTATTTTCAAATATATTTAACTAACTTGCTCAACTTCTCTCATTCTTGAGGCTGTGTCTGATCTTCTGTCCTCCTGTCCCATGTGTGGGTGGCTGAGTGGCTCGGCTCCTCCCGTCCATGAGTCACTGGCTGGCTGACCCCCACACGCTGGCTCTGGCTGCTCACTGCATGCCTCCACACACCGTTCACAGACCCCTGACCCATCCACTGCCTAAAGCACATATCAAATTTAATTGGCTGTTAAACAGCCCATGAAGTTTGATGGTATCTGTGACTGACAGTCACTTTGAAAGAAAGAAAGCAACTGGCTGTTTGCTCAAAGATCCTTCTGGTGTGGCCACACCGCTGCCCCCCCACCATTCTCTCAACACAAACGGTTAACACTATCTTTGCACAGCCCAGGGATCTGTGCAGAATAACACATGAATCTTTGGTTCCATGGGACGCGCCTCTACACCTGCGCAGTCCTCTACTTTTTCTAAATCCCTCGTTGTGTTCTCTCTTCATCATCATAGTCCCTCATCCCTCTCCCTCTTGCTTGTCCTCATTCCCATCCTAGTGCCTCTATCTCACCATAGTCCATTTTTATCCTCATTTTCTTCTTATACTAGTCCCCCATCCTAGTACTTTTTCCTTTTCCTCATTTTCTTCCTTATCCTAGTACATTGTCCTAGTCCCATCTCCTGTTCCTCTTCCTCCCCTTGCCCCACTTACTCTAGTTCCTTTTCCCCATCCTAGTCCCTTTTCACACTCCCTGTACCACTTTTTAGTCACTGGTCACTCCTCCCTAATCTCTGTTCGGTGTCCAAATTCCTCTTCCTTGTCTTAGTGTCTTATCATAGTCTCTCTCCCCTGGCTTGCCCTAGTCCCTCTTCTTTAATCTGTTCCCATTCTCTCTTCCTGCTTTTACTCCATCTTGTCTCTCTTCCTACTCGTAGACCCTCTTCTTTGTCATAGTCCATCATCCTAGTCTCTCTTAATCTTCCTCAATTTTGTTCTTCGTCTTCATTCTGGGCTCTCAGCTTAGTTCCACTTCCTCACACTAATCCTTCTTCCTTGCCCTAAACCCTCATTCTACTCTCTTCCCTTTACTATTTCTTATCCTCACCCCATAATCATCCCTATTCCTCGCTCTAGTATCTGTTCCATGTCCTTGCCCCCATCCCTTTTCCTTTGCACCTTTGTATTCCTTGGCCAAGTCCCTTTTCCTTTTCCTCATCGTAGTTCCTCTTCATTTTCCTCATTCTAGTGTGTCCTCCCTCTTTCTCTTTGTAGAGCCCCTTTCTCATCTTTGTCCCCCATCCTAGCCCTCTTTCCTCCACTTCCACAGGGATCATAATTGTGATTTGATGAGCAGGAGCGAAAAGTAGCTTCTGGGTATTGGGCATCATCTGGTAGACATGAGCTAACTCCCTAGAACCAGGAGCTAGGACAAAGCGCTCTGCAAATGTAACATTCGCATTAGATGCAAATACTAAATATTTGTCCATGATCTATATTCCATGCTGTTGTAAATGTTCCTTATATGTGTCCTCTAAATGTGTCCTCTACATAACCATATTCAAATTACCAAACATACCCAATTAATATAAGATATTTATGTTTGTATGGTGCCAGTTGCTTGGGGAGTCAAAAGTAGCTCCTGGTAGCTGTTGGTTTCAATCTAGCCAGACAGGCTCTCCTAGGCTTTAAGGAGAAGCTAAATAGCTCCTAGCTCCCAGTAATTTTTAACGCTGCTTCCTTATTGATATTGATATTTTATTTCTATCACGCTCGTACACAAGTGTTTCAGAGCGCGACAAGGCAAGGGAGGGGAACAGGGGAGAGCAAAACAGCGATCTTACTAGGCCCAGTGACATTGAGAACGTGCAGGTGCATGGGAGAGGGTGAGGGGAAAAGTGCATGGAAGGGGGGAGAAGTGGAAAGTGCGAAACTGAGGCGAAACAGATAAATAACAATAAATAAATTATAAAGGCAACAAACAGTTGTAGTGCAGCCAACAATTTGCAAGTGCTAGGTTTAAAGCAGCAGACATGGTAGGTCTGATAAGTGCATGAAGCAAAATGGTGGGGGGCTGTATGGGTACAGATACAGACCCCAGTGCAAGGGGTGGCCCAGAGTGTTGCAGGGTGAGCAGGTACCTGGGCCCGGAGGACAGAGGGTGCCAAGAGAGAACAGATCAGCAGGGGAGAGGGGGCGAGGGGGAGCGAAGGCAGAAAAAAAGAGGAAGGTCTTGAGGTGCTTCTGGAACTGGAGATGGTTTTCCTCAAGTTTTAGAGTGGCAGGGAGGCTGTTCCAGAGAAAGACCCCAGCCGAAGACAGAGATCTACCCCCAGCTTGTTTCTTTGAAAAACAACGGACCCTGAGGAAGTTGGTGGTAGAGGAGGGAAGAGCTCAAGAGGGGAGGTATTTGTGGAGGTATAGCTGACGGTATTTTGGACCCAGGCCCCAGAAAGCCTTGTGCACAATGCAGAGGGTTTGCCCTAGTCCCTCTTCCTTTTCTCAGTCCCTGTCCCTCTCACTCTCCCTGTTCACTCTTCTTCATCACAGCCCCTCTTCCTTGTCCTAGTCTACCATCCTAGTCGCCCTCACCCTAGTCCCCCTTCCTTATCCTTTTTCTTCTTCCTCATGCTAGTCCCTCTTCCTCTTCTTCAGTCTAGTACTTCTTCCTTTCATCCTCTTTTTGCTCCTTGTACCTTATCCTAGACCCACTTGCTCTTACTTTTCTTAGATCCGCTTCCTTCTCCAAGTTCCTCATCCTAGTCCATCTTCATAATACATATTCCTCTTTTTAGTCCCTGGACCCTCGTCCCAAGTCAATGTTCTGTGTCCCAATCTCTCTTTCTTATCTTAGTCCCTTGGTGTAGTCCTTCATCATACTCGCTTTTCTACTTTCTTTTCCTAATCCCTTTTCATTTATCGTGTCCTATTCCCAATTCCTTATTCTAGTTCTCTACCTGTTCTATCCCCCCATTGTAATTTTACTTCCTTATCAGTGTCCCTCATCCTTGTCTCCATCCCAGTCCCACTTTCTTGTCCTTCCCCTCTTCCTTATCCTCGTCCTTCTTTTTCATACTAGTTGCTCTTCCTCTTCTTCATTCTAGTACCTCTTTGTTTTCCTAATTTTCTTCCTCATCCTAGTGCCGTGTCCTAATGCTACTTCCTGTTACTCTTACTCCTCCTAGTCCCAGTTCCTCTTCTCATTTCATCTGCTTCAACCTTGTACATTCTCTTAGTCCCTGTCCCTCTTTCTAGTCCCTGGTCCATCCGACCCACCCTCTGTTTTGTGTCCAGGTCACTCTTCATTGTCTTAGTCCCTTATCATAGTGTTTCTCCCTCTTTGCAATCCTTGTCCTTCCTTCTTTATATCATCTTATTCGAATGGATTGTGTCCTCTCACATATTCCTTATCTTATGATATTTCCAATATCCAGTTTAGCTGCTTCAGAAAAAAAGGTTTTTCAGAAGAGGGCGCTGCGCATCGATGTCTGTCGACTCAATATCCCTCGAAAGCCTCTGTCTCAAATTCAACATCACCGAAGGCATACATAGCGTGCGCAGCGTCCATTAGCTTCAGTTCTGTTTTTCCGCGCTAACGATTCAGATACGGTACGCTTCATTCCTTGTGAAATCTTTGAGGCAAATCTTCGAAAATGGCTTTGTCATAGGTGTCTTCTACCCCGAAGTAGGGTTTTAAAAAATGCTGTGACTGCGTGTTAACAATGTCAGTTACGGACCCCCACAAAATATGCCTGTGGTGTCTGGGATCCACTCATCCTTCATCTGAGTGTGAGGACTGCCTGTCCATGACGTCGAAAGCCCTGAGAGAGCGCAGAGGGAAACTTGCGGCAGGTAGGACACATAAGTCCCCATAGACTCCGCCGAAAAGACAGACATCGGACGAGTCGAGAACTGTTTCTCCTCGCTGTAAGAAAAGTAAAAGATCCCGATCACGAAGTGGTTCCCACCATTCGTCATCGTCAAGACACTCGAAGAAATGGCGTCATAGTTTGCCATCTTCGTCATCTTTGAGTTCCTCTCCAGAACGGGTTGTATTTCCAACAAAAACAGCCTACCCAGCTAAGTGGGAAGAATCTAGGCTGAAGATGATGAAGGTATTTGAAAATGCGGCCTTCACCCCCTCAAGTACTGTTGAAAGCCATGCTCAGGTCGAATGACCCGATAAGCATAAAAATAAGACCTGTGCACCTTCGGGCCCGGCTAACAAAACTCCTCGCGAGCGTTCTAAAGATCCCTCGAGTCGAGAGAAATTCCCTTCAAAGACCAATTTGAAAACACTATTGGGTGCCGAGACTCTTCATCATTGCCATTGGCGTCGAAAGACGCGTCATTGGGACTAAAAGACCATTCGTCGACACCATCGACACAAAAACCTAAACAAAAGTCATCGACGCATCAGACTTTGAGCTACTCGATGCTACAGGCGTCAAAGTCATCGGCGCAGGCATCGAATCCCTTGACGTCAGCGGTATCGACAATCTCGGTATCTTTGTCAACCAATATCATGACACCATTGCGTATCATTGAAAAAATATATACCCCTTTACCTAGGGCTGACTTTTTCAAATCTCTTTCCTAGATTTATGAGGACGCAGAACCATCTTCTGATGAATCAAAACCTTTTGGCCTCCAATATAGTACACCATCAGTTCCTGAGGCCCTTATATCTAAAGAATCCAGAATAAAAGAACTTCAAGAGTGCCTACATGATGCCAGTGGTTTGGACACCTCACTCGATTTAGAGTTTGGCAGATCAGATCCATCTGATAATGCAGAAGTAACCTATATGCAGTTAATGTTGAGGATGGTTGAGTACATGGGGTGGAGTAGACCAAGCCCAGTTTTCAAACCAGATGACCTGACAGATATTCTGTGGAGGGGACCTCAGGAAGGCCCAATTGTTCCATTTCATGCAGCTTTACAAGAGCTTGTAGCTACCAATTGGGAGGCGCCTGAATTGAATCCGGCGGTCAGAAAAAACAGACTTCTAAATACAGGGTGTCAAGTAGTGATCCCTATTATTTGTCAACCAACTCCGGAGAATCTGGTGTATAGGCTGCCACCTCAACCACAAGACAGAATGCCTACCCTACTATCCCTCCTGATAGGGATGATAAGCGTTACGATGCTCTAGCCAATTGTTTTTTTTCGGCTGGAAGTATGGCCGTTAAGTCAGCAAATGCCACGTGCACATTGGCTAGGTTCACTCATACCCTTTGGGAGTGCATCTCCATGGCGGCTGACTATATCCCCGAAGGGAAAGAACAAGACTTTTTTTTAACATAGTCCAGACTGGTCTCAACTCCGCTGACAGTATCAGCAGAGCAATGGCGACTAGTACAGTTATGCACAGGTTTGCCTGGTTAAGGAGGTGAGGATTTGCTCCAGATGTGCAATCCAGACTGCTTAACATGCCCTTTGACGGCACACATTTGTTCGCTAGCAAGGCTGATGAAAGTCTGGAGAAACTGCAAACTTCAAAGGCAGCAGCCAAATCCTTTGGTGCTGCGATTAGATAACCTCCAAATCGGCCCACGGGTATACCCTGGAGAGGTAGGTCCTTTCGTCACTACTCCACATTTGGAAGAGGCAGAGGACAGTCAGTTGAAAGAGGCCAAAGAAGATTCCCCGCTGGTGGACGGCAAAGAGGTACCAAGACCGCCTCAGGAGCAGCTACTTTGCCATCAGCCACTGCGTCAGCTGCCCCAAAACCTCTCTGAGGACTTAGTTCACAAGACTGCAGTGGGAGGCAGACTCTCACAACATCTAGAAAGAATGGAATGCTATTACTTCAGTTGCATGGGCATTGGAAACAGTTGCCCAGGGTTACTGCCTTCACTTTCTAAAAAAGCCTCAGAGTCATCCACCGGTTGAACAGCTCTTTCAAACTTCCAGATCCGCTCCTTATGCAGGAAATATTAACAGTGCTATAGAACCAGTACCTGTAGCAGAGAGGAACAAGGGTTGGTACTCCCCGTACTTTCTAATTCCAAAAAAGGACGGAAAATTGAGACCCATCTTGGACTTAAGAAACTTGAACAAGTTCCTCAGGAAGGACAGGTTCAAGATGGTTACCCTTTCTCAGATCCTTCAGGCCCTCCAGCTTCCAGACTGGATGGTATCATTGGACCTTCAGGATGCTTACTTTCATGTGCCAATCCATCCCAAGCACAGAAGGTACCTGAGGTTAGCCGTTGGTAGGTCTCATTATCATTTTCAAGTTCTGCCATTTGGGCTGACCGCCGCCCAACGGTTTACACCAAGTTAATGGCAGTGGTGGCAGCGAGTCTTAGGAGAGGGGGTATTCACATCTATCCCTACCTGGACGATTGGCTGATCAGGGCCAGTTCCCCAGAACAGGCCCTGGAACATCTCAGACTGAGCTTCTCCCTCAACTTCAAGAAGTCTCACATGATACCATCTAAAAGGATCCAGTTCATTGGAGCAGTCCTGGATGCATCCGTGAGAAAAGCCTTGCCACCAGAGGTGAGGGCTCAAGACATTCTGCAGATGGTTACCAAATTCCAGAGTGCCCAGCATCTCCCAGCCTTAGACTTTCTAAGGCTGCTCGGCCTCACGGCATCCTGCATTTTTCTGGTGCCAAAGGCTCACCTGAGAATCATATCTCTCAATGGGCTCTCAGAACTCAGTGGTCCCAATTCTCGGGAAGGATGTCAGACCTCGGGAAGAACATTCTGAAAGGGGGACCTTTTTGGCAACCATGGCCGGAGATAACAGTAGTGACGGACGCCTCACTCACGGGGTGGGGAGCCCACGCCAACAATCTGACAATCACCAGTCATTGGTCTGCTTCGGAGTCCAAACTGCACATCAACCTTTTGGAGCTGAGGGCAATCAGAGTGGCGCTGAAGGCCATCCTGCCCTCTGTACGGGGAAAGAACGTCCTGATAATGATGGGCAACACAGTGGCCATGTACTACCTCAACAAAAGAGGAGGTTTAGGGTCACTACCACTGTGCAGAGAGGCAATGCAGCTCCGGTCCTGGGCAATCCAAGAAGGGATCTCCATAGCTCTCAACTCACACGCTTTTGGCGGGTGTCACCCGCCTTGTAAAGGGCTGACTCACCCGCCAAGCCTCCTGCACGCCCATGCATTCCAATGGGCGTCTCACCCGCCAAAAACAAAATCGGGTGGTTTCACCCGCCTTTGCACCACAAATGATTGAGAGCTATGGGATCTCCCTATCAGAAGTTCACCTAGCCGGAGTGGAAAATACGGCGGCAGACACTCCGAGCAGGCAGAGCACAGTGTCCCACGAGTGGGAACTAGCTCAGGAAGTCTTTCAAGAGATCTTGACCCTTTAGGCAACCCCTCAAGTGGATTTGTTCGCGACCAGTGTCAACCAGAGTGCAAACTGTTCTGCTCCAGGGAATTTCCCCCAAGTGGAGCTCTAGGAGACGACTTTGTGGTGGACTGGGAATTTTCACTCCTGTAAGCATTTCCTCCAGTCCCCGTCATTCCTCACGTGATCAGGCGTTTGCGAAAGTTTGGTAAATCCATGATCGTAATTGCTCCGGATTGGGCCAGGAGTACATGGTACCCGGACCTTCTGGACATGTCCAGCTGCCCTTCAATAAGTCTCCCACAAAGAGAGGATCTTCTATCGCAAGAGGAAGGTCGGGTTCTCCATCAACAGGTTAAGACACTCACCCTGATAATACAAGTCCTAAAAGGATTGACAAATGTATTCCCTCCGATCCCTTTTCAAGTCCCAGTTTGGGATCGCAACTTGGCCTTTAATTTTTGATGTGTGCTCCTTTCGAGCCTATACACTCCTGTCCTTTGAGGCTGCTAACCTTAAAAACCATCTTGTTAGTAGCCATTACATCTGCCCGAAGGCTTTATCCTGCAAGCCTCCATACACTATTTTCTATAAGGAGGTCCTTATGGTGAAACGCACCTTTTTACCCAAAATTGTATCTGAATTCCACGTGACTGCAAAAATAACATTACCATCATTTTACCCTCCTTCGCACCCTGGGAAGGAAGAGGAGAGGCTACACAGACTTGATCCTAAACGTGCACTAAGTTCTATATCTCCAGAATGGCAAAACTAAGACAAGATGACCAACTGTTTGTTGGCTACTCAGGCCACAAGTTGGGTTTGGCAATCACTAAACAGATGTTATCCAGATGGATAAGACTGGCAATATCTGAATGCTAGAGACTGGCGGGAAAGTGTCCTCCAGAAGGCCTTGGGGCTCATTCGACCAGGGGCATGGCGACTTCCTCTGCATTACAGAGGGGAGTACCAGTTAAAGAAATGCGTGCGGCTGCCACATGGTCATCCGTACATACTTTCACCAAACATTACAATTTGGATTCTTCTTCAGGCCGGGAAGGCTTATTTGGTAAAGGAGTGTTGCATTCTGTGCACACAGACCTATGAGAACTACTAAATTGTCATGAAAAATTCTGATTCCCTCCTTCAGAAATTCTAGAACTGCTTTGGGAGTTTATTATAAGATAAGGAATACGTGGGAGGACACAATCCATTCGAAGAACAAGTTACTTACCTCTGGTAGTGGTTTTTTGACTGGATGTTCCTCCCACGTATTCCTTATCACCCCTCCCAACCTACCCTGCAGTAGAATTTCCTTTGCTATTGCAGTCTGTGCTCTCTCAGGAGGAGTAACTGGCAGGTATAGAATTGATCCTACATTCGTAAAAAAGGAACTGAAGCCAATGGACGCTGCGTGCTATATATACCTTTGGTGACGTCGACATCGAGACAGAGGCCTCCGAGGCACAGTGAGTCGAGCAGACATTGACGCGCAGTGCCTTCTGCTGAAAAGAATTGTCCAAAGCAGCTAAAATGGATATTGGAAATATCATAAGAAAGGAATATGTGGGAGGAACATCCTGTTGAAAGAACGTTACATGGGGTAAGTAACTTGTTCTTCTCGTTTCCCCATTTTACTTCCTCTTCCTTGTCATATTGCTCTTCATAATCCCTCTTCCTCATACTAGTCCCCCATCCTAGTCCCTCATCTGCCTCATTGTCTTTTTTTTCCTCATTCTAGACCCCATCTTAGTTCCATGTCCTCATACTACTCCTCCTTCCTTGCCCTACTCCCTTGTCCTACTCTCTCTTTCTCTTCCTCTGATCCTATTACATGCTTACTCTGCCTGCCCCTATTCCTTTTCCTTGTGCCTTTTTTATTCCTTGTCCAAGTCTCTATTCCTCTTCCTCCTCCTGCCCCCTTTCCCTCTTGCTCATTGTAGTCCATCTTCTTTTTCCTCAACCTGGTGTCTCTTCACTCTTTCTCTTCATAGCCCCTCTTTCTCTTCGTAGCCCCCATCCCAGTCCCTATTTGCCATCTCCCTTTCCCTAGTCCCTCAGCCCACCCTCCATTCCTCATCCCTCTCCCTTTTCTTAGTCATGGTCCCTCTAATTCTCACTGTTCGCTCTTCTCCTTCGTAGCCCTCTTCTTCATTCTAGTCCCTCATACCAGTCCCTCTTCCTCCTTCTTTCTTGTGCTAGACCTCATCCTTGCCCCTTTTTCTCATCCTAGTCTCCCCTCCTTATCCTTCTCTTTCCTTTTCTTCCTCTTTTTCAATCTATTGCCCTTTCCTAGTCCCCATCTCGCTTTCTAGTTCCTGGTCCATGCACCCTAGTATCTATTCTGTGTACATGCCCCTCTTCCTAGTCTTTCCACTGGTGGCAATTATGGCCAAAACTTGTAATTTGGCGGCGTGAGAAAAATTGAGGTAATGGAATTATCTCCACTTTTTCCTGCACCACCAAACTCGTAATGAGGCCCAATGAGTGATAATTCTGCCGGCTTTTGGAGGTAAAATGGGTATGTATATCCAGCTTGATGCTGGAGGTAAATTCTCCACTTTTCCTTCCAAAAATTGGTGGAATTACACCTCAGTAATTCCACCAGTGGTAATTCTGCCAAAACATGTAATTTGGCGCTGCAGAAAAAATGGCGGAATTACCACTCAGTAATTCCACCAGTGGTAAATCCACCAAAAATCTCCAACGGAGTCCTATGGACTCCAGAAAATGGGGATTTACACAGCCTGCCACCACTTGTAACCCCAAGGTATTTCTACAGGACCAAGTGGTGGTAAATGTAAATCTGTTTGGTGTTATCTCAGAGGATTTACCTCCGAAATACCACCAAACTCCTAATGATACCAAAATCCCTTATCATAGTTTCGCTCCCTCTTCCTCATCTTAATCCTCTTCCTTTATATTCAATTCTCTCTTCCTCATTTTACTCCCTCTTCCTTGTCTCTCTTATTTGTTGTAATCCCTCTTCTTTGTCATAGTCCTTCATCCCAGGTCCTCCTCATCTTCCTCAATCTTATTATTCATTCTCATTCTAGACCCTCATCTTAGTTCAGCTACGTCGTAGTAGTCCTTCTTCCTCGCCCTAGTCCCCCATTCTAATCCTTCAAATTCACCCCCTCCTCATCCATATTCCTCGCCCTAGTACCTGTTCATTATCCTTGTACCTTTTTATCATTTGTCCTGGTCTCTATTCCTCTTCCTAGTACCCTTTCCTAATCGTAGTACCTCTTCTTTTTTCTTATCCTAGTCTCTGTTCCCTCTTTCACTTCCTAGACCCTCTTTCTCATCTTAGTCCCACATCTTAGTCCCTTTCCTTGTCCTAAATCCCTCATCCCAGTTCCTATTCCCCCTCCCTCATCAGTCTTCATCTTCTTAGTCCTGGTCCCTCTTACTCTCCCGGATTGCTCTTCTTCATTATAGCCCTTCCCTGTCCTAGTCCCTCATCCTAGTCATTCTGCCTCCTTCTTCCTTGTCTTAGAATGCATGCTTGCCCATCTTTCTCATCGTCATTTCCCTTCCTTATCCTTCTTATTCTTCCTCATCCTAGTTCCTCTTGATCTTCTTCAGTCTAGTACATCTTCCACCTCTTCATCCCTGTACTTGTCCTACTCCCACTCATGTTCCTCTTTTTTGTTACTTTTCCTCACACTAGTTCATTTTCCTGATACTAGTCCATTTTCAAAGTCCCTATCCCACTTCTAAGTCCTCCCAAGTCAATGTTCTCTATTCTAGTCTTTCTTTCTTGTCTTAGTTCCGTATTCTAGTCCATGATCCAAATCCCTTATCCTAGTCTCTTTTGCGCTTCCTCACCCTAATACCTCTTCCTTTATCTCATCCTAATCCGACTTCTTTATTTTAGCCTTCTATTTTTCTATCTTCCTTGTAATAATATCTCTTCCTAATAGTCCATCTTCCTTATCCCTCTTTCATTTCTTCCTCCTTTTCCAAATATTAGTACCTCTACTTCATCCTAAAACCTCTTCATTTTCCTCATGTATTCCCTCATCCTAATAGCTTTTTCTATTCCTACTTCCTGTTCTACTCCCCCCCAGTACAGCTTACACTTCCTAGTTCCTCGTCCTCATTTTAGTCCGTTTGGACAGTCCCAGCCCCTATTTCGTGTTACTGTTCCTTCCTCCCTAGTCTCCGATCTGTGTCCAAGGCCCTCTTCATTTTCGTAGTCCCTTATCATAGTTTCGCTCCCTCTTGCTCATCCCCGGCCTCCTTCTTTTATCTTGTCCTATTCTCTCTTCCCTGCTTTACTCCTTCTTCCTTTTTCTCTCTTTTGTGTTGTAGTCCCTTTTCTTTGTCGTAGTCCCTCGCCCAAGACCCTCTTCATCTTCCTCAACCTCATTCTTCATCCTCATTCTCGACCCTAATTTTAGTTTAGCTTCCTCATACTAGTCCTTGTTTCTTGCACTACTCCCTCTTTCTACTTTCTCTTCTTCTTCCTTATCCTCATCCCTATTCTTCACCCTAGTACCTGTTAATTGTCCTTCCCCTATTCCTTTTCCTTGTGCCTTTTGTATTCCGTGTCACAGTCACTCTTCCTCCTCTTAGTATCTCTTCATTTTCCTCTTCGTAGTTCCTCATTTTTTCCTCATCCTAGTCCCTCTTCCCTATTTCTCTTCCAAGACCATCTTTCTCATCTTAGTCCCCCATCCTAGTCCTTTTTCTTCAACTTTCTTTCTCATCATAAAACCCCTTCACTCTATTCAAATTCCCTCTTTCCAGTCCTTCTTCCTTTCCCTCTGCCCTCTTCCTCCCCCCTCTTGCTCATTCAAACCCCCCCCTCTTCTTGTACACTCTTCATCATCCACATCCTAGTCCCCTTTCCTCTTTTTTGTCCATCATTCAAGGCCTTGTCACCTTTTGCACACCCTCTTCCCCATTTTAGAAACTCTTCCTAACCCTCATGTTTCACTCCATCCCATCTTCTTGTCCTCATCCTAGTCCCACACTGTCTTCGTAGGTCCTCTTCATAGGCCTTCATCCTAGTCACTCATCATAGTTCCTTTTCGTCGCCCTAGTCACTCTTCCTCATCCCTCTTCCTGGTCCTCAACCCAGTCCCTTTGGTTCTTCTTCCTCGTCTATCTTCTTTTTCTTCTCCTAATCCTTCATTCTAATCCCTCTTCCTTATCCTAGTCACTTTTCCCATTCTAGTCTCTATTCCTAGGCCCTCTTCCTTGCCCTAGTGCATGCTTTTTAGTCCTGTTTCCTCTTACTTGTGCTTCTCTGTCTTCTTTATCCTAGACCCTCTTCCTAATCCCCCTTCTTTGTCTTCCTCTCTCTTCCACTTCACAGTCCCATGTCCAAGTCCCTCTTTTGTTCTAGCCCATCATTATAGTTCAACTTCTAGACCCTCCTCTTCTTCATTGTCCTAGTTACTCACCTTATTTCCTCTTCCTCTTTATTGTCCTAATTCATCTTCCTCTTCCCACTTCCTTTTCATAATCCCTCTTCCTTGATGTAGTCTCTCGGCTTCATCATATTTCCTCTTCTTAACAATTGTCCATCATCCTCGTTCTTGACTCTCTTTTAAGTCACTTTTCCTACATTCTTCTCCTCATCTCAGTCCTTTATTTTCTTTGTATTCCTAGTTCTGTTTCCTCTTACTTTTCCTAGCCATTTATATTACTCCTGTGTCTTCATCCTAGTCCCTTTTCCTGGTCCTCTTGCTCTTCTAAGTCCTTGTCCCTCTTTCATTTCTGTCTTCCTCGTAATAGTCATTTGTTCTCTTCCTAGTCCCTTTCCCTATTCCCTCTTCTTCCAGTGTTTTGTCTTAGTCCCTCTTCCCCATCCCAGCCACTCTTACTTATTCTTGTTCCTCCTCTTCTTCTTCATCCTCCTGCTTTCTCATCCTAGTCAATATTCCTAGTCCCTGTCTGTCCTCATACTCACTCATTCTAGTCCCTCATCCTGGACTTAGTCCCTAGTCCATGATTAACACCATAGTCCCTCTTCCTCATCATACTCCCTCTTTCTCATCCCTGTCCACCTGCCACATCCTTCATCCACATTCTGGTCCTTTTACCTAATCTTTCTTTTTCTGTCCTGTCCCTCCGGTACGTCTTCCTCATTCTATCTTCTCTTACTCTCTTTAGTCCTAGTTCCTCTTCCCTCTTCCTTGTCTTTCTGACTCATTCTAGTACCTCTTTCTACGTCTAGTCCCTCATCCTAATCCCTGCTTCTCTTACATGTCGTACTCATTCTTCCTATTTTATTCCATCTTCCTTGTGGCTCTTTCTCATCCTTCTCCTTATTCTTTGTCTTAGTTGCTTGTCTTAGTCCTGCTGCCATGTTCTACCCACTATCTCTTCCTCATTCATGTCCTTCGTCCTAGCCAATCTACCTTATGCTAGTTCCACTTCCCAGTACCTCTTCTTCATCCTAGTACATATTTCTAGCTCCTTGTCACAGACTCTTCATAATCCTATTCCTTCTTCCTTGTCCCTGTACCAAGTCCTCATCCCTTGTCAATGTTCCTCATTCATGTTCCTCATCCTACTCCCTCTTCATCTACCTCATTTTAGTTCCCCTTCCTTGTCCTAGTCCCACAACTGTGTCCCTCTTCTTCATTGTAGTCCCTTCTCCAGGTCCCTCTTCATCTTCCTATTTGCTTTTCCACTTCAGAGTGCGTATGATTCTTTGTTGTCAAAGTCAATTATTCACATTATACTTGATTGTCCTTCATCCTAAACCCTTGTGCTAGTCCTGTTTTCTTGCCCTAGCCCCTGTTCCTCATCCTTCTGCCTCATCTTATGACCTCTTCCTCTTGCTAGTCCCTCATCCTAGTACCCATCCCTGTTCCAGTCCCTCTTCCACATCCTAGTCTAACCTTCTCTTCATAGCCCAATTCCTCATCCTAGTCCCACTTTCCAGATCCTGTTCCGTGCCTCATCCCTCCTCTTTACTCCTCCTTCAATCCCTCCTCCTAGTCTATCTGTCTCATACTAGTATGCATCATCTATCTTGTCCTAGTTATTTTTCCTATTCCTTCTTTATCATATGTCTCAGTCCTTGCACCATCTTCCTACTCCCTCTTCCTTTTTTTAGTCTCTTGTCCCAGGCCCTCTTCTTTGTCCCAGTTTCTCTTGTTATTGCAGGTTCTTCTTCCTCATCATAGTCCATCTTCTGCATCCTGGATCGTTGCCCTCAACCTTCAACCTAATACATAATCCTAGTCCCTCTTTTTTTATTTTTTTTTTATTTCAAACCGTTGTTTTTAGTTTGATCAACAAACTTTTACAACATTTTCATTTTACTCTTAATTTACATTGCAAATTCATAAAAATCTTTTTTTTCATTTCTTTACCTTTCATAAATTAAAAACATAATCATTTTGCCATGACACAGTTCAGTTACTATGAATGTTAGCCAACATAATACAATAACCGATTATAGGTAAGAAGACTAATGGTCTACGTATGCAATCATACCATTTTCCTAGGTCTGAAAAAATTGAAGAATAGAAGCAAGCATAAATCAAGTGTACGATATTGACTAAAGATAGCAAGTACTTGATAAACAGCAAGAATTCTGCTGCAAGAACGCATACTTTTGCAAAACAGAATGGCAAGATATCCATTACAAATGCAACCACTTACAACAATAATAATTCAGCCTTTCAGACTCTTTGAGTACATACTTTCCAATTCAAGATTAATGAGTGTAAGAAACCTGCTGGGCAACAGAATCATTCTCGTGCTGGTGCCCCACATACAGGTGAGCCAAAACCACTCTCTTTTGGCCAAATTACTACCCACTCTTTCTTGGTCAAATGATTGTAGACAAACTTCCTCAAAATGCGCACAGTATATGACTAAATGCTTTGTGGATTCAATCTTCCTGCTATCATTACAAAATCTGCTGCCCTGCTCAATATCTGTGGACACATTTGTCTGCCAGCTCCCAATTCTTTCAAGGGTTAGCATTTGATTTAATTTAAACCGTAAATAAATATCTCTGGCTTTATTAAAGGGAAATTGAATTAGGTAGAGTTTATGCGGAAGTCTTGCAGTGCTAAAATTTTCAGCTTCTTTATACAATATGAATGTATCTATTGCATTAAAGGTAGTGCACCAGTCATGATCGAATAGGCGAAGTTTGACATGCACCAATCGAAATTCCAAATCGGAAGGATTAAGAGCAATTTCAGCAAGTAATAAAACCATACGATCATAATACTTTGCAATGGATGGCGGATTAGAAGCAGTCAGCATCTGACCTAAATCTTAATATAAACAATTAGTTGGAGGATATAGCATTTTGGCCAAATTTGACAATAACTGCCAGTTTTAACGCGCGGAAAAAGAGGTAAGACCCAGCTCTTGGCTCAATACGGCATTGGGTAAGGACTTGGCTAAGCGCAAAGCCCCCTCCCATAATCCTCCTTGGAGTTGGTCAAGGAATTTACCAATATCCGCCAGGCACATATCTAGGGCATACAAGAGAACTGATTCCACTTTGAGAATATAGAATTGAATGAGTGGGATTATTGAGAATTTACAATATTTCACATAAACCATGCGCATTTGAGTTGAAAGTGGTGCTACTTTTTTGTTCAGTGTCTCCTTCCACATAGCAAGAGAATTGTAATCGGAAATTGTATAACCAAGATACCGAATCGTGGAAGCACTAGCAATTGGAAAATTCTCAATGGTTCATTTACATGATGAATACCTCCTCTTTAAATTCCTGAATATAATAATATGCAATTTTTCAACATTGCAGTGAAGATTGTGTGCACTGCAATAAGATGCAAACAAGGACAATTTAACTTGAAGCCCCATGGGAGTGCGATCAAAGATTACGATATCGTCTACGAAAGCAAGCCAATGAATTTTCAAATGACCAAGTCTCGCCGGTTAACTGATCTGCTTTGCCCAGATGTCATTGATGCCACATAGATATAAATTAAATAGGGTGGCTGCCAGGTTGCACCCCTGCTTCACTCCGACTCCGATAGAAATGGCATTGGTGGTTGCACCCATATTGTTAACTCTGACAAAGTAGGCAGTGTTTTCGTGGAGTTTTGAAATTAAATGTATGATAAGAGGGGGTATACCCATGCAAAACATTTTTTCCCAGAGCAACTCTCGTATCACAGAGTCAAAAGCGGCTGTAAAGTCTATAGATGCCATAAATGAAGGACCTGAATCTGGAACCTTTGCTTTTGCCAGAAGATGTACCATTATTGTTGCATTAAGTGCGGTCCCCATCCGGGTACGAAACCCAATTTGGAAACTTGACAAGATGTTGCGCTGTTTAATAAAGGCATGTAAGTCGCGAAGAAGTAGAATTGCGAAAACCTTCGCCGAGGCATCAATAAGGGCAACAGGGCGAAAGTTGGAGGGGTCGGATCTAAGACCCTTTTTGTAAAGAGGAACAATGATAGAGCACAGCCAAGAAGGAGGAATGGAAGAGGTCATTAGGATATTGTCCAATTGTTTTTTGAGAATTTTGACCCAGAGTGCTGAGTACGTTTTAGGACACAAGGGGGATGCCATCGGGGCTGGCAGCTCTGGAATAATTCAGAGCGTAAATTGCACTTTAAATGTCAACTATAGACCATAGTGGCAAGGATGGAGTTAAAGTGCCGATGTCTTTGTTCTTTGCATTGGAAAACGATGGAGGCAAGGAAAATTTGGATTTGAAAAAGTTTTTCCAGGTCTCGGCATATATCGTCGAAACCTGGTGTAGTGCATAGAGAGGTTGCATCTGCCCTAAGCAGCGCCCATGTTGACTGTCTATCATTATGACAAAGCGTGGCAAACATTTTTTGATTATTCAGATTGTGTAGGTAGTGTTTATAATGTAGGCATTTGTTACGATATGCGTTACAGATTGCCTTTTATTCCTTCAAAAACTCCTCCAACGGGAGGAAAGCCTTTCTAAGTTCGCAAAGTGCCGCGTTTTTAGGCCTTTTTGCTGCATGAATTGCCTTGTTGTCACTGTCCTGAGCATGATTTATAGACCGCTCATTTAACCTGCCCAGATTAGCTATCACTTTTGCGATAACATTCGAATGCCAACTAACTTCAGCTTGCGCAGATGAATAATGATTTGGGAGACCATTTTAATTAGAAAGCTGGGCAGCAATCATGTCGTTCATCTTATCACAGAGTTTGGTGGACCAACGAATTGATAACCCAGGGCGATCCCCTTCCAAAAAGGTCTGTAGGGGGTCATTCCTTAAACTTTCTACAGTGACATCCAAAGTTAGTGGATAATAGAATGGACGCCTAAGCCGGGATCATGAATAGCAATTTTGCTACACTTTTCCTGTAAATTTGCTGAAATGGCATAATAGTCAATGCATGAGGAGATCAAACTCCTTCTCCATGTATGGCAAACAACGGTAGCGACAAAAGGAAGAAAAGCAAAGTCCCAGGGGCCAAGTACTCACGCAATAAGTGCCCTCTGAGAGATGCTTGGGATTGGCCTTCAGCATCTGAATTTTGCACATTCATTTTTAGACAGTAAGCATTGAAGTCCCCGCCCAACAGTATTCCACATGTCAGATGCAATGCTACAACTTCATCAAAAAGCTCATCAAGCTCCTGAAACACTGTTGTTATTTTCTGTAGTGCTGGGTTGTGATAAAGTGAGATAATAAGAGAGGATCACAGTGGTCCTCATTTTAAAAAAACTAACAGAGCCATTGCTGCCATGGATTTATAAACCGCTTCAGTGTGAATTTTTAAGTTGGTATTAACACAAATGGCTATTCCACCATAGGGGCGTCCTGAATGACCACGTTTTGCCATAATTTGGAGGACCACATATCCTGGCAACAGAAGCTCATTTTCACACATCGTTTCCTGACATAGAAGGATATCACGTACAATGCCTGGGTGCACAATGTTGAACCATGAGTGCAAATTCGTAAACCCACACAAATTCCATGACAAAAACGACAAGACAGAAGGCTTCTTACTGGGGGTGTTGTCCATAGCCGGGTTTAGAGTAATGGCAAGTGAAGACAACCAAGACCAATCTTTGCTGATATTGGATAGGCCAACAAGCTGAGCAATGACAGCGGATTTCATCACCCCCTGGGCTTCCCCACAGTATTTCTTTGGAGAGGACAAGGTGATGACCGGAATTGGAGTTTCATTAAAGCAAATTGCATCATCGATGGAATCAAAGAGATGCGGCACTAATCCAATGAATTGTAGTTCGCATGAATATTGCATCACCAAATCAGTGATGCTATCTGATTGCACTTTGCATACCATACGATGGTTGGGAATTGCTGGAAGAACAATCTATTCTATATCAGCAGTATTCAAAGTTCTTAGCGCAGGGATTCTACTGAAAGCTTGTAGGAGGGCTGAACGATTAAGGCGTTTAGCGCCATTAATGTGCGGATCAGTTTCCCAACCTATAATAGTCATAGATCGCTTACCCATCTCCCCCACACATAATCTACCAACCCTTGGGGCCATGGAGAATGTGCCCGAGTAGCTTTTTGGGAAGCATGTGATTCATGCCTGTGCTCCATAGGCAAGTTGGACAGGGGCTCGGAGCGTGCGTCAGTAGATTTAACCTGTGGTTCCACTGCAGCGTGCACGGAAACCGGTTGGGAGACAATACTGGCCTTGTTCAAGTTGCCAGAGATGGGTGTCCCAACGGCACCCTTCCCCGCTTGGGTGACTTTATTCTCAATAGGTTTGAAAAAGGTTGATAAATGTGTTTGTAAAGAAGGCTGTGCTTTGCCAACTGTATTCAGGTGCACATTCGGGGAAGGAGAGGCATCAGGATTACCATGGCAAACAGCTGGCTTTAGACTTTTTTTGTCAAGTGCGAGAGAGCCAGAGCCTCCTATAAGAGCATTTTGTTCATCAGGGCTGAGATGTTGCAGTGCATTTTTACACTCTACGGATAATTCGTCGAGATTGATGCCCTTTTCTTCATTATTAACATGCTGGACATTAGAGGCCATATTAAGTGCCATTGTGCCCAAAGATTTTTTTTTTCATTTTTTCATTTTTTTGTTTATGTTTGAAGGTGCAGTTGTGCTGGGTGCAAGTGATGCCATTTGCCTATCAGCTTTTCTTTTCAGGGCCTGAAGGAAGAGTCTTTTTTCCTTCCTCGAGGCAAAGGATTGGCCTGAGCCTGCCGAAGGAACATCACTGTGCGCAGTAGCAGCTTCTGAAGAGACAGAGATAGTTTGTGCGTTTGCATCCAGCAATTTCGTTAAAGCTGAGGGACTGATTGTGGCTCTCCATCCTGCTCATCAGGTTTTGCTTGTAGAAAAAATGAGACCTGCTCGATTTTTTTTTAATTAAGTGTGACCTTCTGGCACAGTTGAGCGTGAGTGAAAATTTGGCAAGAGGAAGTGACCTGTGGAGCAGCTACATTCTGAGCGAAGGATTGTGGAAATGAGTAGGAAACGGGAGGGTCCACCTGACATGGCAAATCATGTGCCATCTCTGGTGGGAAATCTGTTTGCGTAGTTGTAGAAACAAGACAAGAGGTAGTCACTTTCAAAGGTAACTGCCCTCCGCCTTTGCGTCTAAGACTAGCCGCAAAAATGAAACCCTCCAGTTTGTTGATTTTCAAAAGAATCTGAGTCAGTGAAGATTTACAGTCCCTAATCTCATAATGCGTGTACTCATGTCCTTTGTCCAATAAATTCAGTGTCCTTGATAATATCGGATAAGAAGCTTCCAGTGATTGCATGTCCTCAGAGGGATCAAGTAAGTCAAAACCCAGTGGTGGCGCATGCTACTTTTTAGTGGGTGAGAAGACAAGTCCTAAAACAGGATCTGAGGATGAGATTGCATTACTGGATGGGAGGGGGAGACATGGGCTAGAGGAAGGAAGATTTAGTAAATTCTTTTTGCAAGTCTCAGAAGGAGAGGAAATAATAGCATCAACAGGAGGAACCCCTTCCTTGCAGTGAAGGTGCACGTCAGCTCTCCTGCAGCTTGGAAGAGTGACAGGGGTCGAATGACCAACAGAGAGACGTACACGTTTTTCAAGCGCTGCGAGGCAACTGGAGCAAGAATGGAGTTGTCAGAAGGTGAAGAACTGATTTCCTCACTAGAACGATTATCCGCAGGAAGTGGGTCGTCCATGCGCATGCTATGGAAGCTCTTGCGTGTGGATGCAGTAGTGCCACTTAACTTGCTAGATAACGAGGCACTAGAAGGAGGAAAGTCATTTGGCGCAGCTGCAGCTTGAGCTCGAGCATAGGCAAACGCTACCTCGTGACAAACGAGATCCTGAGCAGCAGTAGAGCCCATCGTCCCAGACAGGCAGGAAACCCTGCCTGCAAATGGCACGGTAGCACGGCCAGTGGGCTTAGGCAGTGACATCCTTTTTACTTTAGATGGTTTAGTAGTAGTAACTTTTTTAGAACCAGGTGAACAAAGTGCGTGACCACTGCGTAAGCTTGAAACCACTGGAAATTAGCACACTCAACAAATCAATTGGTGCGACCCCAAGCAACACAACGTACAACATGTTTTACAGCTCAAAATTGATGGAAAGCACACAATATTTGACAAAATATGCAGGACCCACCTTCCCACCCTCACAGCCTAACAGCCCAACAGCCACTTGCATGCCCACTTCGATGCGCGCGCGCGATGCGCGTGCATCAACTCTAATATAGGAATAGGAATGAGGCCAGGAAGGCGGGAGGAGGAAGGCGGGAGACGGGACCAAATTGTGGGAGTGACGGCAAAGAGAAATAGAAAAAAGGACAGTCATGCACAGTAAATACACAAAATGGAGCGTATGTAAACAAGACAGAGAGCCGCAGTGAAGCCGCGGCTCGGTTTATGAAGGGGGAAAGAGTCAGCACAAAGTCACAAGCCCATTACTTGTATGCAGATCCAATGAGTGGCGTGTTGCGCTGACAGCATGCTTCTTCGTTCAGAAGGCGAAGCAAACAGCCTGGCCAGGTCCACAGCAGCACAGAGTCCAGGGCAGCCCAACAGCCACTTGCATGCCCACTTCGATGCGCGCCTAGTCCCGCTTTGCTTCATAGTCCCTCATACTAGTCTTTTCTCTCCCTCCTCCTAGTCACTCTTTCATCATTTTAGTACCTCTTTCTCATCATAGTGCCTCTTCCTTCCTCATCCAAGTACCTCTTCTGAATCTGTATCCCTCTTCCAAGACCCTCCTCCTAATCCGTCTTCATCATCCTACTCTCTCTTCCTCTTCCTAGTTCCTTTTCCTTTATCTCATCCCGATTCCTCTAGCTAACCCTAGTCCCTCTTCCTTATCTCTCTTAGTCACAGTCATTCTTTCTCATCATAGTTTCCCTTTTATATCCTAGTCCTTCTTACTTGTCTCTGTTCCTCTTCCTGTCCTTTGTCCAGCCAGTTGTCTTTGTGTATTGTTTAAGTTCTTCCTCCTTGTCCCTCTTCCTCATCCTGGCATGTCTTCATCTTCTTTGTCGTAGTTACTAATTGCTCTTTCTTGTCTTAGTACTAATTCCTTTTTACTGATCCCCTTTCCCTGTACTAGTGTTTTTCTCCTCATAGCATTCCCATCTCTCTCCCTAGTGCATAGCCCCTTGTCCCTTTTCCCTTATCCTCATCCTAATATCTGGAGCCCGCCTCTTCATCCTAGTCCCTCCTCCTCATCCTAGTCCCTCTTCCTCTTCCTACTTCCTTGTCCTATTGCCTTGCCCTAGCAATTTATTTTACTCTTTCTTCGTCATCCTAGTTCCTCGTTCAAGCCCATTTTCCTCCATGTCCCTCTTTCTCTTCTTAGTCATTTTCCCCTCTTACTTTTCTGTCTTCCTCATCATAGTCTACTGTCCCTGTTTCTACGATGCCGTGTACAGGTTTCTCTCCCACTTTCTCGTCCTAGCCTATCATCCTCATATGAGTCCCTATCCCTTATTCAAATCCCTCTTCCTCACCCTCTTCTTCACGATGGTTCCTCATCCTAGTCCCTCCCCCTCTTCCTCCTCCTGGTCTTACTTACTCATCCTATCTCTTTTTATCATCCCTCTTCCACACCCTCTTCTTCAGGATGGTTCCTCATCCCAGTCCCCCCTCTTCCTCTGCCTAGTCCTACTTACTCATACTAGCTCTTTTTTCTAATCATAGTCCATCTTCTTAGACCCTCTCCCTCTTCCTAGTTCCTGTCACGACCCTCACCCAAAACCCCCTCTGGCAAACCCATTGGCCAGGTGGAGTCAGAACTCGGGCCTCTAGAGCCTGGCATCCTCTTGGTGCCTGGCATCCTCATGGGGCCAGTCCTGGCGCCTATCGCGCCAGGCTCATACACCATGCACAACAATCTGCTTGGGAACTACTTTAATGTATTGTCAGCATGGAGGCATCCACATAGCTTGGTTCCTAAGAACCAGGCTATGCGGTTTAGTGTTTTGGGTGTGGCAGGCCTGGAACTACTTTCCCTGGTACTACTTTACCTTGGCTATATAAACCACACCCTGACTGCAGAGCATGCTTTGTGTTACTTTGGAGCTTGCAACGTGATGCTCACCGTGTCCAGCTATTCCCTCGAACCTCAGAGAAACAGAACCTGCAAGGAGACAAAAGGAACATCATTAGCAGCAGCATCTTACCTGCAGTCTTCATCTTTAAACACTCGCAGCTACTGAGAACAGCTTCCTCGAATCTGCACGCCTCCCGGACAGAACGACCTGAAAGAGAAAGATAGAGGCAACGTTAAAGAAAGCTGTAGAGACATTTACAAATTACGAACTGCTCAAAAGGGTACCTGGCTGGTCGCCTCTCGGCTGGCACCACTCCAGACATTCCACTCGCGCTGAAGAACACTGCGACCTACAAGGAAGGAAAACACAGGTTAGCAAAGGCAAGACTTTGCAGCGCTCCGCCTAGTGCTTACTTACCGCATCATAGCGCTCTCAATGCGCCATCATTTACCAGAGGGGCTCAACCAAGCCAGTTCACCGCGCTGAAGCTCTGCATACCTAAGGGAGAAAAAAGAGACATTTTAAACAAAGAAAGGCATGCAGGATAGCAACAAAACTAAAGAACAGCAATAAAACCTACCTGAACAATATCAAATAGGCCGACGTCAGAGAAGTAACTGGACCGCACTCGCCCATGACAGACAACGCGCCACTGCAAAGAAGGCAGGACGGAGAGCACGCCTAATTCTACCACAAGGTGAGGAGAGGGTGCCAGAGGGACTGAAAGCATACGGGGGTGGAGGGAGGATACTTACCCCAGTCGGTCAATCTTGAACACAGTCCTCCTGTATTTTCAGGCAGAACCTTCCCAGCAGACCACATCAGGGCAAAGCTGAGAAGCATACCAGCAGGGGTGGACTGGCCCACAGGGAACTCTGGAGATTTCCCGGTGGGCCTCTGCACCCTGGGCCTCTTTTCTGTGGTATTTCCAAATTTTCTCATAGGAAAAGCATTGGGCTTGCTGAAAATTAGTCATATGGGGCCACTTTGAACTTTATTTCCAGGGCCTCTTTTGGTCCCCAGTAATTGTTTCCAGGGCCTTTTTTAGCTCCCAGTCCAGCCCTGCATACCAGCGAGTAACCCAGCTGGGTGGCGTCCCTGTGGATACCAGGTGAGCATAACAGAACACGAAGCCTACCATAACAAATCCACCTGGGCGCCATGGAGACATCATAAATGGACCAATTGGCCCAATTACTAGGAGAGCTTCGTGCTGAGGTTCATTCTGCTGACAAGAGACTAATGCCCCCCAGAGAGACCCAATAGTGACCAAAGAACGCACTGAAGAGATTAGCAGGCAATACTTTCAATCACAGGCAGGACAGATGCCTCTACCTGGAAGCAATCCAACGATACAAAACCCCGCCATACCACACAGTCCGGTACAGATCACGTTACCTGGAACAGTGCCCCTGGCACCACAGAAAGGTTCTCAGGTGACCCACGGAAGTATGCGGCATTCATCAATCAGTGCCACCTTCATTTTCTTTGTAGGCCTGGAGCATTTCCAAACGACCAAGCGCGGGTAGCTTTTGTCTTATCATACCTGAGTGGTAGTGCAGCAAATTGGTCGGTGCCGTTGGTAACCCATGATGATCCTCTATTACATGACTTTGGGGGGGTTCCAGAGAGAAATGGAAAAACTTTTTGCTCGCCATACCCAGGAACAAGCAGTAGACAATGAACTCTTGTCCCTCCGACAGGGGAATCAGGACTTGTTAACGTACATTGCTACCTTCAACAGACAGGTTGCCGAAGCTAGTTGGCCAGAAAACAAAAGAACCACGTTATTCCATCGAGGCTTACAAAGCGAATTAAAGGTCGTCTTAGCCAAGGTGGTTGATCCACCCATAGACTGTGCAGAATTCATAAATCTGGTCGTGCAGCTAGACCACCGGTTGCAGGACCGAAAGGCAGACCGGTCTAAGACGGACCCTCGGACGGTGTATGTTCGACCAAGGGAAAACACACCCTGTGTACCTGAAAATGCTGTAGAACCCATGCAGATTGAAGGTAAACAGCCTCCATTAACAAAACAAGAGCGGGACAAAAGAAGACAACAACAGCTTTGTTTGTATTGTGGGAAACCAGGACATTTCCTGAAGGACTGTCGAGTAAAACCCCCAAGAAGAACAGTCGGGCCACAGAGAAGAATGAAGCTAAGGAATCGGGGAAACTATCAAGCTCGACAAACATAGAGGTCAGTTTGTCGAGTGAGAAGAAAGAGTTGCTGACCTCGCCTTTTGCAATACCAGTGATCTTAATTAACCACCAAGAGTCGTCAATAATGCATGCTGTTGAAGCATACATCGATAGCGGAGCAGTTGGAAATTATATTGATCATGAACTGACAGCAGAGATGGGGCTTCCTTTGTGTTCTAAGCCAACTATGGACTAGGTAACCACCGTGGATGGGTCAGAAATCGCTTCCGGACCAGTAACCCAGTGCACAGCCAGGGTAACCTTGCTGTGTCAGGACAGACATCGGGAGTCTATTTCATTCGATCTCATCAAGGCAACTCAGTTCAGGCTAATACTAGGGATGCCATGGTTGGTTGCTCACAACCCTTTGATAGACTGGCAGGCACGAAAATTAACCTTCCCGGTGACTGCTCCCCTGCCTGCTATTACCAAGAGGAGAAACCCAACGTCTGTATCCCCATGACTCCCGGAGCGACAGTATCAAACCTGGGAGCAACTAATACCTTGCCAAGTGAATACCATGATTTCCAGGATGTTTTCCGAAAGGACCAAGCCAATACATTGCCACTGCACAGGCTCTATGACTGTCAGATCGCCCTTGTTCCTGGTGCACAAATCCCTTGCGGCAGGATCTACGCTCTCACAGAACCAGAAACCTTCATTTGAAATCCTATTTAGACCAGTACCTTGCAAATGGATTTATCTGTCCTTCTAAGTCCCCCGCAGCCAGTCCTATGTTCTTCGTACCGAAAAAGGAAGGAGACTTGGGAACCTGTATTGACTTCTGCGCATTGAACCAGATCACTGTGAAGAACTGCTACCCCTTGCCATTTATCCCTGAGATGCTAGATCAAGTTAAAGATGCCCAGATTTACACCAAATTGGACCTTCAAGGAGCGTACCACCTGGTCCGAGTCAGAAAAGGAGATGAATGGAAAACCGCCTTCCATACTAAGTACGGCTTGTTTGAATATCAAGACATGCCCTTCAGGTTATGCAACGCTCCTGCGGCATTCCAATATTTCATGAATGACGTCTTAAGGGAGTTAATTAAGGTGTGCGCCTTAATGTACATAGACAACATCTTAGTATACTCAGCCTCGGAACAAGATCATGTCAGGCATGTTCGTTCAGTCCTCACCAAGCTCCGTCAACATCGCTTGTTTGCAAAGCTTGAAAAATGCTTTTTTCACGTCACCGAAGTAGAATTTGTTGGTTTTATTCTTACTCCAGGAGGCATCAGAATGGACGTACACAAGGTAGATGCCATTCTGAAATGGCCTTCACCGACGTCTCTGAAAGGGGTACAAAGCATGCTGGGCTTTGCGAACTTCTACCGCCGGTTCATCCCAGACTTTTCTCAGATTGTGCACCCAATCACAGTACTATTACGAAAAAACAATAAAAAGTTTGCTTGGAGCGAAGAAGCAGAAGAAGCCTTTCAGGAACTTAAACAAAGGTTTACCTCTGCTCCAATCCTGCGACATCCTCGTCCAGACCTCCCTTATGTCGTTGAAACTGATGTGTCCAGTCTCGCAATGGGGGCTGTCCTTTCACAGAGAGACCCGGAAACCGGCCAGCTACATCCTGTGGCCTTCTGGTCGAAAAAGTTCTCACCTCCAGAGATTAATTATGCCATCACGGACAAGGAACTCCTGGCTATCAAATCCGCCTTTAAAGCCTGGAGGCACTACCTTCTGGGGGCCAGACACACCATTACAGTCATCACAGACCACCAAAACCTGCAATATCTCAAAACAGCCAAGGCCCAGTCCTCGCGCCAATTACGGTGGGCCCTTTTCTTCGCCGAATATGATTATGCAATCACATTTCGACCAGGAGTCAGAAACGGAAAGGCGGATGCCTTATCTCACATGGGCATAGATGAAATAGTATATACAACTCCAGACCCAGTACCTATTATACCTGAAGACAAACTCTTGGGTATCACGACAGCCTTAACACAAGCAGAACTATGAAAAGAAATCCAACGGACAATGAATCCTGATGCCTACCTCACATGGCAAACTCAAGGAGAACAATATACCATCAAGGACCACCTACCCTTTTTTAGGGATCGCCTATATGTACCCAAGAAGGAATTACAACAGCATATCAGTTCAAACTATCATGATTCACTGATCGAGGGGCATCCTGGGATCGCCAAAACCCTAGCTAAGGTGAAAGAGAACTTTTGGTGGCTTACCTGGCGTAAGGACATCATTCAGTATATTCAGTCATGCGGTGTCTGCGCACAAAATAAATCACAGAAACAAAAACCATCTGGTCTCCTACAACCATTGGACATTCCTCCAGTTCCATGGCACACTCTTTCCCTTGACTTCATCACTCATCTACCTCCAAGCCAAGGGATCAACACCATCCTTGTAGTTGTGGACTTATTCTCAAAGATGGCCCATTTTATTCCTCTCAAAGGCCTCCCAGACGCAGCCACTTTAGCAAAAGTGTTCCTGGAGGGCGTGGTTAAGCTACATGGCTTCCCTTCGGTTCTGGTCTCTGATCGAGGCAGCCAGTTTGTTTCAAACTTCTGGAAAAAATGATGTGCAATGGCGCAGATCGACATTCGGCTATCTACTAGTCACCATCCCCAAACGGACGGCCAAACCGAGAGAACCAATCAGACACTCAAGCAATATTTACAGTGCATGCGGCACCAGAAACAAAGGAATTGGAAAGACCTACTATGGATAGCCGAATATGCATATAACAATTCTTTGCATTCAAGCACGGGACAAACGCCCTTCTATACCCTTCACGGCAGACATCCACGTACCTCTGAACTAGACCTTCCAGCCAGCTTGGAAATGCCAGAGGTAAATACTCTACACACAACCATTACTCAGGCTTTCAAAAGGGCAAAGGAACACCTTAGTCATGCCAAAGAAAAACAAAAGAGATTCGCCGACCAACACCGGAAAAAGGCCCCTGATTATCAAGTATGAAACAAAGTTTGGTTAGCCGCTAAATTCGTACCCATCAAGGGAACCCAGACCTTTCATCCCAGATTCTTAGGACACTATACCATTAGGGCAATTATCAACCCAGAAGCCGTGAAACTGGATTTACCACCTAATCTACACATCCACCCGGTATTCCATGTGTCCCTCCTGAAACCAATGCAACACGGCACACGGATTGGGACACCACCGAAGCCCATACTTGTTGACGGAAAACCAGAATTCGAAGTCAAAGATATCTTGGACTCTAAATACTCTAGGACCAAGCTATATTATCTCGTTGATTGGAAAGGATTTGGACCACAAGATAGATCCTGGGAGCCCAGTGAGAATATCCACGCACCACGTCTAATCAGGAAATTCCATCGGAACTTCCCAACCAAACCTGGGCCAGACAGAAGGAACACCATGTGAGGGGCCTTAGGGGGGAGTGCTGTCACGACCCTCGCCCAAAACACCCTCTGGCAAACCCATTGGCCAGGTGGAGTCAGGACTCGGGCCTCTAGAGCCTGGCATCCTCTTCAAAAGCCCTCATGGGGCCAGTCCTGGCGCCTATGGCGCCAGGCTCATACACCATGCACAACAATGTGCTTGGGAACTACTTTAATGTATTGTCAGCCAGCATGGAGGCATCCACATAGCTTGGTTCCTAAGAACTAAGCTATGCGGTCTAGTGTTTTGGGTGTGGCAGGCCTGGAAATACTTTCCCTGGTACTACTTTAACTTGGCTATATAAACCACACCCTGACTGCAGAACATGCTTTGTGTTACTTTGCAACTTGCAATGTGATGCTCACCGTGTCCAGCTATTCCCTCGAACCTCAGAGAAACAGAACCTGCAAGGAGACAAAAGGAACATCATTAGCAGCAGCATCTTACCTGCAGTCTTCATCTTTAAACACTCGCAGCTACTGAGAACAGCTTCCTCGAATCTGCACGCCTCCCGGACAGAACGATCTGAAAGAGGAAGATAGAGGCAACATTAAAGAAAGCTGTAGAGACATTTACAAATTACGAACTGCTCAAAAGGCTTACCTGGCTGGTCGCCTCTCGGCTGGCACCACTCCGGACATTCCACTTGCGCTGAAGAACACTGCTACCTACAAGGAAGGAAAACACAGGTTAGCAAAGGCAAGACTTTGCAGCGCTGTGCCTAGTGCTTACTTACCGCATCATAGCGCTCTTAATGCACCATCATTTACCAGAGGGGCTCAACCAAGCCAGTTCACCATGCTGAAGCTCTGCATACCTAAGGGAGAAAAAATAGACATTTTAAACAAAGAAAGGCATGCAGGATAGCAACAAAACTAAAGAACAGCAATAGGACCTACCTGAACAATATCAAACGGGCCGGCGTCAGTGAAGTAACTGGACCGCACTCGCCCATGAAAGACAACGCGCCCCTGCAAAGAAGGCAGGACGGAGAGCACGCCTAATTCTACCACAAGGTGAGGAGAGGGCACCAGAGGGACTGAAAGCATACAGGGGTGGAGGGAGGATACTTACCCCAGTCGGTCAGTCTTGAACACGGTCCTCCTGTATTTTCAGGCAGAACCTTCCCCGCAGACCACATCAGGGCAAAGCTGAGAAGCATACCAGCGAGTAACCCAGCTCGGTGGCGTCCCTGTGGATACCAGGTGAGCGTAACAGTTCCTGGTACCTTTTCTCTGATCCCTTATCCTCACCCCAGTCCCTGTACACTTGGCTTCCTCCTAGCTGCCCTTCCTTATCATGGTCCCTCTACCTCTTCCCTATTCATTGTCATTGTACCTATTCCTTATCTTAGTCCATTATCCTAGTCCCTCTTCCTCATCCAATTCCCTTCTTCTAATCCCTCTTTGTCACCCTACTCCCTTTTCCTAGCCCCTATTCCTCATCATAGGCCCCTTCCTCATTTCTCTTCCTTGTCGTTATCCTGTATCCTAGTCCTTCTTCCCCCTCCTCATCCTAGCTCCTCTTTCTCATCCTAGTCCACCTTCCTTTGTCTTGTCCTATTCCTTCTTCATTGCCCTACTGGCTGCTCCTCATTGTAGTCCCTCTTCCTCATCATAATTGCACTTCATTATCCTAGTCCCTCTTCCTAATTCATTTCCCTCTTCTTAGCCGATATTACGTTTTCTTGCCCCTCATTCATGTCCCTTCATTAAGTCCCTCTTGCTCATCCTAGTGCCTCTTCAGCTACCTTGTGCGAGTTCCTCTTCCTCTACTTTGTCCTAGTCCCTGAACCTAGCCCCTCTTCTTTGTCTTAGTGTCTTTTCCAAGTCCCTCTTCTTTACCTTCTTTATCTCCTCAATTCTGATTCCACTTCATGGTCAAAGTAGGTTTTCCACATTCTAGTTCCTCTTTCTTGTCCATTGTTCTTGTCCTATGTTATGGTCCCTCTTCCTCCCTTTTTCTCATTGTAGTCCCTTTTCCAGATCCAAGTCCTTCTTCCTAGTCCACTGCCCCAAATTCATGTTCCTCATCACAGTCTGTCTTCCACATTCTTATTCCTCTTCCTAGTTCTTCATGCTTGGTCCTCATCTTAGTCTCTTTTCCATATCGCAGTCCTTCTTCCTCATGCCGTTTTCTGGTCTTCCTCCTGGTCCATCATCCTATTGCCTCCTACTCACCCTGGTCCTTCATCCTTGTCCTTGACCAACTTACTCATCCTAGTCCCACTTCCATTATGTCATCCTCATTATGTCATCCATTATGTCATCCTGTAGTCCTTGTCATTGACCCCCTTTATTGTTATAATGTCTCCTTTTCAACCTAATCCATCTACTAGTTCATGTCCCTCTTCCTAGTTCCTGCTTTCATCCTGTCTCTAGTCCCTGTGCATCATTCAAATCCTTCCTTCTAGTCCTTCTTCCTAGCCCTACTTCCTGTTTATCTTCCTCATCCCTGTTCACCTATATTCCCCCCTTTGTTGTCCCAGTCCTGATTGCTGTTTCCTCTCCCTTGTCATAGTCCCTCTTCCTTCTCCCACAGTAATCCTAATTTCTTGTACTAGTCCCTCAATCTAGTTCCTCTTCCTTGCCCTAGTATCTCATCTCATACCCTCTTCCTCGTCTAAGTCCCTCTTCCCCTTCTTAGCTCTAGTCCCTCTAGGACCCCCGTCTTCCTCACCATTGTCCCTCTTCCTCTTCCAATTGCTATTTTTGATCTTTTTACCCCATCCTAGTCCCTCTTTCTCCTCCTGTTCCTTGTCCAAGTCTTGCTTACCCATCCCCATTCTTCATACTCATCTTAGTTCTTTCTTTTAGTGCCCTTCTTTCTTCCTAGCCCCTGGACACTCATCCTAATGCTAACATAAACTCCTCATCATAGACCCTCTTTCTATTCCATTTTCCTTGTCAGTGTTCCCATTTCTAGCCCCATTCCCTCTTCAGCGTTGTTCTTCTTCCTCATCCTACTCCCTCTTCCTCTTTCTCCTGACTCATCCTAGTCCCTCTTTCTCATCTTTATCCTAGCCCCTCTTCCTCACCCTAGTTGCTCTACACATCCTAGTCTCTAGTCATAGCCCCTCTTCCTTGTCCTAGTGCTTCCTCCTCATCCGAGTTCTGCCTTCTCATCAGGATGTATACAAACTGACCTTTTCACAATTGACCTCGGGAGAATTGACCTTATTCATTTATTTATTCACATTTGTTAAGCGCACAACAGCCCGGAGGCATCGTGGCGCTTGTTACAGACAGTTTTCTTAGTTACAGGTAAAGATGACAATTGCAGGTTTTAATACAGGCATAAAAGAGAGTAATGCATACCTTAGGTTACATGAAGAGGGAGGTTTTGAGTTTTTTTC
This sequence comes from Ambystoma mexicanum, assembly GCF_040938575.1. Classification (NCBI taxonomy): domain Eukaryota; kingdom Metazoa; phylum Chordata; class Amphibia; order Caudata; family Ambystomatidae; genus Ambystoma; species Ambystoma mexicanum. The sequence goes on along the minus strand of NC_090935.1, from coordinate 1,475,447,839 downwards.
TAAAGGCAAGGAGAGAGTTTTCACCTCTAATGTCTGAAGGTAGAGCGTTCCATAACTTAGATGCTATGTAGGGGAAGCCTAGCCCACCAGCTTTAGCCCTGTGGATGTGAGGGGTGTGTAGTTGATTAGCGTAGCAAGTCCTAATAGGTCATTTAGAGGTAGATTTTATTATGGTCTCTGATAGATATGAGGGCGCTGTGAGGCTGAGGCATTTGTGGGTGAGGATTTTGAATGTGATGCATTCCTTAACCGGGAGCCAGTGAGCTGCCTGTCTGGCATGCGAGATATGTTCCCCTTTAGGGCTGCTTAGTGCCGCCCTTAGCGCATTGTTCTGCGTGATTTGGAGTCGTTTTACATTTTTAGCATATGTACCTGCAAGAAGGGCATTGCAATAGTCTAGTTTGGCTTCAATAGTTGCTCTGGCTATTGATAGACAATTGGGCTTGGATAGGTATGGTTTTATTGCATTTATGAGTTTGGTGGTGTGTGCTGATGTGGAGGGGATGGCGCTGACCTGTCTGGTCATGGATAGTGTAGAATCTATGTAAACCAATAGTGTCTTTACGGATGTGGAGACAGTGATGATAGTGTTATTGAAGGTGAAGTTTGTCTAATTTGGCTAGGGTCGTTTTTTGACCTAGTATGATGATTTCAGTTTTCTCCCCATTGAGGCAGAGGCTGTTGGCCGCCATCCAGGCCTGGATCGTGGTGTAGATTGTATGTAGCTTTTCTGTGTCTCTGTTGTACGAGCCGGTGAGTGGTATGAGTACTTGAGTATCGTCAGCGTAATTAGTATACGTGACACCAAGGGCGTCAAGATTGTTGAAGAGGGGCTTTGTAAACAAGTTGTACAACATGGGTGCTGTGCAAGAGCTCTGTGGGACTCCACAGTGGATGGTGGTGGGGCTGCGTTAGCTATGTTGGAAAATACCTTAATTTTCCTTCCTTCCAGGAAGGAAGTCATCCAGAGAGCTGTTTGTTTGGAGAAGTTAGCTGAGTGGGTGAGGTGTGAGGTGAGTGTCTTATGATCAACCAGATCGAAAGCCGCCGCTAGGTCTAGGAGTAATAGGAGTGCTGGCTTGCCTTTATTCATGATTTGGGTGATCTGGATTTTTAGGTCCATCAACGCAGTTTCAGTACTGTGTCCTTTGCGGAACCCGGATTGCATTGTCCCGAGAATAGAGTGGGCTTCAAGGAAGTATTGGGTTTGGCTGTGGGCAGCTTTATCAAGGATCTTAAGGAGAAAAGGCACAGTGGTTATGGTCCGTAGTTATTGGGCTGTGCAGGGTCTAAGGCGGGCTTTTTTCGAAGGGGGTGCACCCAGGCTTCTTTGAGGCTGGCAGGGATAATGCCGGTTCTGAAGGCGGCATTGATGAATGTTGTCGGTAGTGGAGCAAGGAGGTCAGCACAGTTCTTAATAATCTTGGGAGGACAGACGTCCCCTTTGCACATGGACGGTTTTAAGTTTTTGAGCAGGTTGATAAATTCAGGTTCCGTGATGTCCCTCAACGAAAAGAGAAGTTTGCTGGAGTTTGTAGGAGAGTGCGGGGGGTCAGGTTGCGTGGTCCCAGAAAGGTGAGTTAGGGTTTTGTAGTGGTCCTGGATTTGTTTTTGAAGGAGATTAATTTTGTTTAGCATGGCCGATTGAATACTATCTTTGATGATTTTGTCTGGGATATTGGGAGGGGAGATGAGTTCATTGAAGATGGCAAAGATTTCTTTAGATTGCGAGTTGGCATTTGAGATTCGGAGGTTGAAGGAATTGGCTTTAGCTTTGGTGATGGCATCTTTGTATTGGCGTGAGATCAGGTTAAAACCGTTCTTAGTATTGTCGTTGGGGTTGGCTTGCCAGTTTTTTAGAGCCTCCCTTTTGGAGGAGCATATGGACTGCAGTTCTTCAGTGAACCAAGAGTTGGCGTGTAGCGACATATTTCCTTTTTTACATTCAACTGGTGCTATGGAGTTGACGACTTTTGACAGAGTTTCTTTGTAGATGTCTGCTAGGGTATTGGGGTCGTTCGAGGAGGGGGGAGCTAGTGTAAGAATATTCAGGTAAGGGCGAAGGTTGTCGCTGTTGAGTTTTTTGGAGCTTCTCACTTGTGCAGGGGGGGTCAGGAGTGAGGGTTTTGGGGCTATGAATTGAATTTGAATTGAATTGAATTGAATTGAATTTGAATTGATATTTTATTTATATCGCTCTCATACACATGTGTTTCAGAGTGCGGCAAGGGAGGGGAACAGGGGAGAAAACAAAAGAACAATCTTACGAGGCCCAGTGACATTGAGAAGGCGCAAGTGCTTAGCAGAGGGTCCGGGGAAAAAGTGCAAGGGAGAGGGGAGAAGTGGAAAGTGCAGAGCAAGAGGAGAGCAGGAATAAATACTTATAAATACATGATAAAAACAGCAAACACAGAAAATAGTAGTGCATCCAGCAAGTGCTAAGTTGAGGGAAGCAGACAGGTTAGGTCTGGTAAGTGCAAGGGACGAAGAGGGGGGACTGCGTGGGTACAGATACAGACCCCAATGCAAAGGGTGGCCGGTAGGCAGTGCAGGAGGGTGGAAAAGATAAGCAGGTGCCTGGGCCCGGTGGACAGAGGGTGGTCAGGTGCACAGTACCAAGAGAGACCAAAATCAATGGAGGAGAGGGTGGGCGAAAGCAGAAGCAAAGAGGATGCTTGAGGTGATAGGTAAGGTGAATTCTATGCAATTGTGATCAGTCCATGGCAGCGCTGTGTTAGAAGTGACGGTGGTGAGGCAATTGTGGTCTGCGACCCAATCCAAGGTGCGGCCTTTGGTGTGTGTTGGGCTTGAGACTTTTTGTATGCACCCTAGGTCATTAGGTTCCTTAGCGAGGGTACCGGCAGCTTTGTCTTTGGGGTCATTGTACCCTAGGTTCAAGTCTCCAAGAAGTAGGGTCTTGGTGGAGCCTTTGATATTGTTGCTGAGTAGATGGATGAGGTATCCCTGGAAATCTGATGGGATGGCGGGAGGGGGCGGGTGGCGATATAGTATGTGTATGTTGAAGGTGCTATTAGGGGTCAGTGCAAGCTTAGCAGACAGAATATCTGAGTTGCTAGCCACAGGGTGACTGATAGACCTGAGGCAGAGGGCTTCTTTGAAAATGATGGCTACTCCTCCTCCTAGGCGAGCTTGCCTGTCTTGTCTGAAGATGGTGTAACCTGGTGGGAGGGCCAGCACGAAGGTTGGAGCAGATGCCTCATGTAGCCATGTTTCTGTGATGGCCAGTAGGTCAATGTTGTGGTTGACTAAGAGATTGTGTATTTCTAAGGCATGGGCAGGGAGTGAGCGAACATTTAGGAGGGCATATTTAATATATGGAGTAGGTATATGTTTAGTCTCAATGGTCTTAGGGATGGTATGTATGTCTGGGATAGAGAGTGGATTTGAGATACGGGGCATTTGTGGAGGTGTGTGTGTGAATATATGTGCGCGAGAGTGTTCGGTGTATGGGATGCACCTATGGTTGGAGCAGGAACCTAGGCGAAGGTTTCGAGATGCTGTGGGTGTGGGAAAGCAGCTGATTTCTAGAGGTTGGGTTCGGTCTCTAAGCCTAGTGAGTCTGATAGCAGTGGTGAGAAGGCAAGGCGGTAGACATGCGGTTGCCTCATGCGAGTGGTGAGGTTGTTTGATGTTGGAGTAAATGGGCATGATGGTGTGTACAGGGAGTGAAGGAGTGGTGAGGTACAGTGGAGGTTGCATGCGGACGGAGTTCATATATGTTACGATAGGATACAATGCAGAGAGGGTGAGTAACAGTGCAAACACTGTGGTGATGGTGGGAAGGCAGAGGCAGTGGATCTTGCAGCATGTTTTGCAAGTGGCTTTAGGCAGCATGTTGTGTGTGGTGGAAGCCGCAAGCAGTAAAATTAGATTGCAGGGCAATGAGGACAGAAATCAGGGAGCATGAAAGAGCAGTAATTGTTTAACATTCAATAGCAAGGCAGCAATTGGCATGGTGAACAGAAAACTTGGGAGGCACATATGTCTAACTGTGATACAGGGTACAGTGAGTCTATTATTGCACTCTGGGGCGTTGCAAATGCAGTGCGGTGTCTAAAATGGATAGCTTAACAGAATCAAAGGACATTAGTGCGATGCTATATCAATAGTACGTTCAGCACAACAGACAGATAAGGCAAGGTTGATGCAGACAGATTGTGTTATACATAGGTGCAGACTGATGAATTATACGTTGAAGGATACACGTCCATACCGCTTTTCATGAATAGTCAATTGGATGCATGGGAGAGAGCGGTCGGGTGATGTAGGAGTGTGATGCAATCAGTTAGTGACAACGTACCTTATAAGTTAAAGAGCTACTTCCATGCGCACAACAGGCGCAGAAAAGGGCCTTAACCTCTCGGGCCTTCACGGTAGAGGGCCGGCTTCCGCCTCGATGCCGGACACACGTAGACTAAATTGAGGATTTAAAAGCTCAATACATTTAAAAGGTCAATTAGGGCATATATGCGGGGGGTGAACCCCCTGCAACCTCACACCCAATCCAAAAAACCCCGCATCCCCCCACCAATCCCCTTATATTATTTATAATCCAAAACTAACCCAATACATATAAAAGAATTAAAATAATATAAAGGTCAGTTGTGCAGAAGCTCAATTAGGACGACTATATTTAGGTCAATTTGGACAAAAGGTCAATTGTAAAAGGTCAATTTGGGTAATACCTCTCATCGTAGTCCCTCTTCCAATTCCCTCTTCCTCATGCTACTCACTCTGCTTCCTTTTCCCGTGTCTTAGTTCTTCTTCCTCATTGTTGTCTGTAGTTCTAGTTCCTCGTCCTCCCACTCCTAGACCCTTTTCTAGCTCATAGACCTAGCCTCTCATCCTATTCCCTCTACTGATTCCTCAAACTAGCACCTCTTTCTCATTCTGCTCCCTTGTCATTGTCCCCCTTCCTTGATGTAGTCTCTCTTTCTCATGCTATTCCGTTTTCTGAGTCCCTATCCCACTTCCTATCCCTCTACTTACTACCTGCCTGTCATCCTTCTTCTGGTCTTTCTTTCAAGTCCCACATCCTAGTCCGTCATTCTTGTCTTAGTGGATTTCATATTCCTTGTCCTAGTTCCTCTTCCATCATCTTAGTTCCTATTCCTCTTCCTCATCCCGGTCCCAAGTCCTCTGACCTTCTCCTTATCCCTCATTCAAATCCCTCCTCCTAGCTCTAGTCTATTGTCATCTATCTTGCCCTAGATCTGTAGTCCTCTTCACTCTTCCTCTCCCTAGGTTCTCATCCGAGTTCCTATTCCACTCTTTAGCACATCTTACTCATCCTAGTCCTTTTTATTAGAGCCTCTTTTTCATCTAAGCCCCTCGCCCAGTCTCTATGCCTCATCCTAGTTCCTCTTCCTATTATTAGTGCGTGTTCCTCTTTCTCTTCATAGTCCATCATCCACATCTTAGTTCTTCTTCCTGTCTTTAATCCTAGAGCCTCATACTAGTCCTATTTAATAAGTGTAGCCCCTCTTCCTCATGCTCATTCCTGGCAATCATCCCAGTCCCCTGTCCTAGTTCCTCTTTCTCATCCTCATTGATCTTCCTCATTCATTATCTTTCTCCCTTGTTGTAGTACTTGCGGTAGAATCTCATTCTCACTCTCGCCCATCTTATGAGTCCTTGTCCTCTTTTTTAAGTTCCCTATTCTTGTGAATCATTCAAGTCCCTCCTTCTCATCCCTCTTCCTTGTCCTAGTCTCTCTTCATCCACCTCACACTCATTCTTTTTCCAGTTCCCTCTTTCTTTCCATAGTCCTAATTCCTCTTACCTCCCCCATGTCCTAGTCTCTCTTCCTTGTCATAGTATTCTCTCTTTCTTGTCCTCGTCCCCCTTCAGCCACACCTTTCCTCCTCTTAGACCATTTTTCTCAACATATTCCCTTGTTCCAGTCCCTCTTCCTTGAACTTGTTCTTTTTCCTCTCTTTTCTTCCTTATCCTAGGCCCCCTTCCTCATTCTAGTCTGTCTTCCCCATCCTGGTCCTTCCTCCTCGTTCCTCTTTCTCATCTAAGTCCCTTTTCCCTATTCTTCATTCAAAATGATCCTACTCCTGGCACTGGCTCCTGTTCCATGTCATAGGCTGTCTTCTATATCTCGGCTCCTCTTTCCTAGTTCTGCATTCTAGTCCCTTGTGCTGGTCCCTTTTCCTCTTCTGAGTCTGCATCCGTGTCCATCATACTAGTCCCTCTAGCCACACAACCAATTACTTCTACCTTGTCCTCATCCTATTCCCTTTTCATAGTCAATGTTCCACTTCCCAGTACCTACCCCTCTCCTTACTCCTTGTCTGTTATCCTTGTTCTGGTCTGTCATTGAAACTCCTCGTCCTTGACCTTCTTTCTCTTCCTAATTCCTATTCCCTCTGCCGGGTCCTAGTTCCTTTCCTCTTGCTCGTCCTTGTTCGTCGTCTCCTTTCCAGTTCCTATCCTGAGTCCTTGGCCCTCGCCCTTATCCCTCACTCAAGTCCCACCTCCTAGTTCGGATGCCTTGTCCTAGTCCATATTCATTTAACTTGTCTTGCTTATTTTTTCTCTTGCCACTTCCTCGCTATAGGCCCCCACCCTATTTCCTTTTCCTCACCCTCCTCCTGATATTTTTTACTAGAACACTTTTTCTCATTGTAGTCCCTAATCCCAGCCTCTATTTCCCATCCTAGTTACCCTTCCTCTTATTAGTGATGGTTCCTTTTCCTTTTGATAGTTTGTCTTCCATATCCTAATTGTTCTTCATTGTCCTTAATATGTGTCCCTCAACTTAGTCCTATTTCCTCATCCTAGACACTAGTCTTTATGCCTCTTCCTAGTCCCTCTTTCTCATACTTATTCTTCTTCCTCTGCATAGCCCCTCTTCCTCTTCCTAGCCCCTTGTCTTTGTCCTTCTTCCTTTTCCTTATCATTACACCTCTGTCCCTTTTCCACTCCGAGGTCTCTAATCTTAGTCACCCTTCCACATCCTTGTCCCAGTGCCTCCTCTTTGCCCTAGTGCCATATTCACATACTAATCCCTTTATCATCACCTTCCCTAGTGCTCATCCTACTCCTTCTTCCTCTTCTTAGTTTGTTTTACTACTCCTACTCCAATTTCTCTTCCTCATCCTAGTTGCTCTTCCTCATCCTAGTCCCTATTCCTCACCCTACTGCTTCTCTCTTCCCAATCCTATTCCTTCTTTATTGTCCTACACCCTCTTCCAAGTCCTCTGTCCTAGTTCCTCTATATCACCCCACATTCTCTTCCTCTTTTTTTTCTTATTGCTGTATCATAGTCCTTCTTTTTTGTCCTAACTCCTCTTTCCCGTATTCATGCTCAGCCTACTGCTTCTCTCTTCCCCATCTTATTCCTTCTTTCTTGTCCTACACTCTCTTCCAAGTCCTCTGTCCTAGTTCATCTATATCACCCGACATTCTCGTCCTCTTTTTTCTCTTATTGCTGTATCATAGTCCTTCTTTTTTGTCCTAACTCCTCTTTCCCATACTCATCCTAGTCCGTCTTCTTCATACTAGTCCATAACACTAGCCCCTGTTCCTCATCCTAGTGCTTTGTTGTCGTCCAATATTTCTTGCTATTCGCTGTACCTAGCCCTAGTCCCTCTTCATTATTTGTCTTCCTTGTTGTACCACTTGCAGTAGAATGTTCTTCTCATCCTGGTCCCTGTTACAAGTCCTTGTCCTCTCTTCCAAGCACCTAGTCCTTCTTCCTAGTCCCTCTTTCTCATCATAATCCTGTATTGCAGACCGTCTTCTTACTTCTAATTCCCTTTCAACCTGTTAGTACTTGTTCCTCTTTCCCTTCATAGTTTGTCTTCACCATTCTAGTTCCTCGCCCTAGCCATAGTCCCTCTTCCTCTTCCTTGTCCTTCTTCATCTTCAGTCTTCCTGGTCCTCCTACTACTTCTTCATTCTCTTCCTCTTCCCATCTCGGGAGGATAGTTTAGGGGAAATGTGCTTGTTTTTGAAGCAAGACGACAGAGAGCTACACAGGTTCGATCCCCGGGTCCCCGCTTAGAAACCTCTGGGTATTAAGCGCTTTATAAATATCATATCAAGAGTCTGCTGGTAAGGGCACAGAACTCCCAGCAGGCCTAATCTGCCAGTAGTTCAGGCCACTACAGACAGTGTTTTCACTGCACCGTTAGCAACAGTGTCGGTGCATCAGTGACCCCATTCCTATGAGACTACATGGGAATGGGGATTTACTGTTTCTGCCACCTTCCATAATAGTCCGGTGACACCGGGAAGTCAGGTGGCGGAAATGGTGTTACATGGTTGCTGGAACCCGCTGCCTACTGGTGAGTTTTACCGGCAACCCCGTAATGAGAGTCTCTAATCCTACTGTACCTTCTTCCTCATCCTTGTTTCAGTGTTTCCTCCTTGTCCTAGTCTTACCTTCTCATCATACTCTATCTTCCTCTTTATCATCCCTTTTTCTGGCCCACATCTAAGTCCTCCTTCCTCTTCCTAGTTTGTTTTATTCATTTACTCATCCTAGTTCCCTCCCTTCTCCTCGTCCCTCTTCCTCATCCTACTGCCTCTTCTACTTCCTTCCTCTTCCTAGTCATTCTTTCATGCCCTACTCCCTCTTCTAAGTCCTACATCCTATTTCCTCTTCATCATCCCACTCTCTCTTACACTTTCTTCTCCTCGTCCCTTTCCCGTTGGGCCCGTCCTCTCCTCTATCTTCTCCCTCTGTTCTCCTCCTCCTCGATCTATCATCTGCCTTTGACACAGTCAATCATTCCACCCTCATAAATCGGCTTGATGAAAGCATAGGCATCACTGACAGGGCACTGGATTGGTTAACCTCTTTCTTCTCGAATATAACCTTTCAAGTTCAACTGGGCCTGTTCCATTTACCTTGCCCCTCTTGCCCACCTAATCTCCACCTTCCCTCCTCATTTTCAACGCTATGCTGATGACACTCAGCTCTTCTTTAAGTTTCCCTTTAAGTTTCCCTCCTCTTCCTCCTCTCCTTCCTCTCTCATTCCCAACTGTCTGACTGCTATTCAGGCATGTTGTGCTTCTTATAATCTCTGCCTTAATGTTAATGTTAAGGTATTTATACCACACACCATCACCAACGGAGTTGATCCCCAGGCCCTCAATGGCAGTAAGACTGAGATCCTTCTAATTGGGTCTCCTGCCCCCTCCATCCCCCCTACTCTCTGTCCACCCTCCTTGGGCCCCCTCTGGGGCCTGGGACGACACTACATCCAACTCTCTCTCCCTAAATACCTATCTGCTAGCATTCTTCGGTCTTCTACCTCTGCCTCTCTTCAAGTCATACGCTTCTCTAAGCAGAGAGTGTGGGGTAGATCTCTTTCTTTGGCAGGAGCCTACCTCCAGAATGGCCTTCCTTCCTCTATCTGTTTCGAGCCGGATCACTTTAAATTCGGGAAGCTTCTTAAGACCTTCCTTTTCTCCTCCTCCTTCCCCCTCCCATGCTAGTTGCACCTGCCTCTGTTTGGTGGCCTGTATCCCTCATGAGCCTTACTGGGGCAGACTTTTTTTCGACCAGTCTCCCTCCTTACCAGCACTTGCCCTTGGACACCCTTTCCAGACTAGCCTGAGTCTGGTCCACCTCCCCTCCCTTGCACTAATTGACCCCTATCCCCTTGCCTGAGCACTTGCCCTCCTTGGCCTCCCTCAGCACTTGCCCAGCCCTTTGACCCCCCCTTGCACTTCTCCCTCTTCTCCTCTCCCTACACTTCCTGTTATTGCAATTGCACAATCCGAATGTCGCAAGGCCTAATTGGACGATTACTGTTATTTTCTCCCCTGTAACCTCCCTTGTCTTGTGCTGCCTGGAAACACTTTTTGATGTATAGGCACCATACACATGCTCAATAAATAAATACAAATAAATAAATAGAATAAATAAATCCTAGTCCATCTTTTTTGTCCTACCGCATTCTCATCCTAGTTCCTTGTCCTTGTGAATCATTCATGTCCCTCATCTTAGTCTCTCTTCCTTGTCCTAGTCGTCCTTCTTCACCCTTCTTTTCCTTAGTCTGCTTCCCTCTTCCCTGTCTTAGTTCTGATTCATCTTACATCTTCCTTGACCTATTTTCTCTTCTTTCTTATAGCGGTCCCTCCTTTTGTCCTAGTCCCTCCTCTTCTGCACTTTTCCTCCCTTTTGCCCTTTTTCTAACCCTAGTCGCTCATTTTAGTCACACTTGAGTGATTGATTGAGGGCTTTCTAGTATGCAGCACAACACAACTTAATTGTATTTTTCTCCTCCTCTTTGCCTTTGTCCTTCTTTGCTTCTCTCTTCCTTGTCATAGGTCCTCATCCGAGTCCCCCTTCGTTTTCCTAGTCCCTATTCCTCATCTGGATCCTTTTTCCTAATGACTCTTTCTCGTGTTAGTCCCTTGTTCCAGTCCCCATTCTTCATCCAAAATCTCCCACCTCTTCTTAGTGCTGCATCTGCTTCCATATCATAGTTTGTTTTCTACATTCCAGTTCCTTTTTCCGAGTCCTTCATTATAGTCCCTCACCCTAGTTCCTTTTCCTCATCGTAGTCCCTCTTCCTTATCTCTCTTCCAGCTCCTCATTCTAGTCTCTTATACTAGTCCCTCGTCCTCATCTGATTTCTTATTTCTTGTCCTCATCCTAGTCCATCTTCCCAGTACATCATCCTAGTCTTTTCAGCTCATTCTAGCCCCTCTTCCTCATCCTAGTACTATTTCCCCATCCTAGTCTCTATTTATAATACGGCTTGCGCTTGCTTGTCCCAGTGCTTCCTCCTTATCATTTTTCATATTAGTAACCCGGCGAGAGACAATCAGAAGGCAAGAGCCATTCTGATTGGCTCTCGCCAGGTCCCTACCCGGCCGGGAATCCCTTCATCGGGATTCCACAGCCTTTATTCCCGGCGGGGGGCGTGGCAGCCCCTCAGCCAATGAGGAGGCTCAAAGCGGGGCCATCCCCGCTCCGATCCTCCCCGCGGCTGAGAGGCTGCCTTCGTCCCCCGCCGGGGACTCGGGTAAGGAATTTTTTTTTCAAGTGTTCCCAGCGCGACTGCTCCCGGAAAAGGATCAGAAATAAGGTAAGTGGGGTTGGTAGGGCGGGAGTGGGAGGGGGGAGAAAAAAAAATAAAACGTACCTGCGTTCCCGGCGGGGGACGAGGAAAGCCTCCAGCCGTGTGGAGGCGCGGCCCCGCTCCGAGTCTCCACACGGCTGTAGGCTTTCCTCGTCCCCCGCCGGGAACGCAGGTACGTTTTATTTTTTTTTCTCCCCCCTCCCACTCCCGCCCTACCAACCCCACTTACCTTATTTCTGATCCTTTTTCGGGAGCAGACGCGCTGGGAACACTTGTGTTCCCAGCCCGTCCGCTCCCGATGCCCGCCATGGAAAGGGAAAATGAACTCTGTTTTCCCTTTCCATGGCGGCGGCTATTTTCCTGGTCGTTTTTTTTTTCTCCTGAAACGCCGCAGCGGCGAAACGCTGCAGCGTTTCAGGACAAAAAAAAAAGCTTTTAGTGCCCTGGTCATGCAATTTTTGTGGGCCGGGGTACTAATAGCAATAGAACCGTTGCGTCGGGGGCATTACCTGAGACGGTAATCCCCGACGCTCAGGTTCTATTGCTTAATTAGGCCCTCTTCCTCGTCCTTGTCCTACTCCATCTTCCTCATTCTAGTACATAATCCTAGTACACTTTCCTTCTGCTAGACCATCTTGCTCTTCAATGTCCCATTTTAGCCCCTTTTCCTCTTCTTAGTCCTTATCCTTCTAGCTGCTTCGCCTTCCTTGTCATAGAGTCTCTTCTTGGTCATAGTCCTTTTTTTCTTGTCCTTATTCTTGCCCCTTTCCTCTTCCTCTTGTTAGTACTTCTCCTCTACCTCATCATCATCCTAGTCCTCCTTAGTTGTCCTTGTCCCTCTTACTCACATCTCTTCGATAGCCTAATCCCTATTGCCAGTCCAGCCCTTCTTCTTAGTCACTATCCTCATTCTTGTCTCTCTTCCTCATCACAGTTGCTCTTCATTTTCCCTCTTCCTTGCCCTAGAGATTCCTCTTTATTCCAGCCCCACCTTCTCATCCTAGTTGCTCTTTCTCTTTCTTACCCTACTCCCCCTTCTCTTCCCAGTCCCTCTTACTTATCCTAGTCCATAATTTCAGTTCCTCTTTCTCCTCCGAGACTCCTCTTTGTTGTCCTAGTCCCTCATCCATTCCCCTTCCTCTTACTTGCCCTAGTTCATCTTCCTCATCTATCTTCATTGTTATAGTGTGTCTTCCTTAACAGAGTCCCTCTTCCTCATTCTATTATCTCTCCCTAGTTGCTGACCCAGTTTCTAGTCCCTATCCCTCTTCTTACTCCTGGTCTGTTATCCTTGTTTCAGTCCTTAGTTCAAACCCCTCTTCCTAGCCCCTCTACATCGTACTAGCCCATTTTCTTAATCCTAGACCCTCTACCTTATAATTCATTTTCTTCTTAGCCTCTCCTCCACATGCTAATCCCTCGTCCTAATCTCTCTTCCTCATCCTAGTCCTTCTTGCTCATTCTGGTAACTCTGCCTCTTCTTCATCCTCATCATGGTCCTTCCAACTTGTCCCTGTTCCTCTTACTCTAGTTCATCATCCCAGTCTCAATCCCTCTTCCTAGTCCCTCCCTTTCATCTCATACTTGTGTTAATTGCTAGTCCCTCCTCTCCACACTAGTCCTTCCTCCTCATCATAGACCCTATTGCTCTTCCCTCTTGCTTGTCCTATTCCCTCTTTGTTGTCCTTATGATTTATCCTATACCGTCTCCGTCATCCATGTCTTAGCCCAGTTCCTCTTCTTCATCTTAATCCCTCTTCCTACTGTTACATCCTCTTCCTAGTCCATTTTCTTAGCCCTTTGTCCTCCTACACCTTGTCATACTCTCATTTAGCAGCTATTCCTCTTTCCTCTGCCTTGTCATATTCCTTATTCTTTGTCTTTGTGCCTTATCCTAATCTCTTTTCATTCATCGGAGTTTCTCGTCACAATCCCTGTCCTCAACCTAGTTCTTCTTCCTTCCACTCCCCCTTCCTTTATATTGTCCCATTCCCTCCTCCTTGTCATTGTCCCGCTTCCGTCTTATTGATATTCTGGTCCCTCTTCCTAGTCCCTGTACTTCTCCTTAGTCATTACCTCACATTCGTGTCCCTCTTTCACATCACAGTTTCTCTCACTATTCCCTGTTCCTTGTCATAGTGCTCCCTCTCCCTTCCTAGTCCTGCTTCCTCATCCAAGTCCATCATTTCGGTTCCTCGTTTCCCTCCTAAAGCCTCTCTTTCAAATGGATTGTGTCCTCCCACGTATTCCTCATTTTACGATAACTCGTTGTCCCAGCTTTGCTGTTTCGGAAAAATAATTTCTCTCGGCAGAGGGCGCTGGGCTCGAGGTCGTGGCGTCGATTGTCCCTCGACGGACTCCGTACTCTGTCGACGTCACCGATGGTATAAATAGCTCGAGCCACGCCCGTTGCTTCAGTTCCGTTTTTCTGATCGCTTTGCTATCGATAACGGCGCGCTTCAGATTTTCTGTGAAGAAAATGTCATCATCTTCAACTCCTTCGACATCCAAGACTGGGTTCAAGAAGTGTGTAGAGTGTGGATCAAAAATGTCGATCACGGATCCCCACCGGGTTTGTCTCTGGTGTCTCGGTTCCAGTCACCGAACCGACGACTGTGGTTCCTGCCAATCCATGACCGAGAAAGCTCTTCATGAGAGGAGAGGTAAACTGTCAGTGGGGAGGGAAGCCTCTAAGAAGGCTACATCTAAAAAACACAAGAAAGCGGCTGATTTGAAGGAATCGGATCACCATAGGCACTCCAAGAGAACTCGATCTAGGAGTGGATCGAGACACTCTTCGTCATCATCCAAAAAAACGAAGAGGAGACATAGCTCTCCCTCATCATCTTCTTCTTCAGAGTCGACTGAAGAAATTTGATGTCCGACAAAAACGGATTCTCTCAGTAAATGGGAAGAATTCTGTAAAAAGATGATGGAGGTTTTCGAGAACGTGGCCCCCGACCCCCTCGAAAGAACTTCGAAAAAGCCATACCCCTAAGGTCGCTCCATTGGACGACAAAGGGACGTCCAAGGCTACCATGGTAAAGACCAGTAGTGTCGAGGATACTAAAAAAACTCGAGTCGACGCCAAGCCGTCGAAGACTCTTCTAGAGTCGAGCACTTCTCCGGTGCCATACAAAAAAAGCAAGTCGTCGAAGGCTTCGACGACTTCATCGACGCCGGCGGCGTCGACCATTTCGGCACCAAAACCAAAAACATCCTCGACGACCGTGTCAAAGTCATCTTCGAAGTCATCGAAGACTCCTTCGACAACTTCGAAGGATTTATCAATCCCTTCGATGCGTATGGTAGAAGAAGAAAGGAGATTCACTCCTTTGCCCAGGTCAGACTTTTTTAAGTCCTTGGGCCTCATTACGAGGTATGCCGGTAAGTCAAAAACGATGCCGGTATAGTAATACCGGCATCGTTTACCGTCCCGTCGCATTCCGACACGCAAACCCGTATTAGCGGCACACTAAACAACGGTGCCGCAAATAGCGGCATAGGCACACACGCGCCCCTTCAGGGAGCAAATACCGGCATGCCGGTAATAGGGGGTCATTCCAACTCACGCATACATGCAAATACCGGCATCGCGAAGCCGGTAATCACGGGCAGCACGATGTTGCCATACAAGCATCGCGGACCACCCGCAAACAGCAAGCAGGATACAAGGCAGCTGCCACAGGTGCACACAATCCCCACAGGTGGAGTCAATGTAGGATGTGCCAGTATAAACTGAGCACACACTACAACCCCCCCCACAGGTGTAGGCAATGTTGAGTGACCCAGTACAAAAGGAGCACACCTACACACCCCCCTTCCTACACCAAAATGCTACCACTAGCAGTTGCAATTATGGCACTGGAGGACATGCCTATACTGCTACAACTACAGCAACAACAGCAACAACAACAACAACAACTACAGCAGCAACAACAGGCAGCACAGATGAGACTCAGGAGGAGAAGGAGGGTGAGACAGGCCCAGCAATTACCACCAGCGCAGCCACCAGTGCCTCGTAGGCAGCCAACAATCCCTCGCATCAGACCCAGCCCATTCAACCTATCCCCTGAGCAGATCCACACCCTGTACCGGTTGGACCGTGACACCATCACCACCATAGTGGACATGATACAGAATGACATTGCCAGCCACATAGAAATACGCACTGCCATCCCCCCACTACTAAAGGTGGTGTCTGTGCTACACTTCCTGGCCACAGGCACCTACCAACACACAGTGGGCCAGCTGCATGGGATTTCACAACCACTATTCTCAAGCATGCTGGACCACGTGCCTGGCTGCTCGGTGAGTTGCACAACAGGCCCATGGCCATGCTGTGGGGTACTGATGTGTGCGGATGCAGAAGGGGGGGCTACTGTACCCAGGTGGGAAAGGGGGGGATAGTGCACCTGGGTGGCAATAGCCAGTGATTGGAGAATGCATGCAGATCTAAACACACCTCACCTGAACCAGCCAAACGTAACATGACACATTACTGGGCCACATATCACAAATAATGCATATGGATGACAACAAGTAAGTGGCACAACCAGGGCACCATGGTGATGGCAAGCAATGCATGACTGAATAGGATGGCAACTGTGGCAATGCGGCTAGTGTGACCATGCATAGTAAAGAATATACAGCATGAATTGGAGGCTAAACATTGTTGCACTACCACAGCACATCTGCCTCAGCATGCATGATTGCACCCTGCATCATCTATTGAACCCCATCCAGTGTACCGCACCTCTTTACAGTATACATTGCATATAGGTGACTATTTTGTACACTTACTGGGACATGTGCATGCCCACACCAAATAGCTGCTGCCATGACTGTGCTCCCTGAAGGTGGCAGTTCGGAGTGACACACACCTATTTGTATCTGCTTGCAGGTGATGGAGGATATCCCTTGAGGCCGTGGACACTTACCCCTGCGTGGAACCCGCAGAACAGCCATGAAGAGGAATACAATCGTGTGCACACTCATACCCGTGTTGTGAATGAGCAGACCTTTGGCCTGTTGAAGGCGCGGTTCCGCTGCCTAAGCAGGTCTGGTGGGGCACTCCTATATAGGCCTGAGAAGGTGGCGAAGATCACCATGGCCTGTGTCATGCTGCACAACACATTTGCGTCCAAAGGAATGTACCACTGCTACCTGACATTGACATGCATGGGCCGGGTGAGGATGAAGGGGATGGAGACGGAGGCGAAGGAGCCCCCGTGCCAGTACGTGATGCATGGGATGGCCATGCTGTACGCCAAGCACTAATTGACGAATACTTTTGAAACGCAGGGACCATGAAAGTAATGTGCCTGTGACCCACTGGCTGCATGTGGACATGCACACTTGTTTTGTCAGAAGTGCCCCACTGTACACCATCTCACATCAAATGTACATGCACAAAAAGAAGTATGTCCAGCCAATGATTTTCTTGCACACAACGGGTGTATTTTCCAGACACGTGATAATCTGAACATAATCCCCTCACAACCCCCAGTGAACTCCCTCACCCACCCTACAAACCCCAAAAATACTCAAGTAAACTCCCTCACCCACCCCACAAACCCCAAATGTCCCCATATGTACAACATACACTGGATTCCTTGGCCAACGTACATTTTCCAAATGTAATTGTCTGCCCTCTCTATTTCTTTGCTATTTTGGGATCTGGGGTGCCATGGTCAAGCGCTGTGCACTCCTCCGTGTCAACCGCACGGGCCTCTATTGGGCCGAGGTAGAAGGGGTTGTGGCAGTGGAGGTGTCGATGGCCAGTCCCATGCCTGCCCCAAGGTGTGTGCCCTGCATATGAGGCAGGTTTGCAAGCAGGGCCTGCGTAAGTGCCCCCAGACACTCCCTCATGGCACTTGTGGATGCCTCAACAGCAGCAGTGTTGGCTGCGATGGCTGTGGCAATGGCCCTCATGGAGTCATTTCCATCTGATATTTGTTGCCGCATCAGTTCAAGCATCGACTCCTGTCATGCCTCAACCCTTGACAGGCGAGCCTCGAAGGAGTCGTTGGCTGCAGGAGTGCTGGTGACCGGGGTGGTGGTAGGCAGGGTGGTGGTCGTCAGGCTGGTGGTCAGCAGGCTGGTGGATGGCACTTGTGTGGTGCCCACGTCCAGGGCACACTCCTCCTCAAAGAGGCATATGTCTGACTCATCAAGGTCTGAGTCGTGGAGGCAGGGATCGTAGATGCTCTCTGCCTCTGTAGGGGTAGGGATGCTGGTAATCGGGCTTGGGGTGGGTGTGCCGGACATGATGGCACCCTCATTCTCCACCTCTGCATCCACACCGTCCGCAGTGGTTGGCGGAGCAGGAATAGAAACGCCTCCCACTGTTGTGGGTGGCTGCTGCTGGACAGTGGGTGCAGGTGTCTCCTGCAGGGTTACTGCCCGGTGTGGCACACTGCCTGTTGCTCTGGGCAGTTTCTTGGACTTGGGTGTGGTGGTGGCCCTGGTACCTTGCCGTGCAGTGGATGAACTTGCACCCCTGTTCTGCATGCCATCTTCCTCATCGGTGCCTGGGGGATAGAAGAGATGCAGGTCATCAGTGATGGTGTCACATGGCAGCGATAATACATTGCGCTGTGATATGTTCATACATTCATGCATCTAATTATTGTAGGGGTGTGGCAGTTGGTGTTATGAGGGGGCATGTGGGCAATCAATGCATGGCTGGTGGCATGGCATTGGTATGGTGGATGTGTGGTGAGTTCCATGGGCACGGTTGGGTCATGTTGCACTTGTGTTGGGATTGGGATTGGCACTCAGCATGCGTGTGTAGCAGGGTGTGGCACACATTCTTGACTGGATATGTTGATGTGGGCCTGGGCCATGCATTGCCTTGGCTAGTCTCACTTCCACGTCACTTGTGCGACATCATGGTTTAGCCTACACGGATGTGATGGGTCACTCAACTTCTTCTGTGGATGTTGCGGCGCCCACCTCCTGGTCTCCGATTCCCTCTATGGATTCAGGATCTATAAAGGTACTTGTATCTCCTCCCATGCCGTCAACTTCACAGGGGAGTGTGGGCCCCCACCTGTCGCCATTGCGGCCCTCCTGTTGTCTGCCAGGATCTTCCTCACCCTGAGGCGGAGGTCATCCCACCGCTTCCGACAGTCACGCACCCTCCTTGCGGTGGTTCCCACTGCCGACACCCTCTGTGCGACCTCATGCCAGACTTCTTTTTTTTTGGTTTGGGACGCATGCTTCATGTCGGTGCTCCTGATCGTGTCCGCATGCTGGGCCAGGTGTCAGCGAGCATACTTAGCTCAGCGTCTGAAAAACGCTGTTTTCGCTTCTTGGGGGTCGCCTTCCTGGTAGCCTTGGAGATCCTGCTTCTATTCTGCCAGAGAACAACACAAAAGAACTGGTGGTTGTGGAGGATGGCAATGGATTGTTTTTTTAAAGATGGCCGCTGGCCCATTTCCCATTCCTGCGCGATGACGTAATTTCCGGGTCCGTTTTTTGCGAAAACGGTAATACTGTGCCAGTATTACCGTGCCGGTATTTAGGGGTTGGTATGAGGCGGTAACGCTGTGGGTGGGCCCCGCAATGCCAGTATAGGGGGGTTGGTGGCCCTTTACCGGCATGGCGATAAAGCCACTACCGGCATGGGGGAACGCGCGTGCTCGCGCACTCGTAATCACCCGCTGTAAGCGGATTCATACGAGCACGGACCCGCTCATTCCGGCATGCCGGTAATGAACCCGCTTTTACCGGGTAACTCGTAATGAGGGCCAATGTCTTCAATTTATGAGGAATCTGGCTCAGAAGAAGACGAAGTTACTCCTTTTGGAGGGACGTATTGACCAGGAATCTAGAATGAGAGACCTGAGTGATACTCTAAATTCTGCCAGTGGAATTGACACCTCCCCAGAATTACAGTTTGGCAGACCTGATCCTGCAGAGCATGCAGATGCTAGATACAGAGGTCTTATGACCAGAGTTATAGAATATATGGGTTGGGGTAACACTTCACCCGTTTTTGAACAGAATGACATGACGGATACAATTGTCAGAGGGCCTCAAAAAGATCCAGTTCTCCCCTTTCACAGACCCTTCAAAGGACGGTGGAGAAAAACTGGGATAAACCAAAGAGTATTGCTGCTGCAGATAGCACTTTTCCCAAAAAATATAGACCAGCTGGAACGGATCCTGAATACTTAAATAAGCATCCGACTCCAGAAAGTCTAGTCATTCAGGCAGCATCTACATCAAAACAAACTACATAACCCACTATTCCTCCAGATAGAGAGGATAAAAAAGTTGACGCATGGGCACGTAAAGTTTTCACGTCAGGCAGTATGGCCCTTAAATCGACAAATGTCACCTGTACCCTGGCCAGGTTTACCCATACCCTGTGCGACTGTATTTCGGCGGCAGCTGATCATATTCCGGAAGGCGAGGAAAGGGAAGGCTTCCTGAATATAGTTAAAGACGGGAAGGAGGCAATGGGGGAATGTCTCCAGTCTGGACTGGATACTGCTGATAGTATCAGCAGATCCAAGGCTGCAAGCGTTGTGCTACGCAGATTTGCGTGGTTGAGGAAGTCGGGGTTTGCACCAGATGTGCAAGCCAGACTCCTTAACATGCCCTTTTATGGTTCGAGGCTGTTTGGCAGCAAGGCTGATGAAAGCCTAGAAAAACTTCAGACCTCGGAAGTGGCAGCTAAATCTCTTAGCGCCTCTATGCGCCAGCCTCTAAAACCCTATTCCGGCTCATCTTCCTGGAGGGGTCATTCTTTTCTATACTACTCCTCTTTGGGTAGAGGAAGAGGACAGGCTTCCCAAAGGGGCAAAAGAAACTTCCCTCGTGGAGCACGAGGAAGAGGTTCAAAATCAGCCTCAGGAGCGGCATCTGTACCCTCAGCCACTCCTGCAGCCGCCTCCAAATCCCTCTGAGACCTTGTTGCACAAAACACCAGTGGGAGGCAAGATCTCTCAGCATCTGAAGGAATGGCGGGGCATTACCTCAGATGCTTGGGCACTGGAAACAGTAGCCCAAGGTTAACGTCTCCCCTTTCTGAAAAGGCCTCAGAATCATCCACCGGGAGCCAACTCCGTCAAAATTCCAGATCCGCTCCTGTTGCAGGAAATTTTAACCCTGCTAGAGAAAGGTGCCATAGAACTGGTACCTGTAGCGGAGAGGAACAGGGGTTGGTACGCCCCATATTTTCTCATTCCAAAAAAGGAGGGAGGACTGAGACCCATCTTGGACTTGAGAAACTTGAACAAGTTCCTCAGGAAGGACAAGTTCAAGATGGTGACTCTTTTTCAGATCCTTCAGGCTCTCCAACTCCAAGATTGGTTGGTATCATTGGACCTTCAGGATGCTTACTTTCATGTGCCAATCCATCCAAAGCACAGAAAGTACCTGAGGTTCGCGATTGGCAATTCTCAATATCAGTTTCGAGTTCTGCCATTCAGGTTGACCTCCGCCCCGAGGGTTTTCACCAAACTGTTGGCGGTTGTGGTAGTGAGTCTCAGAAGAGGAGGTATTCACATATATCCCTACCTGGATGACTGGTTGATCAGAGCAAGTTCTCCAGAACAAGCTCAGGAACATCTTTCGATCACCTGCCACTTCCTCCACAAATTGGGCTTCTCCCTTAATTTCAAGAAGTCCCACATGATACCATCCCAGAAGCTCCAGTTTATCGGAGCAGTCTTGAACACTTCCTCGGGAAAAGCCTCGCCTCCCGAAGTAAGAGCTCTCCACATCCAGCAGATGGTAACAAAATTCCAGAATGCCCAACGTCGACCGGCCTTCGATTTTCTCAGGTTGCTCGGCCTCATGGCATCCTGCATTTTCCTAGTACCAGAGGCCAGGTTGAGAATGAGATCCCTTTAATGGGCACTCAGAACTCAGTGGTCCCAGTTCTCAGGGAATATGTCGGATCTTCTGCAAGTCCCGAGCGCAGTTGCTCAGGATCTTCTAGGGTGGGCTTGCAACGACAACATTCTCAAGGGAGAGTCTTTTTGGCAACCATGGCCGGAGATAACAGTAGTGACAGACGCCTCACTCACAGCGTGGGGAGCACACATCAACGACCTGACTATCAGCGGTCGTTGGTCTCCATCGGAGTCCAAACTACACATCAACCTTTTGGAGCTGAGGGTAATCAGACTAGCACTGAAGGCCTTTCTGCCCTCTGTACAGGGAAAAAATGTCCTGATAATGACAGAAAACACAGTGGCCATGTACTACCTTAACAAAAGAGGAGGAGTAGGGTCACTACCACTGTGCAGAGAGGCGATGCAGCTATGGTTCTGGGCAATACGAGAAGGAATCTCTCTATCGGCAATTCACCTAGCCGGAGAGAAGAACACGGCGGCAGATGCTCTGTGCAGGCAGAGCACGGTCTCTCACGAGTGGGAGCTGGCTCAGGAAGTCCTTCTGGAGATCTTCGCCCTTTGGGGAACCCCTCAAGTGGATCTGTTTGCCACCGCGATCAACCGGAAGTGCGATCAGTACTGCTCAAGGGAATTTCCTCAAAGAGGAGCTCTGGGAGACGCATTCATAGTGGAGTGGAAGTTTCCACTGCTGTACGGGTTTCCCCCAGTCCCCGTAATTCCTCAAGTAATCAGGAGGTTGAGAAATTTCAGGAAAACCATGATCCTAATTGCCCTGGATTGGGCCAGGAGGACGTGGTACCTGGACCTTCTAGACATGTCCATCTGCCCTCCAATACGTCTTCCGCAAAGAAAGGATCTTCTCTCGCAAGAGGAAGGTCGGGTTCTCCATCCAGAGGTCAAGACAGTCAACCTTCACGCATGGTTTCTGAGAGGTTGAGATACAAGGATTGGGATCTTCCGGATGATGTAATGGAAGTCTTGCTTTCGGCCAGAAGGCCAGCAACAAAATATTTGTATCGATGTCGCTGGAACAGGTTTAGTAACTGGTGCAAAGATAAGGATGTGGACCCTTTTCAATGTGGCACTCCAGTAGTGCTCTCTCTTCTATTACATCTTGCTGATCTGGGGCTCCAGATAGGAACAATCAAAGGATACCTTGCTGTCCATTTTCAAGGGCACCTCGGAAGAGGTTTCATATTTCAAAATACCACTAATAATTCAATTCTTAAAAGGACTTACTAACGTGTACCCTCCAATACCTTTTCATGTCCCAACTTGGGACTTAAATTTAGTATTAAAATTCTTGACTTGCATACCTTTTGAGCCTCTGCACTCATGTCCATTGAGGCTTTTAACACTAAAAACTGTCCTTCTTGTGGCCCTATCATCAGCCCGCAGGGTTAGTGAACTTCAGGCTCTCTCATGCAAACCACCATATACTATTTTTTATAAGGATAAGGTAATCCTTAAAGTTAAACCTTCATTCTTACCAAAGGTAGTTTTGGACTTCCATTTGTCACAAAAAATAGTACTACCAACTTTATATCCTCCTCCTCATTTGGGCAAGCAAGAGGAGAGACTGCACAGACTAGATCCCAAGAGGGCTCTTAGTTTTTACATCTCAAGGATGTCTAAATTGAGACAAGATGACCAACTATTCGTGGGTTATACTGGTCATAAACTAGGCTTCTCTGTAACAAAAAGACCATATCCCGCTGGATCATTTTAGCCATAATGGAATGCTACAGATTAGCGGGAAAAGACCCACCAGATGGGCTTTGTGCCCATTCTACAAGGGGAATGGCTACTTCTGCGGCTCTAAAGAGGGGAGTCCCGGCAGCAGATATTTGTGCAGCTGCAACTTGGAAAACAATGCATACTTTGGTCAAGCATTACTGCTTGGATACTAACTCCTCCAATGAGGGATTATTTGCCAAGGCTGTTCTGCATTCTGTCCAGCAAAACTGAAACTAGTACTCCCGCCTCCAAAATTGCCACTGCTATGGGAGTCTATCATAAAATGAGGAATACGTGGGAGGACACAATCCATTCGAAGAACAAGTTACTTACCAACTGTAACGTTCTTTCGACTTGATGTTCCTCCCACGTATTCCTCATCGACCCTCCCATCCTACCCAACAGTACAGTTTACGTTTTCTTACACTTTCCTCTCACTAAGAATGTATCTGTCATGGGGCACGCCTGGGTGTTCCTCCTATATGTTTCATCGAAAAAACAGAACTGAAGCAACGGGCGCGGCTCGAGCTATTTATACCATCGGTGACGTCGACAGAATACGGAGTCCGTCGAGGGACAATCGACGCCACGACCTCGAGCACAGCGCTCTCTGCCGAGAGAATTTGTTTTTCCGAAACAGCGAAGCTGGGCCAACGAGTTATTATAAGATGAGGAATACGTGGGAGGAACATCCAGTCGAAAGAACGTTACAGTTGGTAAGTAAATTGTTCTTCTAATGGATCGTGTCCTCCCACGTATTTCTCATCTTTGATATGTTCAATATCCTGCTTGCAGCTTTGGAAACTTGCCAACAGCAGAGGGTGCTGTGCGTTGTTGACTTGTGGTTCCTCAGTGGCTTCTATCCCGCTCTCGGCTGTTCGTTAAAACTGGTATAAGTAGAACACATCGCGCCCATTCCATCAACTCCCTTTTTCCACACAGCAACCTTCAAAACGGTTTGTTTGCCTCAACGATTTATCTACTGTGTTATCGAGATCTTCGAGATGTTTACCCCGAAGACTGGGTTCAAGAGATGCCCGGATTGAGGGTTATAGATGTCCATCACGGATTCACACTGAATATGCTTCTGGTGTTTAGGGATAGGCCATAAGGTTGACGACTGTGGCTCATGCCAGTCAATGACCTTGAAGGCCTTGAAGCAGAGGAAGGGGAAACTCGCCCTAGGTATGCCCTTCTCTAAATCCCCTTCCACTACCCCATCAAAGATGAGGTCGTCGGACGATAGGAGCTCGAGGGAGGTTTCACCTCACAGAGCTAGATAGCGCAGCAAACATTCAAAGCGCTCTCGGTCAAGTTACCGGCACTCATCGTTATCGTCCTTGCATAAGAATTCTTTGAAGTGATGCCTTTGGTCCTGATCATCTTCTTCTGACTGCCCACCCAAAAGGAAACAGGTATGTTTTCTGAGTAAGCCAACTTCTAAGGCTGAATTGGAGGAATTCTGCCTCAAAATGTTAGTAGTGTTCACGAAGGTGGCATCATTCACCCCTTCCAGTGTCCCGAAAAAGGCTTCTGACCCCATTGCATCTCGTGATGCCAAAAGGGCATCATCAAAATCTTCTGCTCACGTGCCACCGAGCCTGGGCAGTAAGTCCTCGAACTTTCCTCGAAATGTGCAAAGTGATTTGACTCCTCGAGTCAAGTCAAAGCTATTATTTTAATGTTTCTTGTAAAGCGCAACATGCCTCGGTGCACGCACAAAACAAAGACAGACTAAAAAAACAAAGCCGGCTGGTTAGCAGGATCAGGAAAGAGGATAGGCTGGCAGAGAGGGGCAATATTTTATCCATTAGAAATGAAGAGGTGTGTTTTTAAAGCCTTTTTAAAATTTGAGCGGCATGATATTTTACTAATACTTTGCGGAATCCGCTTCCAGAGTGGGGAAGCACAAGCGTTGAAGCTTGTGCCTCCGAAGCTTCTGAGTTTGTGACATTGAATGGCAGGCTTGCTAGTACCACTTGAGCGTACGTTCCTAAATTCAGGGTCCTTTTGTATACGCATTCTGAGGTAATCCAGAGCCTTGGCTGAGATGCACTAGTGGGTGAGAGTGAGGACCTTGTTTGTAATACGATGACAGACCGGGAGCCAATTTAGGGATCTTCTAGCTTCAGAGATGTTTTCTCTATGGTTATTTCCAGAGACAGCTTCAACAGCCCTGTTCTATGCAACCTGGAGTGTTCTAATGTTACTTTTGGTAGTACCGATCACCAAGCTATTGCAGTAGTTGAGACGGGTATTCACAACAGCAGACGCAATAGATGCAAGGTTCACAGTGTTGGGGGGGCTCTCACCATTCACACCCGGCCATACGCAGTAAAGAGACAGAGCCACTTGGACTGTGAACCTCCTTTATTCACGTCTACATCCGAACTGCCCCTCTTCCCTTGTCCCCTCCCTTTCTGCTCTCTTCCCGCTTCCCCGCATGTGTGTTCTTAAAGGGGCTGTGTCCCTATTAATCACATACAACACCTCCCCCGTGATTAACATGACAGTCCGGTTACATTTGTTCGATGAGTCTCACTGGTTTCTTTATTGTTCTGAGAGGCCTCCCTGGGGATTTCCTAGTTTCACCAGTCGTTTCCACTGGGGGTTCTGTTTCGTCTTCCCTGCTGAGACTTTCAGCCGCTATCTCTTGTGTCTCTGGCTCTTGGGGGTCATTACGACCTAGGCCTTAACCATGGCGCTACTAGCGCCATGGTTGACGCCGGAATCCGCCATGGTGAATGGGGGAATTACCGCCCCATTCCAAGGTTGGCGGGCGGCAATTCCCCATTCACCATTGGCCCTATAGGGCTCAATGGGAATGGGGAAGGCGGTAATTACGATACTGCAAATTGCGGTACCGTAATTACCTCCAAGGTCCCTTTGCGGGTCCCTTCCTGAACGGCTGGTGAAACCAGCCGTTATGGTAGGGACCCGCAAAGGGACCTCGTAATTGGGCGGTAAGGGATTACCGGTACCCTTACCGGTACCGGTAATCCCTTACACCATAGTCTCTTAAAGAATTAGGAGTTTTGGGTGATGTCCCCTGGTTCTCCGGTCGCCGTGATCATGGGTCCTTTGATGGCTGTGATGACTCGAGGCTCTGGGCTGTAGCGTGTGTCTGTCTTCTTGCGTTGAGTTTGTCGGACTAGGACAGTTTGTCCTACCTCTAGTTGGTGTTCCTTCGCTCTCCTCCTTTTGTCGGCCCACTGTTTGGCTTTTCTCTTCTTTTCGGCATCTCGTTCTCTGATGGTCGTATCTTCTTCTGGTGTGTAGTCTTCTCACCGGGGAATGCGTGTTCGGGGTTGGTATCTCACCATGAGTTTGGCTGGCGGCTTTCCCGTCGCGTCATGCTGAGTGTTTCGGTAGCTTCTGAGCATACTGCAGATGGCTTACGTGTGGGGTGTCTGCTCTCCTACAGCTTTCTGTCTGGTCAATTTGATGGTGGCCATGAACCGTTCCACCATCCCGTTGCCTTGGGGCCAGAGTGGTGTAATCTTCTGGTGGTGGAATCCTAAGTGGTCTGCGAACCTCGCAAATTCTCGTCCTCGGAATGGGGACCCGTTATCTATCTTGACAATGTTTGGGATGCCCCACTCACTGAAAAGTTCATCTACGATGGGTGCTGTTTCCGTGAATGATGTCGAGGGTATTTGCTTGATGAATGGGAACCTTGAGTATTCATCTATTATCACTAGCAGGTACCCCCCTTCTTCCAGGGGTCCGTAGAAGTCCATCGCAACTTTTTGCCAAGGTCTTGTTGGAAGTGTGGTCAGTTGGAGAGGGTTCGGGTTTGGCCCCTTTTCTGCAAGTTGACAGGGTCTACAGTGCATCAGCATGTCTTCAACTATCACGTCCATGTAGGGAAACCAGACGTAGTTTCTGAGAATTCGTTTTGTGTTGTCAATCCCCCTGTGACCCTCATGGGCTAGTGTTACCAGGGTCTTCGTTAGGTCTCTCGGGGCTACTAGTCTGTGTCCGCGAAGTAATATGCCTTGGTCTGTGGCTATTAGTTCTTCGTGCACTTTGGCTAGCCGATCGAGCTCTTTCTTGTCTGCTTCCTCCCCTCCATTACCTCTTTTTTGGCGCTCTCGCCATTCGTTGGAGCGGGTGAGGGAGACGGCGGCTTTGATTGTTGGGTCGGCCTTGCTTCTTTCCTCATATGTGGCGGTTGAGATTGTCGGTGGCATGGCATTCGAGGACAGGTAGGAGATGTAGTCAGCGGCCTCATGAGCCAGGGTGTCATCCTTGTTTATTGTGGGGTGCCTGGACAGATAGTCCGCCGGGTTGGCTTTACCCCCGTGTTTGTGGATGATCACGTAGTCATATTCTTGTAGTCTTATTCCCGAGCATTCTATTTGGGGAGGCATTATGGTTTTGGGGTTGCCAAATATTGAGAGGAGTGCCTGATGGTCTGTTACGAGGGTGAATTTCCGGCCGATGATAAAGTGCTGATATTTCTCGCAGGCCCATACCGCGGCTAGGCTTTCCCTCTCCGCTTGTAAGTAGGCCCTTTCCATGTGTGATAGAGCGCGTCTGGCGTATGCCACCACTGCCTGCCGGGCGTTGTCCTTGGCGTCGGTCTGGGCGAGGATGACTCCAAGTCCAACTGGACTGGCATCTACCGTAAAGATGGTGTGCCACTCTGGATGAAAGTATGCCAGCTGACGGTTGTTTGTGAGGCTTTCTTTTATGGTCATCAGCGCTGCTTGGCAGGGTGCATCCCAGACAAAAGGTTGGTCCTTCTTTAGGAGGGTACGGAGTGGGTCAGTGATTGTGGCATAGTTCGGGAGGTAGCGTGGACAATAGCCTGCCATACCTAAGAAGGAGCGCAGTTCCGCCGCTGTCGTGGGGGCTTGGAGGTCGGTAATGGCCTTTATCTTGTCCGGGTCGGCTGTTATTCCTTTGTTGGAGAATATGTGCCCGAAGAACTTGAGGCTGGTCTTGTTGATGTCACATTTGAGTTCATTTAGTGTCAATCCTGCTTCTTGTAGAGTCTTGCAAACAGTTAATAGGGCGTTGTCGTGTTGTTCTTGATCCTTGCCAAAGATCAGAATATCATCACTGTAGTTTAGGGCATTAATTTCCGATGCTATCAGGCATCTGATTGTCTCCTGAAAAATCTCCACGGCAGATGATATACCAAAATCTAGCCTCTTGTATCTAAATAGTCTGTCATGGGTTGCGAATGTGGTGATGGGTCTTGAATCTGGATCCAGGACGAGCTGGTGGAAGCCCTGATTGAGGTCTAGTTTTGAGAAGTACCTCGCTTGATTTAACCTGATAAGCATGTCTTCCAGGCTTGGGCCTGGGTGCCTCTCCCTCTGGATGGCAGTATTTGGGATGCGCATATCGACACATATGCGGAGGCGCCCGTTGTCTTTGGGCACTATCACTATTGGGGATACCCATGGTGTTGGTCCTTCTGCCTTCTCTATGATATCGTTGAGGAGGAGGAGCTGGATCTCCTTTGACACTTGTTCCTGAAGGTGGAAGCCCACTTTGCAGGGGTGCTGTGGCACCGGCGTGACGTGGTTGATGTGTAGTTTGATGGGTGAGTTCTTAAGCATTCCCACTCCCTCAAATAGTTGGGGAATTGATGTTTGAGGTCTCTTTTTGCGAGGGGTCGGCCTGTTATTGCCATGATGGTTTCCTATGTTGAGGGTGTCCCCTTATTATTTCCGATCGGTCATAATGTAGGTCAATCAGTGCCAGGGCACTGGCCATTCAATAGCTGAGGAGACAGCGACCTATGGATGGGCTCTTAATGACGTGGATCGTGGATGTCACTGTGAGATTGCGGTGAGTGAGGTCACATTGAAATTGTCCCCTTGATGTCATAGGTAGAGCTGCTCCCCATTGGAAGATGTGTGTTCTGGATTCTCGAATGGGGTACAGAGGGGCAATGTCACAGTACAGGTCTTCATTCATGATGTTTACCGTCGCTCCCGTGTCGACCACAAACTTGTTCCGGGTGTTCTCCATTTGTACCGTCACTTTGGGAGCTGAGGCATCTTCAACGTCGACGCTGAGGAGTCAGACGTATTCCCTATCGTAGCCATCTTGCAGGTAGTAATTTTGTCTGTCTTCTCCCCGGCTGATGTCTCGGTGGGGAGTTAGTGTATGGGTCTATGTCCTGTTCATGAGGTGACAGGGGGTCCCTCGTGTATGTCGCTCGGTGTTCCGGTGTTTGCATTGGTTCTCGTTGGCGAATGTCATACAGTTCATGATCTCTCCTGTCAGGTTCAATCTGGAGACCTTCTAGTGCCCTCACGGTGTTCGGGCGTTGATAGGAGTTCACGGGGTATGTTGCATTTCTTTCAACGGGGCGTTGTTGTTGTTCCATGTGTGTCTCTGCTGCGCAGCTAGCAGTTCGTTGGCGGGTTGAGTTTCCCTCGGGGAGCTGTTCCTTGCACATCACTTGGAAGTGGTTTTCCATTCTGCATCTTAGGCAGCACTGGCCGATGGCGGGGCATGGTCCTCTGTGTGGGTATTCGAACCCACAGCAGTAGCATTGGCGGTCACCCTGGGTCCGTTGAGCCGAATATCTGGGAGTCGTTCTGTTTTGTGAGGTCGGGTATCGGGTGTAGGGGCTCATTGCTGCGATGATGTCTCCTTTTTTGGGTTTTCAATAGCAGCGGCTTGGACATGTACTCTTTCGTATACTCTGGCCAAATCCAAGACTTCTTTTAGGGAGAGCGGCTTTTTTAGGAGGTGTTTCCTAAACATGGACGATATGCACCCTTCTATTATGCATAGCCTTATTGCTTCGTCATCATTAAAATTAGCAAAGTCGCATTTAGTTATCTTTCTTTGCAGGTGGATGACAAATTCTCCAATGGATTCATGAGGTAGTTGGCCACATTGATTGAAAGTGTATCGCTCATAGTCACGGTTGGGTGAAATGACAAGTTTCTCATTGATGGCTTCTAGGAGTTTCGGATACGTGGTATGATCCTGTGGGGGAATCGTTTTTGATTTCTCTCCCTGCCACGTTGGCGAAAATGCTGAGTATGTTGGGTGGTTCTTGTGTGCCAATGGCACCTACGAAGTCCTCGAATTCTTCTACCCACTCTTCCCATCGCTGACCCTGGTCGTGAAGTGGGTTCAGTGTGAACGGCGCAGGTCTTCTCATTAAGCTGGCGTGAGAGGAGGGTGCTCCTGGTAGTGGTGGCTGAGCATTGGCGTCTGCTGCATCTGGAGCGGACGTGATGGCGCCTCTTTGTGTACTTCAGTTGCTTAGGTGTCACCTGGGCACCGGTCTTGACCGTGTCCTGGGCCACTTGTGTCACTTGTTTCATGTGCCAGTATAGGTCTTTTCCTTGTAGGTAGCTTCTACCTGCTGGTTTGGTGGGGTAGGGCCAGCCGTGTGATCTTTGTTGGCTTTTATTGTGTTAATGTGTTGCTGTTGGGCCCTAGGGTTTGGCCTTTGTTTGCACTGTCCCATTTGTGCTTTTTAAAATATATATATTTTATTTTGGAGTGTCACTGAGCGGGAGACGCGG
Source organism: Ambystoma mexicanum (assembly GCF_040938575.1). NCBI lineage: Eukaryota > Metazoa > Chordata > Amphibia > Caudata > Ambystomatidae > Ambystoma > Ambystoma mexicanum. The sequence continues at coordinate 1,475,417,653 of NC_090935.1, read as the reverse complement.
GGTTAATGCTGTTAGGCCATGCGTTTTAGCTGTACTTTAATCTTTCTCGAATGTCACTCTGTGGGAGACACAAGGTTTCCCCTGTTCGTGGATCGTATCCTTCCCGACCCCCGTCAGAGCTCCTTACTTGGTGGGGGCTGCAGCAGTCCGTCGTTTCCTCTCTTCTTCCGCTGCTGGCGGGATGAAGTGGCCGAGCAGCCAGGCCTGCTGCGCTGTCACGGATGCCGCAGGCGCAGTCTTCTCCTTTTCTGTTTGGCGGCTCCGCAGCCGCTGGTCCTTCCCTCTCGGGGTGCACGGGCTTCCTGGTCGATGCCGGGCACACAGGCCTACGGGGTCATTCCCTCCGTGCTGCTGCCGCTCGTGCCCGCTCTGATGTGCAGGCACGCAGGCCCTCGGCAATTGCAGGGCACATGGACCTCTGCTCAATTGCAACGCACACGGGCCACTTCTCGATTGTAGGGCACACGGGCCTCTACACCATTGCAGGGCACACAGGCCCACTTTGACAGCTGGGCACACGGGCCCCCTGAGATGATGATGGGCACACGGGCCCCCTGGGATGCGTCAGCTACGCAGGCCCTCCCACACGGGCCTCTTCTCTCCTGCAGGGCACCCAGGCCCACCTGAACTGCTGGGCGCACAGGCCCTCCTGAACTGCTGGGCGCACGGGCCCTCCCGAGCTGCTGGGCTCACGGCCCTCCACTGCTGCCGTCACACGAAGGTTCGTGTCGGCCTCGTCGCCAGTTGTTGGGGGGGCTCTCACCATTCACACACGGCCATACGAAGTAAAGAGACAGAGCCACTTGGACTGTGAACCTCCTTTATTCACGTCTACATCCGAACTGCCCCTCTTCCCTTGTTCCCTCCCTTTCCACCCTCTTCCCGCTTCCCCGCATGTGTGTTCTTAAAGGGGCTGTGTCCCTATTAATCACGTACAACACACAGTGGTAAGGTAGGGTTTAATCTGACGTAAGAGTTTACTTATGTAGGTGCGGGATGCCTTCACCTGTAAGACTTGCTTCTGCATGTTAAGCCGGAATCCAGAAGAACTGTGAGAGTCTTAACTTGCGGACTGATTTGAATGGAGCAGTTTGCAATTCTAAGATGGCTGTATCTGATGTCCAACCTTTTAACTGATTGCCAGAGCCAATTAGCATCAACTTGTTTTATTCGATTTTTAAGGCGAAAGAATTTACGGCCATCCATCTTTGGATAAGGTCGTAGACATCATTCACCTTGACTGTGTCAAGGTCATAATTGCCAGAGAGCTCAAACACAATCTGCGTATCATCAGCGTAATTTGTCTATTTTATGTCTGTACCATCCAGCAAGCCAAACAGAGGACGTATATAGATGTTAAATAGAGTAGGCGAGAGGCATGCGCCTTCTTATGCGTTTTCCTGTTCTGTTCCATGGAAGGAGTCGATGTTGGGTTCTTCGACGCCGAAGCCATCGATATCGAAGCTATCGACATCCTCAACTGATTTTCCAAAGGTTTTTAAGCCCTTAGCAAAGAAGGGCTTTTTCAAGTCGATGAGCTCCATTTATGAAGAGGAGGAGTTGGAGGAGGAGAGAAGTCCTCTGTTTGGATTGGAATATGGCACTCCAAATGCTCCTTAAGAGCTGATCTGTGAAGAGTCAAGGTTAAGAGACCTAGGGGACACCTTGAAGGATACACCTCCAGAATTGGAGTTTGCCACGCCAGATGTGGCTGTGTATGCTGATGCCTCATATAGGTCAGCCATGGCCCAGGTTACTGAGAATTTAGGATGGAGCATGCCTGTGGCTGAATATGTGAAGGATGATTTTACCGACATCCTTGATAAGGGTCCTCCCAAGGATCCCATTCTGCCTATCCATAGAGCATTGAAGAGCAGATTTGTGAAGAACTGAAAAAAGCCTAATACTACACCAGCAATAAGTAAGCATTTGGCCAGGAAGTACATGCCTTCTGCGATATTCAGAATTCCTGTCGAGACATCCAACTCTGGAAAGTCTTGTTGTTCAAGCAGCCACATCAACCTCAAAGGCTGTTGCCTATGTCACAATCCCTCCAGATAGGGATGACAAGAGGTTTGACGCCCTGCGAAAAAGGGTGTTCTCGGCGGGTAGCATAGGGCTAAAGGCAGTTATTTCTACTTGTACCTTAGCAAAATGTTCACACACTGTGTGGGATGTTGTACAATGGCCACAGAGCACATTCCCGAGAGTGAAGAAAGGGAAAGCTTCCTCAACATTGTGTAGGATGGCAAGGATGCTATGTGCCAGTCTCTGTGATCTGGTTTAGATACTTCAGATCGCATTAGTTGTGCGATGGCGGCAATCACTGACACCAGAAGGTTTGGGTGGCCACACAGGTCAGGTGGATATACCCTTCGATGGCTCTCAACTGTTCGGTTCTAAGGTCGATGATCATTTAAAAAAATTGCAAACTTCCAAAGCAGCTGCAAAATCGTTGGGTGCAGCGATTTGCAAACCACAGCAAACCCATTTGGCCTCTCAGATTTGGAAGGGTCGGTCCTTTTGATTCTATTCTTCGGTTGGAACAGCGAGGGGACAATTCTCTCAAAGGGGACAGAGGAGACTACCTTGTGGTTCACGAGGATGTGGGGGTAGAGCTACCCAAACAACCTCTGACTCGTTGCCTTCCCCAGCAGCTGCACAGCAAAACCTCTTTGAGGCTTTAGTGCACAGAACTGTGGTGGGAGGCAGACGACACAGCATTTGGAAGAATGGTAAAGCATTACTTCAGATGCTTGGCCCTGAAAACAGTAGCCCATGGTTAATGTCTCCTATTCTTGCAAAGGCCTCCAGATTTTCTGCCAAGCAGCCACTCTTTGATGGATCCAGACCCGCTCCTATTCCAGGAGGTTCTCACCCTGTGAGATAAAGGTACAATAGAATAGGTACCTGCAGCGGAAAGGCATCAAGGATGGTACTCCCATTACTTCCAAATTCCCAGAAAGGACAAAGGCTGTGATCCATCTTGGACTTGAGAGGCTTGAACAAGTTTCTCAGGAAGGACAAATTCAAGATGGTCACTCTTTTGCAGATCCTCCAGGCCCTCAGCTCCAGGATTGGATGGTGCCACCCGATCTTCAGGATGCTTACTTCCATGTGCCCATACATTGCAAGCACAGGGAGTACCTGCAGTTTGACATTGGCAGTTCTCATTTTCAATTTCAAGTTCTGCCAATCGGCCCAGCTCCGCCAGAGGGTCTTTACCAGATTGATGGTGGTAGTAGTGGCAAGTCTAAGGAGGGGAGGGATTCACATCTACCCTTAACTAGATGATTGGCTGATCAGGGCTTGTTCTCCGGAACAAGTTCTGGAACATCTCTGCATCACCTGCCAATCCCTCCACAATCTGGACTTCTCTCTCACTTTCAAGAAGTCCCACATGATACCTTCCCAAATGCTTCAATTTATTGTAGCTGTCCTGGATGCTTCCCCAGGGAAAGCTTCACCACCCGCGGTGAGGGCTCAACATATATCTGCTGATGGTCATAAAGTTTCAGAATGCCCAACAATGATTTGCCTTCGATTTTTTGAGGTTGCTTGGTCTCATGGCATCCTGCATTTTCCTGGTACCAGAGGCTCATCTGAGAATGAGATCCCTTCAGTGGGCCCTTAGATCCCAGTGATCACAATTCTCCAGCAGGATGACGGACCTTCTTGAGGTCCCGAACAAGGTTGCACAGGATTTCCTGTGGTGGGCCTGTACTGTGAATGTGATTAAGGTAGAACCATTTTGGCAACCATGGCCAGAGATAACAGTAGTTACGGACGCCTCCCACACAGGTTGCGGAGCTCATGAAAATGATCTAACAATAAGTGGCCGTTGATCTCCATCGGAGTCCAAACTTCACATACACCTTTTAGAGCTAAGGGCAATCCGACTGGCACTGATGGCCTTTCTGCCCTTTCTGCGGGGGAACGTCCTGATAATGAGAGAAAATACAGTGGCCATGCATTACCTCAACAAGAGAGGAGGAGTAGGGTCAGTACCACTGTGCAGAGAGGTAATGCAGCTCTGGTTTTGGGCACTGCAAGAAGGAATCTCACTATTATTCACCTAGCCGGAGAAGAGAACACAGTGGCAGATGCTCTGAGCAGGCAGAGCACAGTCTCTCAGAAGGGGGAGTTGGCTCAGGAAGTCCTTAATGAGATCTTCGCCCTTTGGGGAATCCCTCAAGTGGATCAGTTCACGTCCAGTATAAACAGGAAGTGCAACCTGTTCTGCTCCAGGGAATTTCCTAAGAGATGAGCTCTGGGGGATGCGTTTGTGATGAATTGGGACTTTCCGCTCCTGTACACTTTCCCTCCAGTCCCGTCATTCCACATGTTATCAGGAGGTTGACGAAGTTCGGGAAATCCATGATACTGATTGCTCTGGATTGTGCCAGGAGGATGTGGTACCCAGACCTTCTAGACCTGTCCATCTGCCCTCACATTCATCTTCCTCAAAGAGCAAACCTGCTCACTCAGGAAGGAGGTCACGTTCTCCACCCAGAAATAAGAACTCCAAACCTTCACGCCTGATTTCTCAGAGGATGAGATACAGAAACTGGGATCTCCCGGAAAACATAATTAAGAGGGGTGTCATTTTTGGCAAGAAGGCCTGCTACTAAAACTCTATATCGCTGCAGTTGGAACAAGTTTTGCAGCTGGTGTAGTGACGAGAACATAGACACTTCTACCTGTGACACACCATCGGTGTTATCATTCTTGTTGTATGTATCCAAAGCTATCTGGCAGCGCTTTCCATTTCCAAGCGCTCGCCTGAACAAGGCTCTTATTTTAAACTTCCTATTGTTATCTAGTTCCTGAATTGACTGACGAACATTTTACCACCAGTTCCTTTTATTGTTTCCGGTTTGGGGCCTTAATTTATTGTTAAACCTCTGGACGGGAGCTCCTTTTGAGCCTCTTCATTTGTGTCCTCTTAGGATATTGACTTTGAAGACTGTCTTTCTGATAGCAATCACCTCGGCTCGCAGGGTGACTGAGCTTCAAGCCTTGTCTTCCAAGACACCATTAACTGCTTTCTATAAGGATAACATTATTTTGAGGTTTCGCCCTTCATTTCTGCCGAAGTTGGTGTCCGAGTCTCACTTGGCGCAAAAATTGGTCTGCCATGTTTTTATCCACCTCTGCATCCTTCCAGGGATGAAGAGAGGCTTCATCGATTGGATCCCAAAACACTGCAGAGCTTTTACATTAGCAGAATTGCTATGGTTAGGTAAAATGACCACCTCTTTGTGGGCTATGCAGATCATAGACTGGGACAGACTGTTACTAAACAGACCTTGCCTCGATTGATTGTGTTGTGTATTACTGAATGTTACACTCTGGCTGGCAAAGAGGTCCCTGATGGTCTGAGAGCTCATTCCACAAGAGGAGTAGCTACTGCTTCGGCTTTACAAAGAGGGGTGCCAGAGCAGGACATTTGCAGTGCTGCAACCTGATCTTCACTGAACATCTTTAAAAGGCATTTTTGCCTTGATTCTGTATCAGGTGAGGAGGCTAAATTTGGCATAGCTGTTCTCCACAGCATACATCAAAAGTACATTCTTTTTTTACCACCTCCAGTTACAAACTGCTATGGGAGTCCATCAAAGATGAGTAATACGTTGGAGGACATCCTTCATTAGAAGAACAAATTACTTACCCCTGGTAATGTTCTTTCTGCTGGATTCTCCTCCCAGATATTCCTCATCGCCCTCCCAACCTACCCCTCTATCTGTGAGCGAATGTCTGTTATTTACACTTTCAACATCCAAGCTTCTTTAACCTTCGAGACGGCTGTTCTGAAAGGGGGGAAAACATGAACTAAGATCAGGATTGAAGCCGTTGAGGGATCACAAGTCGACAGCGCACAGCACCCTCTGATGTTGAAAACATTCTGAAGCTGCAAGCAGGGTATGGGATATTTCAAAGATGAGGAATATGCGCGAGGAACATCCAGTAGAAGCAACATTATCAGAGGTAAGTAAAATGACTTACCCCTGATAATGTTCTTTGTCAACAGTGTCTCAACAAATTTTCTCCATTGTGCTATTTCCTTGTCCTACTCTCTCTCTTCCTTTTCCATTTATTATCGCGAGTTCTCCTTCCTCATCCCTCTTCCTTCACATTGTCCCTTTTTCTTCAGATAGTCTTCTTTATCGTATTTCCTCTTCCCAGTCACTATTCCTTATGTTACCCCCTGTATGGTTTCCTTGTTTTGTCTCTCATTCAAGCCCCTCTTCCTAGTCCATCTGTCTCATCGCAGTCCCTATCCCTAATCTCTTTGCTCTTCCTTGCTCCTCATCCTCTTCCTAGTCCCTCATCCCTCACCGTAATCTCTCTTCCTCATCCTAGTCCCTCATCCTAGTCCCTCTTCCTCATCCTAGGAAATCTTTCTCCTCTTCATCATCATCCTTGTCCTAGGTCCTCACCTTAGTACCTCTTTCTCTTTGTCATCCCTTGTCCTATTCCCACTCTGTCTTCATCATCCTAATGCCTATTTCCCAGTCCCTGTTCCTCTTCCAAATCCCTGGTTTGAGTTCCTCAGTATTGTCCTAGTACTTGGTCCATCATCCCCATCCTAGCCTTTGTTCCTCTTCCTGGTCCTTGTGCCCCGCTCTAATCCCTTTTCCTCATCCTACTCATTCTTCCTTGTTTCTTATCCTCTTCCTACTCCCTAATCCCAATCTCCCTTTATCACCCCTCTTCCTTGTATCACTCCCACATCCTCGTCCCTCTTCCTCTTTCTAGTAAATTGTCCTAGTCCCTGTTTGTCTTCTTTGTCAGCCTGTCTTCCTTTCCTATTCCCTCTTCCTCATAGCTCTTCTTCACCCTAGTCCCTCATCCTAGTACCTCTTCCTCATCCTAGTAACTCTCTCTCCTCCTCATCCTCCCTCAGGCCCTTCATCCTCATCCTAATCCCTTTTACCTCATCCCTTATCCTAGTCCTGCTTACTGATTCTCATCCTAGTCCATATTCCTGATCCCTGTTCCTCTTCCCAGTCCCTCATCCTAGTCCCCCATCCTCCTCGTAATCGCTGGTCCATCATCCTCGCCTCTCTGCCTCTTCCTCAAACTGGTCCCTATGCCTCATCCTAGTCCTCTCCTATCACCCTCATTCAAATGCTTCAGACCTGTCCCTCTTCCTCATTCCAATTTGTTTTCATCTTTTAGTCCAACTTGCTTTTTCCTCTTCCTCGTCCAAGTCCATGATCCTGTCCTTCTTCCTTGTCCCTCTTCTGCATCCTAGCCCCTCTTCACTTTTCGAGTCCCTCATTCTAATCCCTCTTCCTCTTCTTTGTCATTAGTGAATCTTCTTATCTAATTCTGTCTTCCTCATCCCATTGCTTCTTCCGCACCCTACACCCTGTTACTCGTCATAGTACCACTCTCTAATTCCTAATTTTCCTCTCTACCTCTTCCTCATCCATTTCCGTTGTTCTAGTCCATGTTTCTTGTATTTGTCCCTCTCCCTCACCCCTCTTCGCCATACTAGTATAGAATTTGCATTCCCCTTCCTCATTGTAGTCTGTCTCCCTACTCCCTGCCTCAAGTCCCTGTCTCGCATCAGTGTCTCTCCTTCATGTTCCTCCTTATAGACCCTCTTCCTCAACCTACTCCCTCTCATCTATGTCGTCCTAGTTCCTCTCCCTTTTCTCTTTTCCTTGTGCTAGACCTGCAACCATTTTCCTCTTCCTCATCAAAGTCCCCCATTTAAGTATTTCTTTTTTGTTCTAGTTCCTATTCCTTCTTAGCACTGTCCAGTCCTGTTTCTCACCAAATCTGTTTTCCACTTTACAGGGACTGGGGAGATTGGGTGCTAGATGGAAAGAGCAGGTTGTCAGGACCACCTTCTCCTCCAATGCCAGAGGGGTCCTTGTGTGGGTTAGGGAATCTTTTGGCCTTAAGATCAGGCAAAAGCTGGTGGATGCAAAAGGGAGGTTTGCAGGCATTGTGGGACCTATTCGGGCATACTATAATGTTGTTGGGTACATATGCAACCAATTTGGAACATGCTGCATTTTTCTAATAGAAGCAGGATCTGATAATTAAACATCGAGATGTCTGTGTGGTGTGGATGGGGGATTTTAATTGTGTGCTTAATAATGACCTGCACACTAGAAGTATGAAAGTACAAACCTTGGAGGAAGCATCCAAGACACTGTTTAGAATAATGAAAGGTTACAGTGGGTCTAAGCTTGCTGATTGGCCGAGGGATGTGGGGAAATGTGTCAGAGTGGAAATGAATGTGGCCGATACCCAGGGGGTGTCCGGGGATGGGGCTATTCTGGACAGTGTATGGCATGCTGCAGACTCGTTCGGACTTGAGACCTCGATAGATCATGTGATTAATGACTTAGGGAGGAAAGGCATGAGGGTAGTTGTTTTGAAAATTGTTCATACTGGCTTGCGGAAGACGTGTAGTTGGAAGATTCCGGGAGGGCGGGTATGTTCCCTGTGATCCGCGACATCACTATTGAAGTATTGGGCTACTTACAGTGGTTGGAAGAGGTCCAGAGGGGAGCGGTTCACCACATCAATAGTAGTGCTCTGCGCTGATTTGATGTAATGTCAGGTCAGGAGTCTGACCAGATGGGATACCCAACCAGACAGATGGGATGAGGGGAAAAAGGGGCTATGTGGCCACTAAACATTGCATGTGTTTGTGGAAAACCCATTGTGTCTGCACTGTGATGTCTTTCACTCTGAAAGTTGAAATGGGAGATGGTGCAATTGGGACATGTACTGTGTTAAAACCCCTAATAAAAAGATGTTACTAAAGAAAAGTCTGTCTTTCACATCCTGGTTCCTTGTCCTTGTCCTGTGCCTTAGTCCCAAATCCTAGTCCCTCTTCCTAGCTCTAGTCCATCTTCCTCACCCCTCGTCCATAAACCTATTCCATCATTCCCTTCCTATGAAATTTCATGGGAACCATCCATCAAAGACAAACCTAAGAACCATTGGAAAAACAACACTTGATTGTAAATTAATTAAATAAAATACTTTGGGGAAAGAGGCCAAACCTCTTAATATAACAACATACTTAGAAGGCCTTCTCATTAATAATACAATCTGAAAATAAAGAAACTGATGTCTCATACTGTGAAGGTTCAGATCCTTCCTGTGAAAATTCTAAATCTTTTGGAAATTATCATTCTTTAGATATGGAATGTTGTATCTGTTGGAGTCCAAGACATCTTATACATCATTGTCCATCCCATCTTCTAGAAAGTGCCAAAGGGCCAGAAGAGCCACAAACATTTGATGTTGGTCTTTCCTGCGAAAGCACTATATCTTTTCATTCCAAAGAAGTAACCTCTATAGTGAAATCTAGTGTTATGGTGATAAAATCTGTTATGGTGATAAAAATCTAATTTGGGGATAGAAATCTGTACCGAATCCCAGTTGTATTTTGAGGGAAAACTATCTCAGCCCAATAAAATACGGGAAGTAAGGAATGTGCCATAAAAATCGATTTACTTCCTCAGGGGTGGAAACCTGCAGGACAAAAGACCACAGGGTGCATTCATGGCCATACAAAAGGGCACCTACAAACCTAAATCATTTTTTACCATTTTAGGAAAGGAAATACATTTATTAGTGGCTGTGATAAATAACCTACCAACCCAGCTGGTTTTGGGGAATGAAGTTCCACAGTTTAACCAGTGGATTTCCAAGGCAGCCCAAATAGGACTTAAAATGCCCAAAGGCCATGTCATTACAAGCTTACTCAATGAGACTCCAGCTAATTGTCAAAGGAAAGGAACCTCAATTAAGGCTACATGTGTACATGAAGGTGAAGAGGTTTACCATAGAACCTCAGTTACTATCTGTCATGAACCGTCGTCTGCGTCCCTTCTGGACTTCCTGATCCCTGACCCATAGGGGATTGAGTACAGTGATCCTTCCAACATGGCCGCTTGAAACAGAATGCTGCTAGCCAGTCTCTACGCTCCAGCCTGTAGGCTCTTCAAAACAGACACGCCCCCGGCTCTGCGCGTCTCAACGCTACCGCTTGCTGTAGTCGGACGTGTGTTGCCGGAGTTCGCTCGGGGCTTTCTTCTGATTCCTGGTTCCCGGTTCCTTGAATCCCCCTTCCTTCCTCCCATTCCTCTGCCTTACCTCCGAACTTCCTGGATTTTCTTCCGCGCTCAGGTCACAGCGTTCCGTGCCTCCGAGTGCGAGCATCATTCCTTCCTGGTATTCACCCTGGACTTCTGAACGTTCCCAGAAGTTAGATAGCGAACCTCACGCTGGAATCCGAGGACCAGTGCTCGGGTTTGTACAAATCCCGGACCGTGAGAAAGAAGACATCACAGACGGTTGCAAGCAAACAACAAAAGCAGGTGAGAAGGGGAGAGACTTGTGACAGATTGAGATGCCTAAAAAACGATACAGACGCAGAGATGGAAGCTGCTGTTCAAGACCTCATGCGAGGCATGCAGGAACTAACCACGGAGGTCCAGAACCTTAAGGCTGAGAATGCTGCATTAAAACAGCTAGTTTTGTCACGTGACTATGCAACTAAGGAAAGCGTGTTATTGGGAGGAGTAGTAGACAAATATGATGGCTCTTCAAAGACTCTCTGTGCTTTCCTTGATTCATGTTTAGTGCACTTCACCTTCAAGCCCTACTACTTTTCCACTCCTAGAGCAAAGGTGGGCTTTATGATCTCACACCTCACTGGAAATGCCTTGACCTGGGCAACCCCCCAGTCATTTCGCGTGACGCCCTCCTGGATGATTATGATGGGTTTGTGGAAGCTCTAAAGGCCATGTTTGATCGCCAGGACAGGTGTACAGTGCTCAAGAACGACTACTCGAATTTCAACAAGGATCCCAGGATATGCTTACCTATGTGACCCGTTTTAAACAACTCGGAAGGAAGCAGATTGGTCTCAAGAAGCCAGCTTCACCCTCTTCCGAAGAGGTCTGAACGAAGAAATAAAGGACGACTTAGCTAGGGTAGCTTGCCCAAGCTCCTTCCAGGCTCTCATGGACCTTTCCTTGCAAATAGACTTCCGAATCCAAGAAAGAAGAGCAGAGAAAAAGAAGTCTAAATCGCCACAGAACACCCGTCTAGACCTGAGCCCACAGTTTCTCCAACCCCGGACCCAGAACCCATGCAACTGGGGGCCTTCCGTGGACCCATTACCCCACAAGAAAGGATGCGACGGATTCACACTGGTCTGTGCATGTATTGCGCCTCCGTTAAACATCTCGTGAGAGAATGCCCTATTGCTCCTCCACTGCGTTCGGGAAACGCCAGCTCCCGATCCTAGAAGGGGCACGGTTTCGGGAGAGAGATGTTTGCTCCACATCAATTCCATCATTGAACTCTCTTGGACAAAATAATCTTGTGGTTCTACAGGCCTTTCTATCGCCTTCCAAGAAAAAATCTTACCCCATCCTGGCATTAGTAGATTGCGGAGCCATGGGCATATTCATAGATCAAGATTGGGTCACTACTCACAACATTCCACATGAAACTCGAGGAACTATGCAACCAAAAGAAGCTATTGATGGGAGACCTCTGTCTTCAGGACCCATAACCCTTCAGACTAAAGAGATCCTACTCTCTATAAACCACCATCAAGAGAGGATCAAATTTGACATTATAAAATCTGCACATTATCCAATGGTTCTAGGAATGCCCTGGTTACAAAAGCATAACCCCTACATCAAGTGGGCGGCAGGATCCTTGTTCCTTGGTTCTGAACACTGTATGTCTCACTGCTTATCCCTAGATTCCTTACCAAAGTCCTCTGAAGATGCACAAGAGAGTCAGCAAAATCCAGTCACCGTCTCTAATATCATCCAGATTCCCTGGGCCTACCAGGCCTTCACTGATGTATTTTCAACCGCTGTAGTTCAAGCTCTCCCTCCTCAGAAACCAGAGGATTGCACTATCAACACTGAACCTTCAGCAGTGATTCCTTTTGAGAGGATGTTTATTTTAGCAGAACCTGAAAAAGGGCCCTCCGAGAATACCTGGATACTAACCTGGAAAATGGCACCATACGACCATCTAAATCCCCAGCGGGTGCTTAGTTATTTTTCATTCCCAAGAAAGACACCAAGAAGCTCAGACCATGTCTAGATTACCGTGGCCTTAACCAGTGCACTCTCAAGTACCGCTACCCATTGACTCTCATCTCGGATATCCTGGAAGCAGTCAGAAATGCAGCAGTCTTCACAAAACTAGACCTAAGGGGTGCCTACCATCTTATTCGTATAAAGGAAGGTGACAAATGGAAAACAGCCTTTAGGACTCCCTTTGGCCATTTTGAATACCTGGTTATGCCCTTTGGACTTGCTAATGCCCCAGCAGTCTTCCAACGTTTTATGGACCGAGTGTTCTCTGATATGCTGTTCATCTTCGTCATTGTATATCTGGACGAACTACTGATATACTCCAAGGACCATCTAAAACATGAAGAGCATGTGAAGGCAGTCTTACAACATCTACGTGAACATAAGCTGCTGGCCAAGCCCGAGAAGTGCTTTTTCCATGTATCAACTGTTCACTATCTCGGATTCGTTCTCAGCCCAAAGGGAATTGGAATGGACTCCTCAAAGGTAGACTCCATTTTATCCTGGCCTGTTCCAACTACTATAAAACAAATTCAATCCTTCCTGGGGCTTGCTAATTTCTATCGGAAATTTATACCAACTTTTTCGGAGATTGTGCATCCTATCGTTACATTGTTAAAGAAGGACACCCCCTTCCTGTGGACCTCAGCCCAAGATACGGCGTTCCAACGGTTGAAGTCGGAGTCCACACAAGCCCCCATCCTAGATCAACCCGACATTGATCGACCCTTTCTTGTTGAAACTGATGCTTCCAACTACACCATTGGGGCAGTCCTAAAACAAGAATTGGGTGAAAAGTTAGAACACCCCATCGCCTATCTTTCTCGCACCTTGACTCCCAGTGAAACTCATTGCTCCGTTCCGGAAAAGGAATTACTAGCCATCCGTCAAGCCTTCACTGACTGATGTGATCTCCTCCTGGGAGCCAAACACCCAGTGCAAGTTCGCACGGACCATCAGAATCTTCAAGTCCTACAATCTCTAGTATGTAGAAACAGTTGTCAAGCCCGTTGGGCCTTCTTTTTTGCTCAATACCAGTTTCAAATCCATCATGTCCCTGGAACACACAACATAATAGCCGATGCCTTTTCCAGACGTCCTGATTACGAACCCCTTGAAGATCGGACCTTCCCTAAAATGTTTCCCCACACAATATTTGTTGCCCAAGCACTTAACCTCCTGGAGAATATTGGAATTCAAAGTCAATCCTCTGAAACCTGGAAGGAGTTTAAGATAAACAATCGATGGAATCTCAAAACAAAGGACGGATATCTATTCAAGGATAATCGCTTGGTCATTCCCACTCCTGGACTGAGACAAAAGATCACAATCCTATGTCATGATACTTTTCATTCAGGACACCGTGGCATCACCAACACCCTCCATCTAATACAAAGACAGTTTTGGTGGCCGAAGATGAAGGATGATATCAGGATTCATATACAGACATGTGCAGTCTGCAATCAGAACAAACATGATAATAAGAAACCGGCAGGTCTCCTGCTCCAACCAGCAATATCAACAAGACCCTGGGAAATCATCGCCACAGATTTTATTGTGGAACTACCATCTTCCAGGGGCTACACAACTATCATGGTTACTATTGATTTGTTTACTCATTTGGCTCATTTTACACCTTTATACAAACTGCCATCCTCATCTGAACTTGCCAGAATCTTCCTGGAACACATATTCCGGCTTCATGGGTTACCCTCCAAGATAATTTCAGACTGAGGACCCCAGTACATATCTCAGTTCTAGAAGCAATTATGTCGTATACTGGGAATCCAACGTGCCTTGTCTTCAGGTTATCACCCACAGACCAATGGAGCCACTGAATGTGTAAACCAAACTCTGGAACAATACCTTTGTTGCTTTGCTACCAAGGTCCAAGATGATTGGTCACTCTTAATACCTGTGGCCGAATTCACTTATAACAATTCGGATCATTCAGCTATCAAAACCAGTCCTTTCTTCTGTAGTCAAGGATTTCATCCTTCAGTTCTACCATCCGTTCTCCCACACCCTACCCCAGTTCCTGCGGTAGATTCCTGGATTGAAACCCTTATTACCGTACACAAAGAAGCAAAGGAACACTTAGAAAAGGCCCGAAGAGACGTTAAACATTATGCTGACTCCAAAAGAAGGCCTGAACCTTCCTGCTCAGTAGGCGACAAAGTCTGGTTATCCTCGAAGCTCCTTCCTCGACATCTGCGCCCAAACAAATTGATTCCCAGGTATTACGGGCCCTTTTCTATACAAGAAATCGTAAATCCAGTGGCCTTTCGACTCCGACTACCAGAATCATGGAAAAGGATCCATCCAGTCTTCCACACCTCACTGTTAAAACCATATCTTCAGTCATCTCGAACAGCTCCAAAATCTACCGAAGTGATTGTAAATGACCAAATCGAATACAAGGTTTCCAGAATCTGTGACTCTAGGTACCGACGTGGTCAACTACAGTATTTGGTCGAATGGAAAGGATACCCTCCCAGTGAGCACAACTGGGAACCCATGTCAAACATGAATGTCCCCAGGCTGGTTCGAAGATACCATCTTATCCATCTGGGCAAGCCCAGAGGAGCTGGGCTTCAGAGGAGGCATGCTGTCATGAACCGTTGTCTGCGTCCCTTCTGGACTTCCTGGTCCTTGACCCATAGGGGATTGAATACAGTGATCCTTCCAACATGGCCACTTGAAACAGAATGCTGCTGGCCAGTCTCGATGCCCCACGCTGTACACTCTTCAAAACAGACACGCCTCCGCGGCTCTGCGCCTCTCAACGCTACCACTTGCTGTAGTCGGACGTGTGTTGCCTGAGTTCGCTCGGGGCTTTCTTCTGATTCCTGGTCCCCAGTTCCTTGAATCCCCCTTCCTTCCTCCCATTCCTCTACCTTACCTCCGAACTTCCTGGATTTTCTTCCGTGCTCTGGTCACAGCGTTCCGTGCCTCCGAGTGCGAACATCATTCCTTCCTGCTATTCACCCTGGACTTCTGAACGTTCCCGGAAGTTAGATAGCGAACCTCACGCTGGAATCCGAGGACCAGCGCTCGGGTTTGTACAAATCCCAGACCGTGAGAATGAAGACATCACAGAAGGTCGCAAGCAAACAACAAAAGCAGGTGAGAACGGGAGAGACTTGTGACACTATATGAATTCAAGGAGAGGCCACTAATATAAATCCTGCCGTCATTCCAGGTTTACCAGAAGAGACCATTTTTGGTACAGATTTCCCAAATTTCCAAAAGCTTTAAAGAAATGCTAGTAAAACATCCCTTCCATATTATCCAAGTCATTCATGGGAAAAAGAGGGATTTCCATCAACTTCTCCAATTATCTGAATCAACTGTGCTAGACTCATAACCCAAGCACTAATAGTACTTATGAGGTTGATCATTGCCCTGCAAATATGCCCTACGCTATGAGTCCCGGAAATGGCCATGCTTGCTAATCCTACTCATCTGAAAATCCTTGAGCAGAACTACATACCAACGGCCGACTAGCACTTATATTTTGCTAATACTACCTATCTAGGAATGTATTTAGCAGAACTACCTATCAGGGAATCTGTTTAGCAGAACTACCAACCGAGGGCGTCTCTAGCACCTATATTGTAACGGTATGATTTGGGACAGATCTGGTTGTCACCTTTCTACAGACAACGCCAAGAAGCAATTGACCCAACAAGACACAGGGAAGACCTTAGCATAATAGCCCTGACCCCCCGAGCTCCAAAGAGAGATACCCTCCCCTCAACAGACACTGGAAGCTCATCGGGAACAGGGTCCCCCTCGACTCCACACAGACACTCAAACACACCAATATGCTAACACTTTCCTCTGCACCAACAAACAATAGAATGCAGCTGTACACCTCGATTAATTTGGCCTATTTGCACACATGCTTGTACACCTCCATGTTTACCTCAACAGTCTTAAAAACGCAGCTATACCCCACGGAAATCGGCCTATCTGCACACATAATCCCATTTACAAACTCCACTGCCCCAGAATGCAGCTACCAAGTCCAATTGTCCTTGCTGCACACATTCTTCTGATCTCACACAACCACCGCACCACGCCTAGCACTAGAATTCAGTTACACACCACTTAATCTGCCTTGGCTGCACACATACTGAGTACATCCAAGCACGTTTTACTACATTACCCTCTCCACTGACCTGGACTACGGTCTCCGGGGGCATTCAACCCCCAGCACTTCGGAATCATGCCAATGGTAAAAGGCACTATACAAATGCCCAATAACATACCATAGCATCTTGGCCTCTCGATCCTTTTCCGAGACTCTGTTTCACAGTTTAATCCCTCTTCCTCATAGTAGTTTCTCTTTCTCATACTAGTCCCTGTCCTATATCCTTATCGTTTGTCCTTGTTCCTCATGCAAGCCTTCCTCAAAGTCCCTCTTCATGTCCATCCCTAATACCTCTTTATCTATCTTATCCATGTTCGTTTTCCTCTTATCACTTTCTTATCCTAGGCCTTCATATTAGTCCCTTTTCTTCATCCTCGTTCCTCTTCCTTTTCCGAGTCCTTCTTCCTAGTCACTCTTTTCATTTTAGTCGCTCTTCCCAGTTCATCTTCCTTATCCTACTTCCCCTTCCACGTGTTAGTGTGTTCTCCTCTTCTTCATCATAATATGTCTACTAACTTCAAGTTCCTTGTCCCGGCACTTAATAAAAGTGCCCCTTCCTCATCCTAGTCACTTTTCATCATCCCATCTCCTGGTCTTTATCCTAGTCTTTTTCCATCTTCCCAGTCACATGTCCTACATGTTTTTCTTCCTCATCCTAGTTGCTCTTCCTCATCTTAGTCCCTCTTCCTAATCCTATTCCTTCCTTCTTGTCCTACTTCCACTTCCAAGTCCAACCTTCATCATCCCACCCTCTCTTCCTCTTTCCTAGTCCCTCGCCCTAGTTCACATTCTTGTCCTAACCCCACTTCCCCATCCACATTTGAGTCCCTTTTCCTCATTCTAGTCCTTCGTACCAGTCGTTCTTCCTCATCCCAGCCCCTCTGTCTCATTGTAGTCATTCATACTAGTGAAGTCCTAGTGCTAGTTCCATGTTCTCATTCCAATCCCATTTATTATTTCTTGTCCAGCGCTGCCTTCTGCATCCTCTTCTCTCTTCCCATCCCACTCTCTCAAACTGGCCCCTCCTCCTAGTCCCTCTTTCTCATTCTGGTGAGTCGTTCTAGTCACGCTTCCTCACCTGGACCCGCTTCCTCTTCTCTGTTCTATATCCCTCACCACATTTTTCTTCCTCATTTGAGTTCATTTATGTCATCCATCGTCCTTGATATAGTCCCTCTTCTTTGATGTAGTCCCTCTTTTTTATCTTGTCCTATTGCCCCTTCCTAGACTAGTCACTCTTCTTTTCTCTCTTTCTCACTCCAGCTCCTTTCCCTAGTCCTTTCCCATCTCCTCATCCCTTGTCCATATCCTTTGTTACAGTCCTTTCTCCTACACCCGCTTCCTCATCCTTCTCAATAGTCCTCCTTTCTCATCCTAGTCCCTTGCTGCCATCCTTCTTCTTTGTATTACTTCCACGCCCTCTACTTATTGCTGTTTCATTGTCATTGTCAGTCTTCCACATGCTAGTTCTTCCTTCTAGTCCTTTGTCCTAGTCTCTCATCCTAGTCCCTCCTCTTAATCCTTGTCCTTCTTCCTCATCCTTTCCCTAGCCCTAGGCCCTCTACCTCCTCCTCCCGATCATAGACCCTCTTCCTAATCCTAGTCAAACTTCCTCATTGTAGTGCATCATCCTCATTCTAACTCCTTACAAGTCACTGTCCCACATCCTTGTCTTTAGTTCATGCCCCTACTTGTAGTCATCTTCCTCGTCTTAATCCCTCTGCCCCATCCTTCTTTTTTCTCCTCAGCCTAGTTCCTCCTTCTCTTCCTATTCTCTCATCCTAGTCCCTCTTCATCATCCTGGTCCCTCTTCCTCGCCCTCATGCCACTTCCCTACCCTTCCCTGTGTAGACCCACTTCCTCTTTCTTCTTCTCTTTCTTCTCAGTCCATCATCCTTGTCCCTCTTCTTCATCCTATTTTCTCTGCCTCTTCATCATCCTTGCCCCTCGTGCAATGCCCTCTTCATTATCATAGCCCCTCCTCCTTGCCCTGGTCCCACTTGTTGATCCTATTCAATTAAAATACAACCGCTTCCTTGTCTTAGTCCCTCTTGGTCTTCCTTGTCCTGCTTCCTCACACTAATCCTCTTCCTAGTTATTCGTTCTTTATCTTGTCCTATTCCCCTTTCCTGCTGTAGTCCCTCTTCCACATCATTTGCCTTTTTTCTTGCTGTAGTCCCTCTTCATAGTCCCTGTTCCTCTTCCTTGTCCCTTTTCGATTGTCTTCATCCCTCATCATTGAGCATCATTGAAGTACCTCCTTCGAGTCCCTCTTCATATTGCTCATCCTATTTCCTCTGCCTCTTTCTTTTTCCTTGCCCTAGTTGCTCCTCCTCTTCCTTTTCCTAGCCCTTCTCCTCATCATAGTCCATTTTACTCCCTGTAGTCCCTCATCCTAAGCCCTCTTCTTCATCCTTGTCCATCGTCCTAGTTCCTCTTCCTCATCCTTATTCACTATCCTAGCACCCTCCTCATCATCATACTGTCCCTCTTCCCCATTTTAGTCCTTCTTCCTCATCCTAGTCTCTCATGCTCTTCCTTATTCTAGTTCCTCACTGCAGTCCCTCTTCTTCTTCCTCGTCCTAGTTTTGTGTCCTTGTCTTTTTTCTCATCTTTTTTCCTCTCTTTTTTGTTATCCTAGTCACCCTCCTTGCTCATACTAAGGACCTCACTATAAATTGGGCAGGGCAGTAAATATGCAGCAGTAACGCTATCACCGCCACATTACCACTCCGCCCAACTGTGAGTTGGGCAGTAAGTTGGAGGATTCATCTCCAGCTCTGAACTGGGGTTAATCTGACATTATCAGCAGCTAACTCTTTCTCCAAATGCAAAGTATCATTGCTTAATTCAACATTCCTCTGGTGCATATTTCTATAAACATACAATGAAATCCACCCCATCTTCCTAAGGCAGCAAATTATTTTCCTTTTTCCACAAACAAAACACTACCTCGGTAGGCCCTGCAATGCCTAAGCTTTCAACCCACGGGACGCTCAGCATTGCATGCCCTTTCTTGTGCTGATTTATCATTCGCTCAGCCTGGAATCATAACACTAATGTAATCTTGCCCGCGGAAGGCCCCTTATATTTTTCTTAAACAAGGCATTCATATTTACAATAATGTACAATGATCTATTCACAGTAACATATTCACAGCAACCTGAATGCAATCACGCAAAGTGCACACAAAAAATGCTTATCAAAATAGCCTGGCTCCCACTGCAAAGAGAAACAAATAACTCACTTTCAACATAATCTTGCCCACCAGCGTTTAAGCACAGATTCCCAAATGCCTGGAATTCCACATCAAAAGGCATCTCAATGCTCACAGTACCATAAGTTTTGCTTCAAAAGTGCACAGAAAATATTTCACTGCCCCAGCACACAAAAGGAAGAAACCATAAACACTCAGCTAAACTGTAAAATGGCTCTTTACAGCCCTTTATTCACTGAAAGCATACACAAATGAATAAATGCAGTAAAAATAATACATTCATGTTTAATTACTACACATATAAGGAATGTAAAAAGTTTAAAAACCTTTCACCATTGAAAAATCTGCAAAATAAATCCTCATCTCACCAGGAATACACTGAAAAGCCCCAAAAAAGGCATGTAGAAAGATCCTCGCATCAACGGGCATGGAAGCAATGCATCCACTCTTCCAGAGAAGCTTTCTGCCTGACTGTCCCAGTGCTGCTAATTTGAAGCCTCCCACAAATGTGTGATGGCATTTTCCATAACTTTCTGGCTTTGAAAGTCTCTACCTGTTGACAGTTCTCATGAGCCCCCGGCCGGAGTGACCCATCGCAACCCCAAGAGGCAAAACACTTCCATTTCTCATGAAAGCATGAAAACAGCGACATAACTTTTCTTCAGCTTTGCAAGATTCCCTGGCAATGTTATCAAATGACAGCTGGCACCTTCTTCAAAACAGTCCTTGAAGCAATGCAGAAGTAAGAAAACATGTCTGCCAGTGGAATAATAAGAACCGCGTTTTTCGGGTTCACATCAAAATGTAGATTTTACTGAGACATGGAGAAAATTTGCAGATTTCACTGAGGCCTGAAGAAAATGTTCTTTATGGCTCTGGCAGCACCCAAAATGCACCGCGCACAGATGCTATGTTTTAGTCAAAAGTATTACAGATGTCGACTCCTAAAACTGGCTTCAAGAGATGTGCAGATTGTGGGTCGAAGATGTATATCACAGACTCACACCATATCTGCCTCTGGTGCCTTAGGATCAGACATAAGATCGAAGACTGCGGTTCCTGTCAGTCTATGACAGGATAGATCTTGTGACAGAGGAAAAGGACACTCACTGTGGTTAAGTCCATTCTAAATCCCCATCGACTACTTCTTCCAAGAGGAGATTGTCAGACAAAAAGAGGTTCAGGGGTGAGTAGCCCCATCGCAAGTGCTCGAAACCTAAGCACTCTAGATCTAGGAGCGGTTCTCACCACTCTTCATCCTCTGCCTCTCGTAAAAAGTCCAAGAGAGACAACACCATTCAAGCTCTTTGTCTTCCATCTCCTTGCCTGATCGCAGGGTCACTTATCCAGGTAAGCCAGCCACCAAAGTCGAATGTGAGGATTTTCGCCTCCGAATGTTGAAGGTTTTCAAGAAGGCGGCTTCTACAACCCCTTCAAGAGAGCCGAAGAAGGCTTCTGACCATGTTGAACCTCGTAAGAACATGAAGGTGTCCATTAAGGTTGCTGTTTGTGTGCCCTTTAGCCTGGGACAGAACCTTCGAAGCTCCCTCTGGAAGCCTTGAAGCCTTGAGATAAGGTAAAGCCCATACCTCAAACTTCTCCTCCTTCAGTGAGACTCAAGTCGAGTTTCTTGATGTCGAACACTCGATGTCAAAGCCATCAACATCATCGACTGATCCTTCAAAGATTTACAGACCTCTACTGAAAAATACTTTTTCAAGTCTATGGGCCTCATTACGAGGCTGGCGGCCACGGAATGAACGGTGCCGGTACGGTACCAGCACCGTTCATTCCGGGCTGCCACATTATGAGTTTGCTCGCGGGTGGCGGCATGTATGTCTGGGCCAGACCAGATGTGCATACCGCCACCCGCGAGCAGACCAGGATGCTAACAACGGACCCGTCATTAACGGGTCCGTTGTTAGCATCCTCCCCATTCCCATTGAACCCTACGGGGGCTTGAATGGGAATGGGGATGTACCGGGTCTGGGTCCCGGAAAAAGGGAATTACCGGGCCCGCAAAAGTCAGAATGGCCCAGTAATTCCCTTTTTTTGGGGCCCGGACACGAGTTTGGAGGCAGCCATGCGGCTAAGAACGTCATGGCTACCTCCAAAGTCGCAATGCCTCATTATGAGTTTGCTGGTATCCCACTGGTAATTCCATTTGAATACTGGCAAACTCACGTACTGTTTCTGCCACCTGATATTCCATATTACCAGGATTTTACAAGCAGCGGAAACACCAGTAGAACTCCATGGAGGGGATTCCCGGTATTTCGTGCACTGGTAATTCCAGTACTGGAAATACCAGCATTTATTTGCCAATGGGGGCCTGATTTACCACCAGCTCTTTGCTGGAGGTATATCACTGAACCCCCAACAGCAAACTTGAAATTTCCTGGTGCAGTAAAAGTCCTGGTGTCGGAATTCCCAGCACTTTTACCAGCATTTTTCCTGCGCTGGGAAACTTGTAATGAGGGCTACGTCCTCTGTTTTTGAGACGAACAAGGTTTCTGATGAGACCCCTCCTTTTGGCCTGGAGTTTGGAACACCTAATGTTCCTGATGCTTTTATTTCAGAGGAGTCGAAGATGCAACATCTGGTGGATTCATTGAGGGATGCAAGTATCCTTGACACCTCTCCTGAGGTGGAGTTTGACAGTTTAAAATCTTAAGCTCATGCAGATGCTTCTTACAGAGCTCTCATGAGTAGGGTAACTGAATCTAGGTTGGGGAAGGCCAGATGAATCTAGGTTGGGGAAGGCCAGATGCATTCTATTAGCAGGACAACTTCTTCTATATTCTGGACAAGAGCCCTCCTAAGGACCCTATTCTCCCTTTTCACACTGGTCTAAGGAGTAGGGCAATGGCCAACGGGGAAGCTCCTGATACTAATCCTGTGGTTAGTAAGGATCTGACAAGGAAATATAGACCATCCAAAATGGATCCAGTTTGTCCAAACATCTGTCTCCAGAAAGCTTGGTAGTGCAGGCTGCCACTTCTGCATGAAGGACTGCCGCCTACCCTACTATTCCCCCTGACAGGGACGACAAACGTTTGACACCTTGTCTACAAAGGTTTTCTATGTCTTTGAAATCTATCAATGCTACTTGTGCATTGGCTAAGTGTTGATTTTCATTGTGGGATGTGATAGCTATGGCCGCTGACCATAACCGGGAGGGTAAAGAAAGAGATGGTTTTATGGACATTATTAAGGATGGCAAGGATATGATGGGTCAGTCACTCCAGTTCGGGTTGGGCTCAGCTGACAGTGTGAGCCACGCGATGGCAGCCAGCACTGTCTCAGGCAGATTTGGTTGGCTGTGTAATTTTGGTTTTGTTCCTGATGTCCAGGTGTGATAGTTTAATATGCCATTTGTTTGGTGCCAAGGCTGATGAAAGCTTGGAAAAGCTTCAGTCATCAAAGGTGGCGGCGAAATCACTGGCCGCAGCAATTCACAGCAGCTGAATACTCCTTGCCATCTGCTGCTTCTGCAGCTATGCAAAAATCCCTTTGAGGCCTTAATCCACAGGACTGTGCTGGGGGGAGGTTCGACTCAGCATCTGGGAGAATGGCAGGCCATTACTTCTGATGCTTGGGTCCTACACACTGCAGTCCAAGATTTCTGCCTCCCATTTTTGAGAAGGACTCCCGACTGTCCACCAGGGAGCC
This sequence comes from Ambystoma mexicanum, assembly GCF_040938575.1. Taxonomy (NCBI): domain Eukaryota; kingdom Metazoa; phylum Chordata; class Amphibia; order Caudata; family Ambystomatidae; genus Ambystoma; species Ambystoma mexicanum. The sequence goes on along the minus strand of NC_090935.1, from coordinate 1,475,394,507 downwards.
AGTCCCTAAAGTTTCTGGATCGGCTGCTTTTGCAGGAGATTTGCATTCTGCTTAAGTAAATCACTATATAGCCTTTGCCTGTAGCGGATATGGAATCAGCGATGGTACTCCCCTTGCTTCTTAATACCCAAGAAGGACGATGGACTGAGACCCATCTTGGACTTGAGACGCTTGAACAAGTTCATCAGGAAGGATAAGTTCAAGATGCTAACTCTTTCTCAGATCCTTCCAGGCCCTCCAGCTTCAGGACTGGATGGTATTATTGGACCTTCAGGATGCTTACTTACTTGTCCTTTTTCATCACAAGCACAGGAAGTACCTGAGTTTTGCCATTGTCAGGTTTCATTTTCAGTTTCAGGTTCTGCCATTCAGGCTCACCTCTGCCCGAGGACTGTCACCCAGTTGATGGCAGTTTCTTAAAGGAGCAACTGACGCTTCCCCACCTGTTCTGTTCATTGTACTCGTTTGGGATCTGAATCTGGTTCTAAATTCCTCATGGGCTCTCCATTTGAGCCCCTTCATTCATGCCCTTTAAGGATGCTCACCCTCAAGACTGTCTTTTTAATGACAGATACCTCGGTTCGTAGAGTCAGCGAGTTGCAAGCCCTATCTTGTAAGGCTCAATTTACCACTTTTTACAAGGAAAGGGTTGTTCTGAGGGTCTGAAGGTGATTTCTGAATTTTACCTGGCGCAGAAGACTGTGCTCCCTACCTTTTTACCCGCCACTGCATTCCTGCAAAAAGGAGGAGAGACTTCATCATCTTGATCCTAGGAGAGCCTTGAGTTTCTACATCAATAGAATGTTGAGGTTTACACAAGATGATCAGCTTTTTGTAGGATATGCTGGCACAAGATTAGTTTGTTTGTAACCAAGCTAAACTTGTCCATCTGGATTATCCTATGCATATCTGAATGCTACATTTTATCGAGTAAGAATGTCCTGGTTGGTTTACGAGCGCATTCAACCAGGGGCGTAGCTACTTTATTGGCTTTGCAAAGAGGAGTACCTATGTAGGACATCTGTACTGCTGCAACTTGGTCCTCACTTTATACCTTCACAAAACAGTGTTGCCTGGATTCTGCATCAGGTAAAGAGGTGAAGTTTTGTACAGCGTTAATGAAAAGTACATTTTCTGTTCCCACCTCCTACATCATACTGCTTTGGGAGTATATCAAAGATGAGAAATATGTGGGAGGGCACATTCCATTTGAAGACCAAATTACTTACCCCTGGTAATCTTCTTTCGCATGGTTGTTCCTCTCATGTATTCCTCATCACCCTCCCAACCTGCCCCTCTACCATCGGGAGGATTTCTGTGGTTTACATTAGCCTCTCTTCCAATGTCAGGTCAACTTGTGGCCTTATAGACAACTGTGCATACGAGACGGGGGGGACTAGGAACTGAAGCAATGGGCATGGTGCATGCTATATATACCATCGACAAAGCCATGTTCTAGAGTGGACAGAGGCCATCGAGGGTCACGAGCCGACAACGCATGGTGCCCTCTGCTGATATATATTATTTTATATTATATATTTATATATTGTATATATATATTAATAATATATTATTCATGTTCATAAACAAAGGCCAAATACAAAAACACATTTACAGTTATTGCACAAAATCTATCCTATCATAAAGACAATTTTCTTTAAAAAACCTTTCATCTACACGATACATTTCATCGACTATAGAACAAGTATAGTGATTATTCATATATCTAATACAATCTTAAATATAATAGCAAAAATGATCAAAAACATCAAGAAAGAAAGCATCATTAATTTGCAAAAACATTTTTAGAACATTAGTTTAAAATTCTAATAAAATCTTGAAAAAAGGGAAACCAATTTACAAGAACCCCGACATGCACATGTTTCTGTCCTTATTCATGTGGCCATGCCTGGACTTTCATTAGTGGTAACACTATACTTTTCAAATACTCATTCTTCCATAGAAGCTGTAGGAATAACAGAAAAAGGACTTCGCATACTAGCATACATTTGGGCCTTCAACCTTTGGAAATAATTTTAATCAAATATTTGAAAAAAGTTTTGTGGGAGACCAGTTACCTACCAAATCTTCTAGTGTTCAATTTCCCCTTTCCATAGGTTCTCTATTTAGAAACTAATAATGTGATTTATTAGAGTAACTGGTATTTTGCGCTTCCCATACATAACTGAACTGCCCCTGTAACTGCCTGCTCACCGTATGCTGAGCTGGAAATAAAGGGGGGAATTATTTGTTCTAAATATCCTATTGGTGAATGGGTTGAGTTTATACGTCATCATTCTGAGGGTGAGTTCAACCCTGATCGATTACTTGCCTGTGAAAGTTTTTTAAGTTAGTTTTTTAAGTTAGGTTTGGTCATTGATGTGAACATGTAACATAATTGCTCACCTGGGATCAATGCGCAGTAGCTATCAATAGCTTCTTGGTAAGTATTCCTGAAGCCAGGTGTTTAAAACCTATTGAAAGTGAGCTCCAGCTACTACTCACATTATCACCCCAATGAATGAGGAATGTCTGTGGGAAATGGCCCAAATAATCCAACATAGGTCTTTCGGCTATTAACAGGCTATTACCAGGGTATACAAGTACCCCTTTGCATTCCACTGGGATGGAATGAGGCAAATGAGGTATCACCACATGTACATGAAATCCTCATGATATGTGTCTGCTTCCTCATGCCTGCAATGACTCCTCTGACATTTCTGCCATGTGCAATGTTCTGAGCATGAGCACAGATGAGATGCACATTGCCTGTAGCCATTGTGACAACGCCATCTATCTCTCCAGTTCATTTTATTTTTTTGTGTGTGGTTTCAGCAGATAGAGCAATGCCAGCCACAATCCAGAATACTGAAGCTAAGGGCATTGAAATTAGCATAGATTACGGCATGTAATATAAGTGTATGTGCCCAGTAAATACCATGTGGGGGGTCACCATGAATTCTGCAATGCACTTAATGAGCTATATGGGGAAAATTCCAGCAAAGCCATTTTGAGTATACATTTTCCCCCATCATACCTACCATGCATTAGCGTGAGAGAACATGCTCTTGTAATACTTTTGCATTTTTTAAATGATTGTATGCATTTGTTATGTGTACTTTTAACCAAAATGCTGAAATCAATTTAATATAAAAGGAACGCTATTCAAGACATACGCAACAGGGACCCTCAAAGTATCAAAGTAAATTATTCCTTTAACATGCATGCCCAAGCGGCAGCTCCAGTTCAACGTGGGTTACTGTGAGCACACTATTATGAACAATAACTTTTTTTCAGTCAGATATTCCAGACTGCATTTACAAGGAAACTGAGGAGCATAAGAGTACTTTACTGTGGCAATAAGCCATGAAACGGCGGACCAGTACCGCACCAGGTAATGCCCCCGGGGCCCTTAGCTACAGGGCCGAGCGTAGCAAGGGCCTCAATGAAGGCCCCTAGGGCATTACCGTGGGCTTATTGCCATTAGTATTCTGGGGTCTGCAGGCTCTGGAAACTAGTTTTCCCAAATTTGCAGCCCCAGAACACTAATGGCTGATGAAATCTTTTCAAGCAGCATTTCTTTTGCCATTTGAAAAGGTTTTGTTGCAGTACGCGTTAGTTCTAGGAACACTAGAACGTGCGTACTGCTTCTTTAATACGGAACAACAGGGCGCCATTTTGGGCCAAGTTGCTCCGTACTAATGAATGGAAGGAAACTGGCCACCTTGGAAAGGGAGAAGGTACTATGTGTGGTCCCTTCTCCCTTTCCAAGGTTGCCTTGAAGAAAAAAGAAAGAGTGTACCCAGCACGTGAACGACGTTCGTGCGTCCACAGGATTAAACTGTGGTATGGCTCGGAAAGGGCGTGCCGGGTACTAATTCTGAATAGGCTACTGGCCCAGGTGTCTTGTGGATTATCAACCCTTGTGGTGGACGTAAGCTCTCTCTGAAAGCTTAGGCTTGTCCCCTTTAAAGAAACGGCATAATCTGAGAGGAGGAAAATGATATGCTGAAATATTAAATGGGGACTAAGGTGTAGCAAACACATGGGGAGAGAATGTATACAATAAAATGTAGGATACATGTGGAAAAGAAGGTTACATTTAATTCTTAGACCCTTAAATTTACAATACTTGATAGCGTCTTGGAGCTTGAGACCCTAATTCCCTATTACGCAATTCATTATTAAATTGACCGAGACCTACAATAAATTGGGAGTGATTGCTGGTCTGGGTTTCTTTGTTCTCACTGACATCACCAAACCTTCTACAGAGCCCTTTCAAAAGCCTTTTAACTGTACCCTTGATCCCGCAGTAGCTTATATGCACATTTCACTTTAATATATTTTGAATTTCTTTTTCTCCTGAAGGACTTTTCTATCCTTTCTTTTTTACTTTTCTCACACCGGATGGAATCCTCGTTGATTTCTGGAAAGTGCAAGTTCCACCCATCTCATTCTAAACGAATGCCCCTCAAATCACTTTCAGCAGTTGTTTGATGCACCCAATGAAACTGAGTTTGCACCATATGCCATCTCCTAGGGTCCTCTGTTTGAAATGAGATAGGCACCACAAGCAGTTACCAGCACTCCATCTTGACTCTTGGTATTAAGTATGGCTTCAGTCATTCTCTTTAGACATGCAATATGCATGGCGATGGAATGGTCAATATGTGTTTGATAGTTCACACTACCAGACAGTTATTCCATACAATGATAGCAGAATGTGATACAGTAACTTCTAACTTCTTCAGGAGATATGTGGTAGGTCATGCTTGGCAGAACTGAAAGTGCATATTCTCATATTCTCTCTTGAATAAAAATATGTGATTATTAAATCTCATTTATGTTTATTTTTTAGGGAAGTGGAGGAAGAAGGCTCAGACCTGGTAGGCAGAAATCTATTTTGTGTTATAGAAAGCAGTATGTAGGATTCTGCCCCGGATGTGGTAACAATGAATCTTCACCTTACACAAACACCTTGCATGCTTTCCCTTGTGTCTTCATTGCTTGTGCCTGCAGCGTGGATATATACCATGAGGAATGTTATATTTACGATATTGAAATTTCCACTTTGATAAATAGCTTTACGAGGGCTTTACAATTCGCAAAAATAGGTACTCTGGATAACTCTGATTTCCTCCTGATTAGTAGGTTCATTTGGGTACCTCTGAATTAGCAGGAGTAGGTCAGAGATAGTAGTAGTAACTTATTGTGTGCATCACATAGCCCTCTTAGGAGTAAGTTAAGAGTTAAAGATAGTATTTTCTTTGTGTATTTGCCACACAATGTAAAATTTTCAAGTCTATAAAATTAGCCTCTTTTGGAAGACATCAACACACTGGGCCTCATTACAAGTTTGCCGGTAAGTAATCCCAATGACTGGCATGCCTGTGCCACTGTGTCCGTCAACCCATGATGCCGGAAACACTGGATGATTCCGTGTTGGCCTGCATACGCATTACGGCATGCCGAAAATGGCGGCACTGGCATTCCAGTAATACCAACAACCCCCGGCCAAAATGCCAACACCAGCGTCCTCAGTGCCGTTGACTCAGATTCTGGCAACACGCTCCCAGAGCCACTGGCACCGGTAACAACGGTGCCACAATTGCCATGACTGGAAATACAGTGTTCGCCGGAACAGGAAATGATCTGGCAGCCATTAGTAAAACACAATCCTTTGCATTCCTCACAGCATAGGTTACAAACAAGAATCCTGAGTACAGAATCAAAAACAACAAAATGCATCAAGAGTCTGTGCAACCCGGAGGAGCAAGCCACGCTTCAGCGAGGTGGAGCTCAACATGTTGGCGGACACCATTGTCCAACATGTTGATGAACCTTTGGCACATCTGCGTAAGAAAACCATCTGGGAGGATGCTGCCCAGAAAGTCACATCAGTTGGCACAACCCCCTGCACTGTGCATAACCGCCACAAGAGGTGGGATGACCAGCACAGACAGGGTATGGCCACAGGTGGCGGCAGCGCATCCACTATCCACCTGCTGCCCTGGGAGGGGATCTGCAGCAGTGTGCTGCACCTTGAGGCATTAAGAGGGGCAGTGCTGCAGAGGCCGGAGCCATGACATCTGAGGAGTCTGGTGAGTACACGTAACCCCAATGTCACATCAACCTCCCTGTCCACCCTGCACCCACTACAGCAGCAAAATATGTGTAGTGCGTCATGCACAACACCAATACAGCCCTGACGGACCCGCCGTCCCCCCGAGGCATGCAACCTGTGTGCAGACAATGACATACACCTTCACCCAACCCCTCACTCAAACCACAAATACATATAGAACATACCACAGGCACCCTGTGTCACCAACAGAACATGCTCCTGCTGCCACTCAGACACACATCCACCTGCTACAGCAGAATTTGTGTGTATCCGCTATGCTAACCCTGGCACAAAGTCATGTCAGTGCCAAGCACCTTCACCACCCACAAATGACCAGCATCACACACCAAGGAAACCTGTGACTCCCTCGTCCCAGCCAGCCCGACACAGGAGCACAAATTACCACCTATCCCTGTAAGTGCTACAGGCTGCAGGCACCTGGCGACCCCATCCATGGCACAACCCTCCCCAACACAACATCACACGGCGTGTGTGCCATACCTCTAACACACTACTAATGGCAATGAGAATATCCATCCCAGCACCTCAAGGGGCACCAGCCGTCAATGCTGAAGAACCCAACGGACCACCACCACCGCAACTCAGGACTCCAGAGACTCAACAGGCACAATTGCAACAGCAACCCTAGTTGCATCTGTTTAGCAACCTCAAGCCCCAGTGGTGCAACCAGCCCATCCACCTCAGGCCCCAGTAGTGCCAGCAGCCTACCCACCTCGGGCCCCAGTGGTGCAACAAGCACAGCCACCTCAGGCCCCACAAGATGCACCCACTCCGGCAGCCCCAGATGCAGCAGTGCCGCTACCACCACCACAGCCACAATGGCATGCACATGCGTGCATTGTAGAGAACACAGCTGATGACGGTGCTGTGGAAATGGGAGATACCTCCGACCTCATCATTGATGACCCCATGCTATTCAGCCCCGTGGGCCCAATTAGCCCACAACGTCTCCCCTTTCCCATTGTGAGGGATATTGATGGACGACTGACCAGAATTGAACAACACCAGGATGCCCTGACATCCCTTGTGCAGTAGCGCCTTTAGGAGACGCAGCTCATGCGCGACAGCATCCAGGCCAGTGGACGCTGTAATCCATGTGCACTTGGTCGCTGTACACGTGCTATCGTACAGATATCAAGGAGGGTACGGAAGGGGAACAGTGTGATGTCTTCCATCGCAGAGACAATGGCCATGTTACTCCACGCTTTCCTGGACCGACGGCCCATGGCACATCCCCCCGCCCCATCGACAAGCACACCTGCTAGTTCGGTGCAGAGCAGCCCAAGGCGGTGTTCCATGCAGCTATCCCGCTCGGCACACAGCCGCACACCAGACCCAAAAAGGGGAAGAAAATATGTGCCCTGTCTGGGACTTGTGTAAATGAACATTGCCAAACATAACAGAAGTTGCCTACCTAGAGACAGTTGGGGAGGGTGAATGAGGAGGGATAGTTGGGGAGGTGGTGTGGGGGGATATTTGGGGAGGGAGACTAGGGGAGATAGTTGTGGAGGGGGATGGGGTATAGTTGGGGAGGGGGAATTGGGGGTAGTTGGTGGATAGTATTGCCAGTTAATACGTTTCACATTTGTATATATTTTCATAGCACAGATTATTGGTTTTTCAGTGTGAGTGGTTTTATTAATGTGCAGTGCTCAGTGCTCAGTGCCCACTGTGCTAGCTGGCTGTGCCGCGTGTGTGTCAGGTGATCAGAAGAAGTGGTGTATAAGTTCATTGCGTGCTACACATGATGCCATGCCATCACAGCGCTGTGCAATTGGCAGCTCCTTATCACTGTCCTGTGTACAATGACATACTTCTGGCCATATCATGTTTGTACAGGCTGTATAGTGTTCACTTAAAAATACAATAAGGCACATGCAAAATGCAGGTTAGCTAGCAGATGTCCTATTTTGGGTACTGAAATGCACATTGTGATGATGCGTGGTGGGCGTGTGGTGTGCAGTGGCTTTGACATGGCCCATTCACAGCCAACATGGCCTCTAACCCTTTTAGTGCAACTCACACAAATGTAACCAGTGTATGTGTTATTACTATGTTACAAAGCAATAATACTATTATGTCTGACACCAAATCATAGATATGTACTGCAAATCATTTCTAATTGCAATACGATGCCTATGTATTTGTGCACTTCCAACAGGCAGTGGACCTGGCTAATTGGTGTGCAGGCCAATGGTGGTATGTAGGTGGGAGCATAAGTATTATCTGTCTGTGTATCAGGTGGTGTGGGTTTTGTTGACTGTGTTTATGCTTCTTTTTGTCACTTTGGTGTGTGGCATTCTGGTACATGTAGTGTTTTTCATATTGGTGTATGGAATTGATGTTGTTATGCATGCACAGGATAATTTCCTTCAATTGAGACACGCATGTCAAGGCCTTGCACTCAGGCATGCTATTACAGTGTTGCACTCAACCAGCAGCCAGGTAGGCTATGGTGTTTTCTGCCCCCCCAATTCAACAGTGGACATGACCGTGGAGTTAGACTCACCCAGCAGCCAGGTACGCTGTCCACTGTGACATGCCATGACTCAGGCAGCATGGAGTTGCGCAGAACCATGCAGTCGTAGGTTGACCCGAGAAATCTGGCGCAGCAGTGAGTGATGAGTTGGCGGGCATCACACACCAGCTGTACGTTCAGTGAGTGATACAGTTTTCTGTTCTGGTAGACTTCCTCCAAAGCATGCCTGGCCACCAATTCCACATGTGTGCAGTCCAATGCACCGATCACTTTTGGCAATATTCAATGGCAATATTTGTGCCATTGAACTGGTCAGCGGTCCTGGGTAGGCTGGTGTGGTCTCCAACGTGACGCAGGAGTGCATCAATGACCTGGAACAGGACATGCCAAAAACAGGGTTGTGATATCCTTTGCAGTTCACCCACAGTGTGCTGGTATGTGCCTGTGGCTAGGAAGTGTAGCACAGACACTACCTTGAGCAAGGAGGGGATGGCTGTGCGGATATGCATCAGGATGACCAGGTCGCCCTGGATCAGGTCCACTATAGAAGTGTTGGTGTCCCCGTCTAGCCAGTTCAGGGTGTGGATCTGGCTTTGGCTCAGGTTGAAAAGTGTGGCCCTTATGCGTGGAAATGGTGGCTGCCTGTGGGCTGCAACCTGCTGGAAATTGGGGTTTTGCTGGGCCATGATGGCCCACCTTCACCTGAAGCGCCTCCAACGCATACTCTGCCTTCCTGCCTCTTCAAGTAGTAGGCCTGCAGGTAGGGCCTCCAGCTCCAATACCGCTACTGCTACTGATAGCATGGTAGTGTTGGAAGGTGTGTGAGGTGTGGGAGAGGTCTTTTTTGTGCTGGAGCAGTGCTCATTGGGAACACCTGTACTGATTTTGGACACATGTGGCAGGTTTCTACACACCTGAGTCTACTTAATGCCTGGTCCATGATGCCAGTGTTTCCGGTATGGTTTTCACAGTGCTACCGGCATGTCCATGCCAGTATTTGCATGTCCGTAAAGGTCAGAATGTGCACTTACTAACGCCATGGCAGTATCTCAGGCACAGCTGACGTGTCTCTACGCAGATTCCGGCCATGGTGAGGCCGGATGCGGTGGGTCACTTGCAGTGTTATCGGCATCGCAACTCAGACTACGCCGGTCCAGCAAAAGGTGCCGGTGCAGAGCGACCAGCAACGCTATATCCGGACGGCCATACTTGTAATGAAGCCCACCGTTTCTTAAATGTAACATTTGAATTGTTCTGTTCCTATTCACGCATTGGCACCCATAGGTTCCAGATGCAGTAGCAGATAAATGCACATATTTAGGTTTGAGTGCATGTAAAGTACATTTGTTGTTTTTCGAGTAATGTTTCCATTTGGACATTCTGGCACCTTGAGGGCTGGAACACCCTGAAAGAAACCAAGATTCAAGTAGAGAATTATATAAATGTACAACACATAAAATATTCCTTAGATCGATTAGGTTTTCACACATAGCAACAGTCAGTGAATTTATTACAAGTAGTTTTAAAAAGACTATTGTTTATCCAAATAATTTAAATGCATTTCAATGATGTACCTTTGTAGAATGCTGTTTAGAAATGTGTTTTTCTCTAGTGTTTATGTTTAGTTTTGTAAGATTGTTACTAAGATTTAATAAGATTTAAGGTTTTAAATGTTGAAATGTGTAAATTGCTTCTTCCCGCTTTTCTTTATATAAGTAGCATGGTGTCTCATTATTTTGTCTGCTTTGATTGTCAAAATGATCCATCATCACTCTCTCAGTTCTTGCTTTAACAGAGCACAGCCGTTGCAGTTTATGAAACACAACAACCGTTACTATTACGTCCTGCAGCTGACCAAGCCAGGAATTTTCCTTGCTGTGGGCATGCTAAACCCAAATAAGGACGCGGACCCGATGTGCGTCTTGACTCCTCTTTATTCATACATCAACTGCTGTTCCTTCCTTTCCTGCCTCCCCTCCCACTGCCCATCCTCCTGTCCCTCTCATGCTTTCGTTTTTTCTTAAAGGGGCATGTGCCCTGTTCCCTTCACAACACCCCCCTTACTTATCGCATAAGTCCGTGGTCTACATTTTTCAATGAGACGGGTAGGCCTTCTGGCTGTTCTGCGGGGCCGTTCGGCTGGGTCACTTCTGTCGTCGTCCGTGTCTGATGACATGGGCTCCTTAGGGTGATCTGGGGGAGCCTTCGGGTCCTCTGGCTCCACCTCCTCTAAGGGGAGCTCCTTGGTCGGATCTTCCTGAAACATCCTACGGAAAAAGGATGCATTTCTGGTTATCTCGCCTTGATCCCCTGTCGTGGTGATCATGGGCCCTTTTACTTCAGTCACTATCATCGGCTCGGGCCGATGCCTGGAGTCCGTTTTACGGCGCTGGGCCTGCCGGACTAGCACCGTCTACCCGACGGGGATGAGCAGCTCTCTGGCTTTCTGTTTCCTGTCAGCCCATTCCTTGGCCTTTTGTCTTTTCTCTGCTTCTCGCTGTCTTGTTTCCTCGTCTTCCTCGGGCGTGTAGTCCTCGAGTTGGGGAAGCCGGGATCGTGGTTTGTATTAGATCATGAGTTCAGCCGGGGTGCGGCCGGTCGCCACATGTGGGGTGTGTCGATAGCTTCGTAGCATCTGTGAGATGGCCTGGGGCATCGAGGCGTGGGCTGTTGCCGCTTTCTGGCACATGCGCTTGATGTTCACCATGAAGCGTTCCACCATTCCGTTGGCCTGTGGCCACAGTAGGGTGATTCTTTGGTGGTGGAACCCTAGGTGCGCCGCAAATTTGTTGAATTCCTGACCCTGGAACGGGGATCCGTTATCAGATTTCACTGTGTTTGGAATCCCCCATTCGCTGAACAGCTCATCTATCATGCCCACCACATGATGGAAGGCTGTGGATTGCACATGTTTCACCAGCGGGAATTGGGAGTGCTCATCAATGGCCACCAAGAGGTAACCTCCCTCTTCCATTAGGCCGTAAAAGTCAAGTGCCACGCGCTGCCATGGTCTTTCCAGGAGGGGAACTATCTGCAGTGGACATGGCGGTGGGCTGGCTGCATTTATTTGGCATGGGCTGCAATGTCTCAGTATGTCGTCCACAATAGTGTCCATGTGGGGAAACCACACCTGGTTTCGTAATAACTTTTTCGTGTTGGCCATGCCTCGATGACCTTCGTGTGCAATCATGACCAAGGATTTCCTCAGGCTCTTGGGTGCTACGAGGCGGTTTCCTCTGAGTAGGGTGCCCCGTCCGGGTGGCGCGACAGATAATCTGCGGGGTTGGCATCTCCTCCAGGTTTGTGAATGATGGTATAGTCGTATTCCTGGAGGCGAATGCCCATCATTCGATGCGTGGTGGCATCTTTATTTTCGGGTTGCCAAAGAGGGCTAGCCGGGCCTGGTGGTCCGTTATTAGCGTGAAGGTGTGTCCAATGATGAAATGGTGAAATTTTTCGCACACCCACAAAGTGGCCAGACTCTCGCGCTCTGCCTGTGAGTAGGCTTGTTCGGTGGTGATCAGTGTGCGACTGGCATATGCTACGATGTGGGTTGTGGTGTCGTGCTGCGGGTCGGTTTGGGCCAGAATTGTCCCTAGCCCTACGAGGCTGGCATCTACAGTGATTTTGGTGTGCCATTGCGGGTTGAAGTATGCCAGTTGGCGGTTGGTTGCCAGTTCCTGTTTTATGGAGGCAAATGCTTGTTGGCACTGGTCAGTCCACGTGAAGGGTTGATCCTTTTTCAGCAGTTGTCATAGCGGGCATGTGAATGTTGCATATTGGGGAAGGTAGCGGGCGCAGTACCCTGCCATGCCCAGGAATGAGCGGAGTTCAGAGACGTCCCTTAGGCAGGGCAGGTTTGTTATGGCACTGATCGTCGGCTTTGATGCCCAGATCCGAGAAAATGTGGCCGAAGAATCATAGGGTGTGAGTATTGATCTCACATTTCTCGCTGTTGAGTGTGAGTCCGGCATCCTGGAGGATGCGACAGACTTGGTGAAGGGCCTCGTCGTGTTGGTCTTGGGTGACTCCAAAGAGGAGAATGTCATCACTGTAATTGAACGCGTTGGTGACTGGGCTGATTAACCTGCAAATTGTTTCCTGAAAGATCTCGGCGGCGGATGAAATGCTGTAGTTCAGCAGTTTGTAGCAGAACAGACCTTCGTGAGTAGTGAAGGTTGTGATGGGTCTTGATTCGGGGTCAATTACTAGCTGGTGGTAGCCTTGGTTGAGGTCTAACTTTGAGAACTTGGTGGCTTGGTTATGTCTTATCAGCATGTCTTCTATGTTCGGCCCTGGGTGTCTTTCCCGTTGAATAGCAGTATTGGGGATTCTCATATGGATGCAGAGACGAAGGCGTCCGTCTGGTTTGGGAACCACCACTAGCGGGGACACCCATGGTGTGGGTCCCACCGCTCTCTCTATGATGTCGTTTTTTAGTAGCATCTGCATTTCGTGGGCGACTTTGGCTTGTAGATGAAACCCTATCCTTCTGGGGTGTTGTGGCACTGGTCGTACGGCCGGGTCAATATGCAATTTGATTACATTGTCCTTCAGCATGCCAACTCCTTCAAACAAGCCGGGATACGCGGTTTCTAGTGTCTCAATGTCTAGCGGCTTCAAACTGATGGCTCGTATGTATTGGGAGTTGGGTGGGAGCCCTTGAATCGCTTCCGACTGGTCATAGTGGATATCAATGAGGTGTAATGCCACGGCTGTTTTGTGGCTGAGGAGGCATCTTCCTGTCGCCGGGCTGTGGATGACATGTATCGCTGTCTGAACTCTTTTCCCTCTGTGTATCAGATCGCATGTGAATTGTCCTTTGGAGGTCAGTGGTTGTGTTGCGCCCCATTGGAATATGTGGGCTTGTGAAGGTTGTAGCGGGAACTTGTCGGCCACGCTTTCATATGTTTGATTACTCATGACATTGACGGTGGCGCCTGTGTCTACCAGGAACAGGGTTTTGGTTCCCCCGAGGCGGATTGTCACCTGGGGCGCCGTGCTGTCGTCTGAGGAGTCAGAGATGAGGCGGACGTATTCTCTGCTGTATCGATCATACTCTGCGTATTGTTCCGGTTCATGTGGTTGTTCCTCGAGGGGCGGGTTCTCATATGGGTCTCTGGTGGCGTTCTCTCTTCTGGGTTCTTCGTCAGAGTAGGATTGCATGTGGTATATCTGTTCTTGGCTAGTGTAGATTTCGTTAGCCGGTTCTACTTGTAGATTCTCCACTGCTCTAATGAACCCGGGGTTGGCCATCGTTCTGGGGTTGTTGTTCTTGGTGGTCTCCCGCTCGGGGTACAGTCGTGGCTTGAAAGGCCTCAGCAGTTCAAAACGTCTCACTGCCGTTTGCAGATTTGGTGGTCGATATGCCGATAGCAGGGGTGTTTTCTCCCAGCACATGCTCTGGAAGTGGTTTTCTTGGCCACACCTCATGCACATTTGGCCTATTGCGGGGCATTGACCTTTGTGTGGAAATTCAAAACCGCAGCAGTAGCATTGCCTTTCTGGTGGCGCTCGTCTTATGGAGTTCCATTGGTCTTGTCTGTATGTGTTGCCGGGTTGGCGGTACTGGTGGCGGCTGCTATGGAATCTGTCTTCTTTGGGTTCTCTTTGTGGGCAGCCTGGATGTCCACTCTCTCATATACTCTGGCTAACTCAGCTACCTCCTTCAGGCGTAGTGGATCTTTAACAGGTGTTCACGAAATATTGAGGACAGACATCCTTCAATGACTCTTAGGCGGATGGCCTCATCGTCATTGAAGTTGGCAAAATCGCAATAAGTGATTTTCCTCTGGAGACGTAGCATGAACTAACCAACTGTCTCCTGAGGCATCTGAGTGCACTGGTTAAAAATGTAGCATTCATAGTCTCTATTTGGGACGGCCACTAGGCAGCTGTTGATGGCTTCAATGAGTTTTCTGTTTGAGTAATTTGAAACCATATGTACAAGTTTTATATGAAGAAACAAATAATTTGGAATTTTCCTTTCTTACTTTTTTTGTTTTGTTTATGAAATGAAGTCTTAAAAATGTAAAGTTAATTTTATTGTGAATCTTTGAACTTCTATTTTAATTCTGTCAGTGTGAAAAGTTTGCTGTGTAAACTGTAACACACTATATTAATAAAAAAAAATAAGATGAGCTTTTGATATGTCGTCCTCTCTGCTAGCGGGATGGTTTTGATGACGCTCTTTATGTCTTTTCCAACCAGGTTTGTGAAGATGTCTAGTTTGTTTAGTGCGTCTTGGTTTCCTACAGCCCTCATGAATTCTTCGAACTCGTCCATCCACTCCTGCCACCTCTGGCCTTGATTCTCCTGGGGTTCTAGTGGAAACGGGTTCGGGCGGCGTAGGAATGATACAGGGTTGGTGGGAGTTATCCCTGGTGTGGCGGGTGCAGTAGTGTCTACCGGTGCGCTTCCGGATTGTGACATGGTTAATAGTGTCTGGGAGTGGTCGTGGTACCACTGCTAATGTCCTCTTTCTCAAGTGGCTTTTTGGTATGACTGATGCTTGCCTTTGGTTCCTCGCTTTCAAGTGGCCTATTGCTATGACTGATGCGTGGCCTTGTCTCCTCGCTTTCAAGTGGCTTATTGCTATGACTGATGCGTGCCCTTGTCTCCTCGCTTTCAAGTGGCTTATTCTATGACTGATGCAGGCCTCTGTTTCCTCGCTTTCAAGTGGCTTATTGTAGCATTTGCTATGAGTATTCAGTGCCGCTCTCCTCACGTGCCAGGCCGTTCCCACGTCTCTGTACATTTGCAGTGTCTCTTTACACTTGCTCGTGGCTCTTCCTGGCCAGGACGTTGTGCGCAATCCTCCTGGATCCTCTGCTCCTTCAGTGGGCGATGTGCTGCATTTCCTTCTGTGCGGATGGGCCTCCTCCCTGGCCGTGGGCAGCATCTCTTGTCTTCTCCTCGACTCCCCCTCGTTGACTCATGCGCAGCTGGGCCTCCTCCCCTGGCATAGGCAGCGTGTCACGGCTCCTCCTGTGCGGTTCGGGTCTCCTCGCCGGGAGCACTGCAGGTCTCCGTCACTCCTCCGGGCGGGCTGCGACTTCACTGCTCCTTCTTCTGGGTTGGGCTGCCGGACCTGCTGCTTTGCTTCTTTGTTGGCGGCGCTGAGTCCCTCTGTGACTCCGGTGGCTCTCCTCGCTCCTCCTCCACCTCCGCACCTTCTTCTGGGCTGCTGGACCTCCTCTCCGGCGTAGCTGCGTTGCTCCTTGCTGGCGGCGCCAAGTCCCTCTGTGACTCTGGCGGTTTTCCACACTCCTCCTTTTCCTCTGCGAAGGCGTGGGTTCTCCTCCACTCGTCGCCAGTGGTTGTGGGCGTGCTAGGCCCAAATAAGGACGCGGACTCGATGTGCGTCTTGACTCCTCTTTATTCATACATCAACTGCTGGTCCTTGCTTTCCCACCTCCCCTCCTCCCACCCCTCCCACTGTCCCTCTCCTGCTTTCGTTTTCTCTTAAAGGGGCATGTGCCTTGTTCCCTTCACAACAGTCCTTTTCTTAGAAACATCAGCGTTTTTACAGTTTAGAGTTCAGTGCCTTTACCCCCGTACCCCCCGGCATGCGCCCCTCCCTTCACACGCCATCTGCCCCTATCACCTATATATAGATGGCTTCGGCGGCCTACCTATAGTTAATGTTTTTCAGCTTAGTGGTTGGAGAGCTGCTTTTAGTGTCCTCCGTTTTATGTCCTTTTGGGTGTATTTCATGTTATTACTTTTTTACTATACAGTCTACTTACATTGCAACTGTCTTCGTATTCGGATTTGTGAGGCTGTGCTTCACTCAGTTATTTGCTGGATGAGTGCACCCCTGGGGTTCCTCCTTTATTTCGGAGTTTAAATTTTTGCCTCATCACAAGTTTGCTGGTAGCCCTTAAATGCAGCGGTAACGCTATTACCGTTGCATTTAAGGGCTGGCCCTATCAACAGTCTGGCGGAAAATGGGCATACTTGGACTGGAATAGACTCAGTCACATCACTGGCTCTGAAGAGCGCACCTGATGGGAACATCACAAAAGTGGACATTTCCCAGAGGGGAGGCAAGGAACATGGATGGGAAGTGATGTGATTTTCTGAATTAATGCCATGCTGCAAGGTGTGCCACTGTACGACTTCTTTGTGTTTTTCTTTTTTTGTTTTTCTTTCCTTTCTGGTTCTTTGTTGTTGGAAAATATTAAAGAGAAGTAAACCTACAAACCTAAGGGAATCTCTGTTCTGCGTCACCCGAGAATCGTGAGATTGCCTGGGGGGTCATGTACGCCCTGTGTATGACACATAACTGCATCACTTTTAGCGTAGCTTCTCCATGCCTATAGCAGTGCCCTGCCCAATCTCCGCCCGTAAATGCTGGCCCACATCTTCTTCCCACTGGTACTGTACCATGAGCTCTGACGTTGTAAGAGTGTCTACTAACATTTCCTAGAGCCTAGAGATCACATGACCACCGCCAACAAATCATGAAGAGAGTCCAGAACCGCGTCTCCCTCCATGCCCTACCCGAATTCCGGCCACCAGGCTTCTGCAGCCCTGATCACCCTGTGATATGTTAAGAACCGAGCCCTATCAAGGGCATACCTTTCCTCCATCTCTGGGAAGCTTTCCAGGATGCCGTCACTAAAGAAATCCCACAGGGTGATAATCCCATTTGGCTCCCAATGTCGCCTGAAACTGCTAACGTCACCCCGGTCTCTCCCCTCCTATTGCTGACAGCAGTATGTTTTCAGAGTATGGGTCTCACCTACCCACCAATCACCACAATCACCTGTTCGAAATATGCCTCCCCGTCCTGACTCTAGCCATTGGTTTTGCGTAAATAAGTTTCATCCACCTCAAGAATCTCTGTCCCAGCCCAAATTGCTGCAGGGTGGCGTGTAGGCAACCCCACTTCACTGCATCAAAAGCTTTTATCGCATCAAGCGAGGCCACTATACAATCTGTCCTAGCACCATTAGTTTGGACCATGACATGACACAGTCTACGTAAATACCAGGACGTGGTCCTACCCGGAACATATCCTGTTTGTTAAGGGTGCATTAGGGTGCTAATCACCATGCACAACCTTTTTGCCAGAAGCGCCTTGAGTATCTTGCAATCTTGATTAATCTTTGAGAGCAGTCTGTAGGAACTGCACTCCAGTGGGGACTTATTAGGTTTAAGTATTGGCACAATTATGGACTCTCTCAGGGATTCAAGCAGCTGGCCATTCTCAAAGGCCTCCTCTAGCATCTTCAAGAGTTGGGGCAACAGAGCACCTGCATATTCCTTATTAAATTCTGCCAGGAGGCCGTCGGCCCTCAGCCTTTTACCTGTAGGAAATGACTGTATTGTCATTAACAGTTCATCAGCAGTAATCCAAGCGTCCAAAATGTCAACCTGTTCTCCTACCAAACAGGGCTGCAAGGCCTGCAAAAGGGCATTCTGTACGTCCACTGCACTACCCTCATTTCCCACATTGTACAACCACAGATAGTACCCACTAAAGACAGATTTTATTTCACTTTGCGCCTTCCGTTCCTCTCTGCACTCGTCTTTGATAGAACTAATGTTCGCTCGCCTCTCCTCTGCACGGCACAGCCACGCTAGCACTCTCCCAGGTTTGACCCCGCCTTCATGGAGATTTTCTGTATATTTGGGATAGTCATATTTCCACAACCTCTCCCAGTCCGCGATGCATGCCTGCCACAGCTCAATGAGATTCTTCTCCCACCCCTCCATTGGTGCTGCACCCTTCCACCAGTTCCTCTATTTCAGCCTCTTTGTCAGTGATGCTGCACACTAGCTACCTACATGCACCCCCCATCCTGCCAATCGCCTCATTCCTCATCACTACCTTAAAGTATTCCCATTGACTTCCGGCACTATCCACGCTCCCCTAGTTCAGCACAAATAATTCCTCAATTTTGTCCCCCATATGGGCTCTAAATGCGCTATCAAGCAGTGCTTCCGCTCTCAGTCGCCATGTTGGGATCGGTGGCCTACTCTTGGGATTCTGCCATGTAACTGCAAGAGGTCCGTAATCCAAGAGCACTCTAGCTTTGTATTCAGCTGTGATTAATTCGTCCAGGGACTCCATACCCCTAAACATGTAGTCTATTTGTGTATTTACCCCAGGTGGGGTAGAGAAATAAGAGTACCTTCTCCTGTCCCCATGCAGCCTCCTAAAGATGTTTACCAATCCCAAGTCCTCTAACAGGGCACGCAATGTCTTTGCTGGGGGTTCTGGCCTGCTGTGTTTACTATCAGACCTATCCACCTTAGGATCCAATGTACAAATGAACCTCCACCCCAATATCCACAAGGCCCCCCGATACAGTGCCAATCTGGGGTACAAGTACCTGAAAAAGTAGGTGGCATCGTGGTTCAGAGCATATGTATTGATTAAGCAGATCTCGTGCTGTTCCAAAAACCCGTGCACAATGGTCATTCTGCCCTCACTATCGCACCTGGACGCGAGCAGCTTAAAAGGTACAGAAGGGGCTACCTATGTAAGTGCGCCCCTAGCGTAAGCTGAAAAGGCGGATCTGTACACATGTCCCCCCCACTTCCTAAGGGGAGATGCCTGTTTAGCCTCCTTGAGATGTGTCTCTTGCAGGAGTGCTATATGTATACCCTTGCTCTTCATGTACGTATACACTCTGTTGCGTTTGATGAAACTGTTGAGCCCCTGGACATTCCAGGAAAGAATCCTAATATCCCTCATTGCTGTTCTGCAATCTCCACACATCTTGGCATCCCACTCGCCCCTCCCCAGAATCTTCTATCCTCCCCTTGACCAATTGCACCCTGGCAAGCCACCAACTTCCTCCTGGTGCGAGAGCTCCAAGTTCCCCCTCAACACGGACTCCCCCCTTTTCCAACCAGCACCCCCTTTCGGGCATACAGCCTCGGACTATCAAATCCACAGGCGGGGGGACTGAGCCTTGTAGCATGCATTGAAAATGAACCCCAAACATCCCCCAAACATCACCAACAACCGTCCAATGACAACTAACTTGTTCAGGCACAAGCGCTTTCTAGTGGGTAGCCAGGTCTCCTCAACCTGGACCACCGGTCTCGCAAGCAGTGCTCAAGTGCCAAAACCAGCACTCAAAAGAAAGAAAGGCAGAGAATAGGGATAGAAAGGTGCACTGTGAACAGCAGAGCGGCTCACACAGCAGCCACTAGGGCGGAACCAGTTCCTGTACCAGCACCCCAGTGTCGTGTCCCTGCTTCCCTCCCATCATACCCAAAATCATGATGCCTCCCACTTATCTGCCAATAAAAAACCTCTCAATCAGTCCCCCCAACAATCAGCCTCTGCATCCGGTCACCTCAGAAGTGGGGCAATTCCCACAGTATCCATCCAATCGAGCAGTCCTTCAGTATTATCAAAGTAGTGTGAAATTCCATTGTGGATGACCTTTAGTCAGGCTGAGTAGACCAGCGTATATTTCAGTCCACCCCGCCGGAGCCGCTCCATAATGGGGCCAAACACCACCCTCTGCCTTTGCACTCTTAGAGCATAACCTGGGTATATTGCTATCTTTGCTGACCCCCTCTCAATGACACACCCTTTTCTGGCGAATGCCAGGATCATCTCCCTATCACTGTAGTTTAGGATCCTAGCAATCAGCAGTCTTGGCGATGCTCCAGGCGGTGGCATCCTGGACAGGTACCGCTCCACCGTGAACCCCTGCAACGAGGTGCCCAGGCCCCACCTCCTGAAGCAGCATGTTCTTTTTTTTATTATCATGTATTTATTGTGCTTGACATTCCAACAGGAAAGCGAGTAGCTTACAGATATTAGGCAATATATACGATCAACATACACAGTGGGGGTCATTCCTAGTAGGGCGCTAAGGGTTAACGGTCACCGGTAACAAGACCGGTGCCGTTAAACCCTTACCGCCCTATTCCGAGTTCCCTTTGCGGGTTGGTACTTAACGCGGTAGGGAGCCAACTGGTGGTACAGTAAACAGAAATAAACATATTACAGTGGCAATTAAGGCACATAAATGAAACGGTTATTGGAGCTGAGGAGGATAGATCACCAGGATCATCTTCGGCGTCGGCCGACATGGAAGAGATATAGCAACGGAATAGAATCCAAATGTTTCTGGGTCTCAACACCAGTGGTTGCTGGCCTGCCCAAGCCTCCCCCGTGTCCGAGGCTCAGGTGACAGCCCGAAGCCACTGAGCGTGTGTGGGGATCCCAGGGCGAAGCCAGAGCAGCAGAATACAATGGACTGCTAGTAGCATACATAGCCCAGGTACTTTCCTCGAGTCACGCCCTAGTCTGGGGAGTTCATGAAAAAGATGTGACAATGGGGATGGCGTAATAGTGTAATATAGTATTTCAGACATAGTAGAGCATACCTCCTCCCAAAACTCCCAAAACTCCCTTTGGGAGGAGCATACCTCCTCCCAAAACTGAGATAGACGCGGGCAATACCACATCATATGTATTTAATTTGCATCATCTGAGCTATATTTGGTGCACCTGGGGGGGGTGGTCTTTTGACATATAATGCAGTCCAATCGGGGTATAGTGGAATCTGTGGAGTACCTTAAATTGAATAGTTTAAAGCGGGAGTTAAATGAAATTTCGTGGATACGGGCACACATGTGGTCCCAGCATTAATCAGTTATTTCGATTTCTAGATCCTCGCCCCAGGTGCGCCTGAGTTTATCAAAAGGGGGGATGGCCTTGGACTGCAGCACGGTATACAATCTAGAGACCTTCCCTTTGAAAGACATAGTATTCAGGATTTCAGACAATATAGGATCATCTGAGGGGATTGCGGGAAAGTCTGGGTACCTGATCTTAAGGGAGCGACCCGCATATTGGAGCCAATGGGAGGAACACTGGTAAATCTGGCCATTCGAGGAAGTTACCCTGATCGAAGACATCTCGGACAGACTCAAAACCTGTAGCAGCCCAGAGGTGTATTGTTGCTGGGGTTACACAGGAAGATTCCGGGGGGAAATTTCAAAGGGGAAGGCCACTATGAAAGGGATGTAAGGTATTAACCAGTTTCCATAGCTTAGACAAGGCCAGTGTCGTAGAGCATATGGGGTGAGGGATTTGAATTTAACATGTTGAGAGGGGAGAGTTAAAGAATGGATGTCATGACCCTCTGCAGCAAGACGTTTGCGCTTAGTATGCGGTGGAGAGTCTGTGGATATACACCAGTGCAAGGCGTATTGTGCCTGAGCAACTATCCAATACCTTTCAAAGTTAGGGGCGCCAAAGCACCCACCAGACATAGGGGTAGATAGTGTATCTAGTTTTAAGCGGACTGGGTCAGTGATTGAAAGTATTTGCGGCCTGGCCATAAGGGGACATTCAGGAACCTGTAAAGGAGTTGGGGAAGTACGATTATTTTAAGGATACCGGCCAGGTAGATTGGTAATTTAGCCCAGCCTGCACATTTTCTGGCAAGGGTAGTCAGGTATTTCCCGAAGTTGGCTATGTATAGAGGGTTTGGTTGGCGTGAAACCACCACTCCAAGACAGGTGATCTCGGCCTGTGACCATGTGAAACCCAAGGGGTCTGCGGTGGGGGGTGACTTTGGTTAGTGGATGTTAGGAAAGATTTCTTAATTGTGGGTAATTTCCCTTCCATGTGGCAACCCCTAAACTTTTTGCTGTTGTTTTCACCCTGATCTAGACTTTGCCAGAGAAGCGCAGCCTTCCGCCACACTCCTCTGGGCTTTCGCTCCATTCTTACGGGGAAACTGACATGCCCTTAAGACAGTCAGTACCGGGAAACGTTGTTTTCCGTAGTTCTTTTATCATGTTTCAGCTTTCGCGCAACATGACACAAGAGGGCACTGTAAGCTAAGTTACTGCTCTCTTGGGTCTCTAGTCACTCTACAGGCCTTAGACACTCTCTTTGGATTGTTAACGAACGGTGCAAGTGAATCACGGACGGGACTGGTGGCAGCGATCGTTTCTTTGTGTTTTGAGCTCCTTTTGGCTGATTAAGCGCGTTTCTCGCGCTTAGCCCAAAATGGTGGCCTGGCTCCCAAAATGGCCAGACCATGAGGCTCTTTGTCCTGCCCGCTGACCGTCTTGCCCCCTTCACCTTCCCCAGGTCGAGCCGACCCGTGGCTTTCCTTATTTGGGCATGTACTTTCCCGCGAAACACAGATGCTTTCGCGGGCTTCTACAGGCCTTGTGTGTGCCTCCCGGATGTGGGCTGGGATGTCTGGTCCCAATACACATCCTGGGTGCCAGAGAGTCTAGTGTGTCTTGGATGCCTGGGACCACCGTGGTCCATGATAGGTCCACGTATGGTGTGAGTGTTTTGTGAGCAGATATCCCATTGGGTCCTCTCCGTTTTGGCGCGAAGGGAACTCTGGATAAGAGGAGGCTGGAAACACCACTACCATGTTGATCTCCTAAATTCTCACGAACAAGGGATACAGGAGCCAAGTATCCTGCAACTACGAGGCTGAACCGAGGAATCACTGGTGACCCGCTGAAGGACTGCTCCTCTGCACTGCTGTCGCTCTGTGAAACCATTCTGCCTCTGATGGAACGAGCAAGGCCTGTACTGGTACTTCGACCCTTTGGAATAGTGGGAACAACTATTCTCGGCATCTTCATCATCTCCTGCACGTAAGCCTTCTGGAGTGTCTCTGGGCCATCCAGTGGACTGACCAGCCTACACAGGAGTCTTGCTCTGTTACCGTCGTCAGGTTGTGTTGTATTCTGAGTCCTTAGCACTCTCACACGATTCGTACACTTGGCATTCCCAGGTCTGAAGTGAGAAGTGTACATTGGGCTGAAACACACACGGCTGCTTCGTTGCCCTGCTGTGGTAACAATCTGTGCGGGTTCACTGCGTTTGGGACATCCTCAACTCTAACTTCTGTTGCTGCAGAATCTACATGACGCAGAGACGTCCGCTGCTCGCATCTGAACCTGCCAGCACTGAAACTGACGCGGAGATGCCTGGGTCTGCCTGCATCAGGGACCGGTGAGTAGCAACGCTAGGAACTGGTCGCCCTCCTGCAGTAGCCCGTAGATTTTTCTCACTGTGTTAAACAGCACACCTTTTTTGCACTCGCGCTCTGCTCCTGCCCGCAAGTGGAGGCCGCGCTGAGTAGCTGAGATCTGTTTGCCCTCCTTTGTTCACCACTCTGAACTGCCTGACTTCCTCGAAGAGACTCCCCTTGGCCCATTGGCACCAGCGTGTGCAGGTACTTTTGAGAACAAGGCTCCACTCTTCGTAGGGCTTGGACTTCCTTCTAGTTAGGTGGCCTCTGAAGGTGAACTGGGTCTGAACGATTACTTGCACTGCCTGTTTTCCTCCCCATCTAGGTGGTCTGCATATTTCGTGCTTCTAACTCTTTAGACCCTTCGGTAATTGTATATATACTGTATTTGATTGTGATGTATTGGTTTACTTGAGTTTTATTGTGATTCTTTACTATGGTAAATATTACAAAGGCCTTGTAATAAATGTGTCTATATTTTTAATATAACACCTGCTTGGAGTAATTTGTAAGTGCCCTTGCTTTGTGTGCTCATTGCGGGCTTTCAGTCACCCTCACCCCTCTTGAGACCTAGTCTTGACCGCCGCGATCGCTACCTTGATTGGTCTGGCTTGTCCAGAGGTTACCCTGTTCCAAGAAACCAGGCTGGCCTTCTGAACCTCTGCCCCTCCAGGACAGAGTTCAGAAATCCATCTTAACAAATTGGTGTACAGCGGTGGGATACGACTGAAGGTATCCAGTGTTGCGCACGAGCGAAGGCATTTCAAGTTATTCCTACCAGGACACGTAGTGAATTGTCGTAGTATAACTTTTAAAAGGCCATAGTCCTATCTAACAGTATGGAAACAAATACCTTGTTAACTCTAAATACGTCTAAATCCGAAACATTGAAAAAGATGTGTCCGGAGAGAGGTGTCTCCTCTCAAGGCACCAAATTGGATATGATCCAAAGAATCGTGGCATGGCAAGAAGCTCAGCTTGACGCTATAACTTCCGAGGACAGTGCAGGAGGTGGGGCTGCTCTCACTGGTAGAACCGACGGTTCTGCCGCTGCACTGGTCCACCGTGACCATGAGGACAGGGAGGATGAGATGTCTAATGTTTCCTCTGCCAGTGTCGATGGGGAGGCCATGCTTGAATTCAGGAAGCAAGAGCTGCTGTTTAGGCAGAAGGAGCTTGATTTCAGTATGGCCAAGCTAAAAATCGAACAGGCAGAAAAACAGAAAGACAGGGATCACCAGTTGGAACTGGCCAAGCTTCAGGTTGCAAATGGATCCAAGGGTGATGGACATGGGTCTGGGGCCCCCTCTCATCCACGGTTTCCAAAAGATATGCTCAGTGTGTATGAGGAAAAGAATGACATTATGGACTGGCTGAATACTTTTGAGTATGCATGTGAAGTTCAACAAGTTGATAATGCTGATAAGGTTGCCTGGTTACTCAGCAGACTGCCCCATTCTGGCTGTAGTGCCATTATGGAAATGTCAAAGGCTGAGCGAGCGGATTTTGCTATGTTCAAGCAAACTCTCATTATAAAGTTTGGAAAGACTTCTGTCCAATATTTAAAACGATTCCGAGAGTATAAGGAAAAAGAAGGTGTTACTTGGGTATCTTATGTAACCGAATCCTTAAAAAACATGACTGGCTGGGTCGAAGGTTATAAGGTTTCTACCTTTGAAGGCATGATAAGTCTTGTCATGCTGAAACATATTTTTGCATCTTCTTCCCCGGAGCTTAAGCAGCATTTGGCAGATTCAAAGGAGATAGATCCTAAGAAGCTTGCCATTGCAGCAGATTTATGGGTGTCACATCGAGTGTCCCATAAGGACAAAACTCATCCTGGTAAGCAGGAGGAAGGGAAAAAGTCCAAAGATAAGAAGGGCGGAGAATCTGATAAATCTTCTTCTCAAAAGGGCCACAAAAAGAAAAACAAGGGTAAGACACAAGAAAACTCACAGGGTAGTGGAGGTCAGCCTCCGAAACAGAACTCTGGTTACAATAAGCCTCCCTATGTAAACAGACCCAATAGATCTTGTTTTGCTTGTGGAGCAACTGACCACGTGAAGGGGGATCCCCGGTGTAAGGTTAAACCTTTGGGGGTCCACTCTGCTACTCTGGCCTTCTCCTCCTACGAGGAAGAAGAGATTACAGGAGCATCCTTCTCCTCAGACTCCTTCCCCAGTGGGATAGAAGCTGAGGTAGTTTTAGTTTCCCTGTGTTCCTGGGAGCCTAAAGTCGCAGAGGCTTATGCTAGGATTCCAGATAACACCAAGCACTACTTTAAAGACAGTGTGCTGATCAATGGAGTAGATACTCCAGCTTTTAGGGATAGTGGGTGCAGTCGAACTGTAGTGGATTCTACCTTGGTAGACTCAGAGGAAGTTGCCAGAGATACTCTGATGCCCACTAAGTTGGCTGACGGCCCACCTCGTATGTTTCCAGTAATACCTGTAAATCTTACTTTAAATGGTACAGCAGTCAGGATCCCAGTGAGCATTCAGAGAAACGTCCCAGGGAAGGTCTTGTTGGGCAACGATCTCAGAGCTTTAGGGCTCGTAGGAGACACTGCTGACAGACCCTGCACACAGTCTCAAACATGGGCAGCATTGGCCAAGACCAATGCGCTGCCCCAGCCAAAGGGGAAACCCAAGGCTAAAGGAGTCAGAAAATCAAAACAAGGGAAAGAAAATATTCCCCCGAACTAACCTACCACTGCGGTGGAGGAAGTTGGTCAATCGCCCGGGCCTGATGAGGAGGTGGCGATGCCTGAAGTATTTGACCCCAACAACCATCCTGAACTAAAAGACTTGTTAGTAGAAGGTGGTCCTGACAGGGAAGAATTCAGTAAAGGCCAACGTGAGTGCCCATCTCTGGAAGGCCTAAGGAGACAGGCCTGCTCCCAGCTTGAGGGTGAACCTCCTGGGAAGCATCGGATTTATTGGGAAGGTGGACTCCTGTATAGTGAGCCCACAGAGTCTATAGAAGCAGACCATAGGAGGTTGGTGATTCCCCTTGCTGTAAGACCCTTCCTCCTGCAGCTGGCGCATGAAGTGCCCCTTGCTGGTCACCTTGGTATTAAGAGGACCAAGCAAAGGTTATCCATGCACTTCTACTGGCCCAAGATGGGGGTGGAAGTAGAAAGTCACTGTAGGAGTTGTGCCTCCTGCCAGTTATCTGGTAGGAGTGGCTCAACAATCCAAGCTCCATTGGTACCACTCCCAGTTGTGGGAATACCATTCGAAAGGGTAGGGATCGACATTGTTGGTCCCCTTGACCCGCAGACATCCTCAGGCAATAGGTTTATCTTGGTGCTAGTCGACTATGCTACTAGATATCCTGAGGCCATCCCATTGAAAACTGTAACTGCCAAGTCAGTTGCAAAAGCGTTACTTGGCATATTTACTAGTGTTGGCTTCCCTAAAGAAGTTGTGTCTGACAGAGGCAGCAACTTTATGTCAAAGTATATGCAGGCTATGTGGAAAGAATGTGGGGTCACCTACAAGTTCTCTTCTGCATACCACCCCCAGACCAATGGTCTGGTGGAACGCTTCAACAGAACGTTAAAGAGCATGATTGGGGCTCTGGAAGAACCTCAGAGAAGAAAATGGGATCTTCTTTTACCATGCTTACTGTTTGCCTACCGAGAGGTACCACAGGAGGATGTTGGATTCAGCCCCTTTGAACTTCTGTTTGGTCACCCTGTGCGGGGACCCTTAGCCATAGTCAAGGAGGGATGGGAGATGCCCACTCCCCCTATTACTACCAACGTAGTCGACTATGTGTTAGGGCTTAGAAAACAGATGGTACTTCTGATTGGCTTGGCTAGTGATAAATTGAAGGCAGGACAAGCGCTGGTGAAACATTGGTATGACCAGAAAGCTTCCCTCATCAACTTTACACCTGGTCAGCAAGTCCTGATCATGAATCCCATAAGGCCTAGAGCTTTACAGGTCAAATGGTCAGGCCCTTACACAGTGTTGGAGCCCCTGGGTGAGGTTAACTATTTAGTGGACCTTGGAAGGCCTGTACAGGCTCCAAAAGTGTTCCACGTAAATAGGCTGAAGGCTTTCGTCCCAAGAGTCGAAATCGCAACACTGCTACTGGCTTCAGATGTTGAGGAAGAGGAGTCTGAACCTCTCCCCGACCTGTTCCAAAGCAGTCCTTCAGATAGCTCCTTTGAGGGTGTCCGAGTGGCCCTTCACCTGACTTCTGATCAGCAGGCTGAGGTGAAAAGTTTGCTTAGGCAATTTTCTCCCCTGTTTTCGCAGTCCCCTGGTTTGACACCTTGGTTCCAACATAACATAGACACAGGAGATAGCATTCCTACCAAAAGTAGAGGATACAGGATGTCAGACAAAGTACGGTATTACATTAAGACAGAGGTCAACAAAATGTTAGATCTTGGGGTGATTGAACCCTCTAGTAGTCCTTGGTCCAGCCCTGTGGTTTTGGTTCCAAAAGCAGGCACTTCTGAATTGAGGTTCTGCATGGATGAGAGGGCTCTGAATGCTGTCACCAAGACAGATGTACACCCCTTGCCTCGAACAGATGAGCTAGTGGATACCTTGGGTGCCTCCAAGTACCTCAGCACGTTTGACCTCACTGCGGGCTATTGGCAAATAGCCTTAGCAGAACATGCCAAGGAGAAGACAGCGTTTTCCACTCCAGACGGTCTTTACCAATTCAGGGTAATGCCGTTCGGATTGAAGAATGCACCTGCCACTTTCCAGAGGCTTGTGAATCATGTGTTGGATGAATTCTGTCTTGCATATCTGGATGATATAGCAGTTTTCAGCGCCACGTGGGAAGACCATGTGAAACACCTCGGGATTGTGCTACAGGCTCTTCAGAAAGCACACTTGACCATAAAGGCTAGTAAATGCCAGATTGGACAAGGCTCAGTGGTTTACCATGGACATGAAGTAAGTGGAGTGAGGATACAGCCTCTTCCCAGTAAAGTACAAGCAGTACAAGACTGGCATACCCCCACTACACAGACCCAAGTGAGAGCCTTCTTAGGACTCACGGGGTATTACCGCAACTTCATGGCAGACTATGGCACCATAGCTGCCCCTCTGACGAAGAAACCCAAGAAGGTAACTTGGACCGACGAGTGTGAGAAGCCTTCAACGGGTTAAAAGACTCCTTGTGCCAGGCCCCTGTCCTCAGGTCCCCTGATTATCGAAGACATTTTGTTGTGCAGACAGACGCCTCTGACACTGGGATAGGAGCTGTACTATCGCAAGTAGATGAGAAGGGTATGGAACAACCTATTGGTTTCATTAGTCGCCAGCTTAAGGACAGAGAGCTCAGATGGTCCACAGTGGAGAAAGTATGTTTCTCTGTTGTGTGGGCTCTACGGAAGCTGAGGCCCTACCTCTATGGGACCCACTTCACTGTGCAAACTGACCATAAGCCCTTAAAGTGGCTAATGAACATGAAGGGAGAGAATCCAAAGTTGCTTAGGTGGTCCATAAGTCTACAAGGCTTCGACTTCACTATTGAGCATAGGCCAGGTGTCCAACATAGCAATGCTGATGGGTTGTCCAGAATGTTTAACCAACCTGAACAAGAGACTCATCCAGGGGTGGATTAGTTCCCCGTGTCCATAGTCTGGGAGGGACGAGTGTTAGGAAAGATTTCTTAATTGTGGATAATTTTCCTTCTATGTGGCAACCCCTAAACTTTTTGCTGTTGTTTTCACCCTGATCTAGACTTTGCCGGAGAAGCGCAGCCTTCCGCCGCACTCCTCTGGGCTTTCGCTCCATTCCTTCGGGGAAACTGACATGTCCTTAAGACAGACAGTAGCGGGAAACGTTGTTTTCCGTAGTTCTTTTATCATGTTGCAGCTTTCACGCAACATGACACAAGAGGGCACTGTAAGCTAAGTTACTGCTCTCTTGGGTCTCTAGTCACTCTACAGGCCCTAGACACTCTCTTTGGATTGTTAACGAACGGTGCAAGTGAATCACGGACGGGACTGGTGGCAGCGATCGTTTCTTTGTGTTTTGAGCTCCTTTCAGCTGTTTAAGCACTTGTCTCGCGCTTAGCCCAAAATGGTGGCCTGGCTCCCAAAATGGCCAGACCACGAGGCTTTTTGTCCTGCCTGCTGACTGTCTTGCCCCCTTCACCTTCCCCAGGTCGAGCCGACCCGGGGCCTTCTTTATTTGGGCATGTACTTTCACGCGAAACACAGATGCTTTCGCGGGCTTCTACAGGCCTTGTGTGTGCCTCCCGGATGTGGGCTGGGATGTCTGGTCCCAATACGCATCCTGGGTGCCAGAGAGTCTAGTGTGTCTTGGATGCCTGGGACCACCGTGGTCCATGATAGGTCCACGTATGGTATGAGTGTTTTGTGAGCAGATCTCCCATTGGGTCCTCTCCGTTTTGGCACAAAGGGAACTCTGGATAAGAGGAGGCTGGAAACACCGCTACCATGTCGATCTCCTGACTTCTCACGAACAAGGGATACAGGAGCCAAGTATCCTGCAACTACGAGGCTGAACCGAAATCTCTGGTGACCCGCTGAAGGACTGCTCCTCTGCACTGCTGTCGCTCTGTGAAACCATTCTGCCTCTGATCGAACGAGAAGGCCTGTAGTGGTACTTCGACCCTTTGGAATTGTGGGAACAACTATTCTCGGCATCTTCATCATCTCCTGCATGTAAGCCTTCGGAAGCGTCTCTGGGACATCCAGTGGACTGACCAGCCTACACAGGAGTCTTGCTCTGTTACCGCCGTAAGGTTGTGTTGTATTCCGAGTCCTTAGCACTCTCACACGATTCGTACACTTGGCATTCCCAGGTCTGAAGTGAGAAGTGTACATTGGCTGAAACACACACGGCCGGTTCGTTGCCCTGCTGTGGTAACAATCTGTGCGGGTTCACTGCGTTTGGGACATCCTCAACTCTAACTTCTGCTGCCGCAGAATCTACATGATGCCGAGACGTCCCCTGCTTGCATCTGAACCTGCCAGCACTGAAACTGACACAGAGAAGCCTGGGTCTGCCTGCATCGGGGACCGGTGAGTAGCAACGCTAGGAACTGGTCGCCCTTCTGCA
The DNA here is from genome assembly GCF_040938575.1 of Ambystoma mexicanum. Classification (NCBI taxonomy): domain Eukaryota; kingdom Metazoa; phylum Chordata; class Amphibia; order Caudata; family Ambystomatidae; genus Ambystoma; species Ambystoma mexicanum. The sequence continues at coordinate 1,475,363,832 of NC_090935.1, read as the reverse complement.
GTAGCCCCTTAGCTTTTCCTCACTGTGTTAAACAGCACACTTTTTTCGCACTCGTGCTCTGCTTCTCCCCAAGTGGAGGCCGCGCTTGAGTAGCGGAGATCTGTTCGCCCTCCTTTGTTCACCTCTCTGAACTGCCTGACTTCCTCGAAGAGACTCCCCATGGCCCATCGGCACCAGCGTGTGCAGGTACTTTTGAGCACAAGGCTCCACTCTTCGTAGGGCTCGGACTTCCTTCTAGTTAGGTGGCCTCTGAAGGCGAACTGGGACTAAACGATTACTTGCACTGCCTGTTTTCCTCCCCATCTAGGTGGCCTGCATATTTTGTGCTTCTAACTCTTTAGACCCTTCGGTAATTTTATATATACTGTATTTGATTGTGATATATTGGTTTACTTGAGTTTTATCGTGATTCTTTACTATGGTCAATATTACAAAGGCCTTGTAATAAATGTGTTTATATTTTTAATATAACAGCTGCTTGGAGTAATTTGTAAGTGTCCTTGCTTTGTGTGCTCATTGCGGGCTTTCAGTCACCCTCACCCCTCTTGAGACCTAGTCTTGACCGCCGCGATCGCTACCTTGATTGGTCTGGCTTGTCCAGAGGTTACCCTGTTCCAAGAAACTAGGCTGGCCTTCTGAACCTCTGCCCCTCCAGGACAGAGTTCAGAAATCCATCTTAACAGTGGAAACAGAATAGATTTAGAACAGTTTAACTTGAGACCCAATATCTCGCTGAAGAGAACAACATCATACAGGATAGGGACGAGGTTTTCTGCAGGAGAGAGAATGAAGAGGAGGGCGTCGTCAGCATATAGGGAGATGATCTCAGGAGGCCGGACAGTCTCAAACCTCTATGTGCATGCATTTGACATATCCTGTCAGCCAAGGGCTCGATGGCTATAGCAAAAATCAGGGATGAGAAGGGGCAACGCTGCCTCGTGCCCCTGGCTATTTGGCTAAGGGCCGAACACCTGTCCTCAGTGCAGAGAAGAATAAGGAAGTCTGACCCAGGACTGAAAGCAGGGTCCAAAGTTGCTCTTCTCGAGGACCCGCCAGAGGAGGCTCCAGGGAACGGAGTCGAATGCTTTCTGCATATCGAGAGTGGCTGCCGCTGCCTGTATGTTCGGGTCAATCCAGGTGAGAATATTGAATAGGCGACAGAGATTAAGGGAAGTAGAGAACCCCGGGATGAACCCCGACTGGTCTGGGTGTATGATATATGACATGTATGGGGCCAGTCTCAAGGCTAACACTTTAGCATAGATTTTCACATAGCAATTGATGAGGGAGAGAGGCCGTTATGAGCCACATTGAGTGGGGGGTTTGCCTGGTTTAAGCAATACAGAAATTATAGCTTCTTGAAAGGAGGGGGTGAGAACGCCCAACTCACAAGATTCCTCCCACAGAGCATACAGTTGAGGGAACAAGAGGGCCTTGTAATGCTTGTAAAATTCGACCGGAAGGCTGTCGGATCCAGGGGCCTTTCCAGAGGCCAGAGAGTCAATGGCCTTGGATATTTCATCAGGTAAAATTGGTTTGTCTAGGGAGTCCCTGGTCTCGGTGGAGAGGACGGAGAGTGGAAGACTGTCTAAGTTGCCTCAACATCAACATTGACATTGTCAACATTGGAATAGAGTGATTCGTAGAACGAGAGGAATTCTGCATTAATAACTTGCGATGATAGGGGCAGGGTGCCATCAGCCCTCTCTATAGCTGGAATGTGGGGTGAACCGGTCTCCCGGCAGAGCTACTTAGCCAAGACACGACCAGGGTGTTCGCCCTCCCTGTATTTGCGAGCAGAATGAGGGTCCTCTAGGAACTTCCTCTCCCGTTCCGCATGAGAGCGAAATGTATCTAATTCAATGCCTATATCAGAAAGGGCATTGGGTAACTGAGAAGAGGCATACTGGGTTTCAAGGGAGGAGAGTCGAGATTCGCTCTCTGTTATGCCCCCTCGATCACTTTAAGAATCCCCGACTCCTTGGAGATCGCTATGACCCTAATGTATACTTTAAACGACTCCCAGATGGTAGCCTGTGTTTGGACTGAACCAGTGTTTAATGTAAAAAAAGTCATCTATGGCATTCCCCAGTTCTGTCTCAAAGGCAATGTTTAATAAGGAATGTGATTTCAACCTCCATGAACAAGCCCCCGCGTTGTCTGCACCCCATTCAAGGGAGATTGTTATCGGTGAATGGTCAGAGAATGTTCTGGGAAGAATCGCCATATGTATGATGGTTCTGATTAGTATATCCGAGACAAGCCATCTATCAATTTGTGAATGTGAATCATGTACTGAGGAGTAGAAGGAGTAAGAGTGAGAATCAGGGTGGCTCAACCTCCATGCGCCCGACACCATTAACTGGGCCTGCACTTCTATAATGTTTTTAGCTGCTATGGAGAGTTGGCGGGGTTTGAAGCCCGATCTATCAAGATCAAATTCTAAAATAGTGTTGAAGTCCCCACCCCAGAGGATAGGGACAAGGGGGAACCCAGAAAGTAGGGATGACAGATGTGTGTTATAATCAGGGTCATCTACATTGGGGCCATATATGTTAAGTAGTACAACCTCTCTGTTCAGCAGAGTCCCAAACAGTAAAACATAGTGACCTAGGGAGTCCACATGAACCACCTTCTGTTGAAACTTAATACTCTTATGTATCAGAGTCATGGCTCCATGGTTCTGGGTGGAGTAATCAGTGAAGTAACGTTGGGCACCCCATGCTTTAGCGAACCTCTCCCATCCACCAGCACGAGCATGCGTTTCTTGCAGAAAAAGAAATTTTACTTTGTGCCGTTCAATATTTAACTGCAATTTACGCATTTTGGTGTAATTACCCAGTCCCCTGACATTCCAACTCATACAAACCAGGCTGTCTTCAGCCATTAGGACTGGTAACGGGTATTAATAGAGCAGAAGATTGAATCAGAAGTTGGGTCACAAGGCCCAGCAGAAATGTGTGTAGGCCCCCGATCTATATGTGCAAATCAGAGTATGTTTGGTTACTCTAGCTCCCCGTCGCATGTCAAGCATTTTTTACCAAAACACCCCTCCCAACCCTCCCCAACCCCACCCATCCCCCAATCAGAGAGGTGAAAATCCAAACAACTTCTAGCAGAACCAAAGACAGTGGCAGCATCGCCTGGGGGGGCGGTGTGTGCTGGCCATGAGCGGCAATGCTTCCGAGATAGGGAATTGACTGGGCATTATGTGGTGCATGGTACGAAAACAATGTATAATAGGTAATGAAGACAAACTTGCAAGACAGAATTAGATATCAGTCGATCCGGACTAAACAGCAAACTGTAGATTCTACTATGAAATCCAGTTCCGGACTTGGTATTGTTGCACTATCCTCAAGGGACAAATCGACGTGATCACAGCATCTGAGTCGTGATTGATCATCCTGGAAAATGTTTGTTGATAAATTTGGAGGCTTCTTCGGGATTAGTGAAGAAAAAGACTTGGTTTGACTGTTCAATCCTGAGTTTGGCAGGATAAAGCATTGAGTATTTGACCCCTAGGTCTCGTAGCCTCTTTTTGGTAGCTAGAAAGGTCTTGCGCTCCTGTTGAACAGACACAGAAAAGTCGGGGTATAGGTGGATTCTGGAGGAGCCTAGGAAGAGGCCCTCCTTGGCTCTCGCTGCATGAAGAAGCAAGTCTCTGTCTCGGTAGGTTAATACTCTTGCAATGATGGGGCGGGGAGGTAACCTGGCGTGGGGTTTGGTGTCAGGACACGGTGGGCTCTCTCTATTGCGAACTGCAGGGAGAGCTTCAGGGAATCCAGTAGCATAAGCAGGGTGCGTTCGACGTATTCTTCAATGGGGCCGTTGATCTTATCTTCTGGGACCCCGATAATGCGGAGGTTGTTGCGCCTGCAGCGCGATTGGAGGTCCTCATTCTCCACCTCTCCACCGCTCCACCTCTGTAACCCGATTGTCAGTTTTTTTCATATGGGCTTTGATCGATGATATGGTCCAATTCATGTCATCTAGTTTGGAGTGTAGAGCGGTAAATCCCTCCCACATGTAATCCATCATCTTTTGGGATTCAGTGGACTCAGGGGTGCTGACATGGAAGTCTCAGGTTCAGATATGAGTTCACCCAGTTTCGGTGCCGCTTTTGTGAACATATTGTTGGAGCTCTGCTTTTGGTTGGCTCCTTTGGTCATGATCCCACCAACTCTCGCAGGAGGTGAACTGTGCAGCGCACAGGGATCGTGAGTGACCGATCTGGGCCAGGGAGCCTGGTTTCAGTGGATGTCTATGAGCGGTAGGGTTATCCGACGTAGTCTGCAGTGGAGTGGTAGGTCCCAGGATAGCATATCTTGCAGTGAAAGTAGGCTTACCTATGTGTGGACCAATGAGGTGTGCAGACAGCAGACCCGGGTGGGAGGTCTAAAAAACCATGTGTATGTACCCCGTAGGTGGTTGCATTGGAGATAAGGTTCAGTAGGGATGGCTAGCAGTGACCTTCAAGTCCAACAGATCTGACTGAGACTGGATCCAGGTGGTTTGCGTCCTCTCACGTATGATGGGGAAGGGATGTGATGGGAAAGGGATGTACAGGTCTGGCCCCAGCTGTCCAGTGGGGCAAGGGCAAAGACAAGTGGCCGGTCAGGGAGAAAGAGGGAGAGGGCCCGATAAGGTGTGCTATGCTCCAAGGGGTAGTCGCAGTAGAGGCAGGACCAGTTATCCAGGGTAAAGTAGGATCATTAGGGTTGACCCGTATCAACGGCTCTGTGTTTTTGCGAGTTCCTTTGTTCTGGGTCACACCAAGACTCGTGGGGAGCAGAGACATACTGCAAGTGGGTAGGTAGCGGGTATTAGCAATGGGCAGTGAGGCTTAGCTCAGGTAAGTATCACATTCAGCGCAGGCGTAATGAGGTGCAAGGATTTACCCCTCTGAGAGAGTACAGGCACAGTAGTCCAGGCGCGGGTGCGACACCACGTTGAGTCAGAATTATCAAGTGGCTATTAAACAGGCATCCAATGGGGTGAGGAGAGTGTGTGCTGAATGTTGTGTAGGGTAGTCTCAGAGGGAGTAGAGTGGGTTATCTGAGGCCTTGGTCATGATCATGATCATGTCAGTCATGTGAAAAACAAGGTTGTGTGGCGCTTCCGAGCTCAGAGGCGAGGGCACCAGGTCAGAAGGATCGCTCCAGCATTAAAGGCGGATGACAAGGATAGTTGAGGCGTTCCTTAGTTAAATGTTGGAATATGAGGTCATCCTTCCCAGTTCACCGTTGAGTCAAGCAAGGCTGATTTGGAGGTGCAGCATTAGTGGATCAGGATGGCTAGGAGTATGACCCAGCGGCGCCTGGCAGTTCCAGGTATGACAAGGGTGTTCCCATATATATATCTCAGGGGGTGGTGCTATTGAGGGTGGGGCCTGGGCCTTGTCCCTTCTCACAGAGCAGCGCTGTGCAGTCTAGGTTAATAGTTTCTGGTGATTGCCCACTGTAGGATCGGCCAATCTATCACTGCGCAGCACGTGGTCTTCAACATGCGGTGGAGTGATGTGTAGCGATGAAGGCGGGCAAAATGAGTAGCCAAGTAGCTGTAGATAAGTCTCATGCTGCCATCAGGCACTCATAGGCAGCGGCGCCATAAGCAAGGTTGCACACACTGGTGGTGAAGCAGTGAGCTGCCGGCGAGTGAGGTTGTGTGGTAAGAGCTTCCCAGCTGCGGGTGTTATTGGAGACTTGTGTCAGCGGGCCCCTCGATGCAAGTTCTCCGCCACCAGGTTCCAGTACTGTCGAGGTAAGTTGCGGGGGTTCCTGCAAGGTGTATGATGCCTAACGGGTCAGCAGGTGTGAGCCCTATCTGAGAGGAGCCGCGCCACAGGTGTTGGCAAGTAATGAGAATGTCCCTTGTGTTTCTCAGCCTAGTGTGGACTGTGATCTCTCACGTATTATGCCCTAAGAGATGATATCATGAGTGATCACAATACTGTTAAGCAGCCGGCTGCGTTGTCAGCAGGCACCCCCACTGCAGGCTGCAAGCTTGTCTCACGCGAGTGCTGGGGCCTGGTACGTAAACAGGGGAACTCTTGCAATATTCATTCTTAATTGGCGTTGTTGTTCAATCCACTTATTTTATGGGTCCCCCGGCAGGTGTCGGGGCAAAGTGGACTGAAGGGCCAGGTGACCCGTCCTGGAGAGAGCTGCGGACAGCAAGCTCGTTAAGGGCGGCTGCAGGCGCAGCACTCGGTGCAGAGGCCTCTCCCAGGATTGTCCCCCAGCGCCAGAGGCAGAGTCTGACCCTTGCGCCACCCTAATGCCAATGGCCCAGGCGAGGGGCTATCTCGCCCAGTGTACAGCAGCAGGAGGAAAATCCGTACCTTGCGCTGCTAGCCTGAACAATACGGCACAGCCACGGTCCACCGTGTCCTAGTAGAATCAGCACAGCATCAGCACAGGGACAGCAGAGCAGGGTTGCCGGAGGTCCCAGTTCAGGGACAGTGAAGTCCAGACGGCGCAGGGTGCACCGTTAGCAGTCAGTGAAGTTGCAACTCTCCAGCAGTAGTTGTCAGGTGGTCCCCATCCGGTAAGGAGGCAGGGTGAAGATGCCTCAGTGTGTTTTAGCCAGAGCGCAAACCACAGAGGGTTGGGGAGACCATGGGCTGGCTGCCGTGGTGTGCGATGGTCTCAGGCAAGGTTGTTTTGCGCAATGAGGCGGCTGCCCTTCCCCCAGTCAGGCCCCGGAGCCCGGCCACTTCGAATGCTCTAAGAACCTCTTACTGTGGAGGCATAGCATGGGGCATCGTTAAGTGGTGAGGCAGCAATTTGAAAGCGGGGTCATCTCCGTGATGGTCTCCTCCTGCGATACAGCAGTCGGTCCGTCTCCTCAGCAGATCAGCAGGAATTAATTTGTAGCATTTTCAGCAGATGAAACAATGCCATTGAGGCAGGATCAGGCATAAGGATTTTCCCCTACACAGAGCTACTCGATCAGGCGGCCATTTCGTATGAGTGCAACAGCGCCCCCAAAGCAGCATGTTCTCTATGTTTGTCGTGGGGTCATTCCCCTCTGCCGGCAGACCCAGCAGATGAACGTTGTTTCATCACGTTCTTCCCTCTGCATCCTCTGCCCTGTTTTCCAGCATTGCTACTTTCGCCGTCAATTTGCGCACCTCTGAAATGGCACCTGTGATGTTCTGTCTATTTTCGTCCACCTGAGTCTCCACCATCCGCATCCTGTCTGCCAGAGCAAGGACATCCTGTCTTAACAGTCCAACATCTATTATGACCTCATCAATCTTCCTCTCCAATGTGGTCTGGAGCACAGCAATGGCCTTCAAGATCTGGCTCTCCTCTGTCTGCATGACTGGGGGGCGGAAATACCTGAGCAGCAACTCCCCCCTCTTGTGCTGGCCGCTCCCCTCACCCTTGAGCGCAAGGGCGTCCATCCTGGTCTGCCCGGAGTTCCCTTGTGCTGCTCGTCCGGTATGGACAAAATGGTGCTCCCAGGTGGCACAGTAACAATGAATGTCAACACGCTCAGTACCACTGTCTCGCCTCAATCTCAAACTCGCGGCTCAGCCCATCAAGGTCAACCCCGGCCGACAGGGGGGCAGTGACACCTCTTCGAATTGATTGTGTCCTCTCACGTATTCCTTATCTTTGATAAATCCACGTCCAGCTTGCTGGCCTCGGAATTTTGTTCACAGTAGAGAGCGCTGCGCGTCGATGTCCCTCGAGTCGGTGTCCCTCGAAGGCCTCCGTATCAGTGCCGACGTCCCCATAGGTATAAATAGTCTCACGCAGGATCCGTTTTCCCGCACTTCGTAAGCCTCAGAGATGCAACGCTTGGTTCTTCTACTCATCGAAAATCTTCGGAAATCTTCAAAAATCTTCCATCCTACGATGGCATCTTCGTCCAAAACATTGACGCCACGATCAGGCTTAACATCTTTTCAATATTTTGCTAAAAAGTTGTCATTAATGGATCCTCACAGGATATGTTTGTGGTGCCTGGGATCAGAGCACCATTGTTAGGAATGTGAGGACTGTATGTCCATGACGGCGAAAGTCTTGAAAGAGAGTAGGGGGAAGTTAGAAAGAGGTAAGCCGGTTAAATCTTCTACTCCCTTGAAATTGTCCTCGGCTGAGTCGAGACATTCGTCTCCTCGTCATCAAAAGAAACATTCCCGATCGAGGTTTCAAAGCGGTTCCCATCACTCTTTGAGAAGATCGCCCTCTTCTTCATCCTCTAATTCCCCAGAAAGGGTCACCTGCCCCACCAAACAAAGCTCTCCAACTAAGTGGGAGGAATTTTGAAAGAAAATGCTTAGGGTCTTCGAGAATGCTGCCTTGACCCCCATGCCTAGAGGTGATACCCCGGGTGAAAGACCCAAAAAACAAAAACAGAGAGTCATCGAACCCAGCAAACAAAAACCCTCGAGAGCATCACAAACCCTCAGGACAAGACTTCATCGAATAAGACTGCGTCATCGACGCCATCGTCCAAGGTACCTTCGACGCACAAGTCATCGACACCTTCGTCGACACCTTCATCGACTCCGATGAAAGAGAAGCCCTCAAAGCTACAGGCCGCAACTGCGCCATCAGCACTACAGGTGTCGAATGTCCCATCCAAGGCGTCGATAGTGGTGTCGACAATATCGACGACACTGAGTAGGATTCCGATTCTTTCGACGACATTGAGGACTTTTTCGAGTTTTTCGACACCCTTTACAGGCTTGTCGAGACCTATGACGTCTGCATTAACAACTACACCTTTTTCTCATGCAGTAACCACCAATTTGGCACCCTCTTCTCTGGAAATGGGTTTTACCCCTCTTCCACGATCTGACTATTTCAGAGCTTTATCCTCTATTTATGAGGAAGGAGAGTACTCTGACAATGAGAGGCGTTTTGGTTTACAAACAACAAGAGCGCCTATTCCAGGGGAATTAATCTCTGAAGAGAATAAATAGATTGAGAGATCTTCAAGTATCTTTACAAGATACCAGTGGCATAGATACCTCTCCAGAGGCAGAATTTGCCAGGCCAGAACCTGGAGAGCATGCAGAAATGCCTTACAGAGCCCTTATGGCAAGAATTATGGAATTTATGGGGTGGACAACACCTACACTCATTTTTTCCAACAAGATGATCTTACAGACATCTTAGATAAAGTGTCATGAATAGCTGAATCCGGCCCTTCTGGACTTTGTGGTCCATGATGCACTGCGGCATAAACTCTGCAACTCATCCAAGATGGCCGATGAATCAGAACCGCTGCGCTCTAGCCTTTGCGTACAGTCTCCAGCTTCCTAGAAAACAGGCACGCCCGGCGGCTCCGCGCGTCTCAACTCTACCCCTACGAGTTACTAGACGTTGTTCGAGTTCGCTCTCTGCTCTATCGTGTATTCTATCTTTCCTTCCTAGATCCTAGAACACCTCCAAACCTTACCTTCCTATATCCTCCTTCCTGGATTAATTGACATTGTTCCTGGAAATCAAACGCTACCGGCTTGGAGCCGGCTTCCATGCTGAAACCCAAGGACTTGCGTTCCAGCTTATACAAGGCACGGTCGGTGAAGAAGAAAGAAACCTCATCCCGGAAGTCCACAAGCAAGGAGAAAAAGGTGAGAAAGAAAGAAGCTTGTGACAGATTGAGATGCCTAGAACCTGATACGGAAACAGATATGGAAGTGGCAGTCCAAGACCTCATGAGAGGTATGCAAGAATTAACTACTGAGGTTCAAAATCTCAAAGCTGAAAATGCAGCCTTAAAACAGCTAGTCTTATCCCGGATTCCGCAGTTAAGGAAAGCATTCTGTTAGGGGGTGTTGTGGACAAATATGATGGATCTTCTAGGTCCCTGCGTTCCTTCCTTGATTCTTGTTTAGTCCACTTCACTTTCAAACCCTACTATTTTTCCACACCACAAGCAAAGGTCGGATTCATAATTCCACACTTAACGGGCAATGCCTTAACCTGGGCAACTCCCTTAGTTAATTCGAGAGATCAGCTTTTGGATAACTACGAAGGATTTGTGGATGCCCTAAAAGCCATGTTTGATCGACCAGAGCTTGTGTACAGTGCACCAGAAAGACTTCTTGAATTTAAACAAGGGAGGCAAGATATGCTCACTTATGTGACTCGCTTAAAGCAGCTAGCTAAAGAAGCTGATTGGTCACCAGAAGCCAGTTTCACTCTCTTCAGAAGGGGTTTAAATGATGAAGTAAAGGATGAGTTAGCCAGAGTAGCACGCCCGGGAAACTTCCAGGCCCTTATGGATCTTTCCTTGCAGATAGATTTTAGGATCCAGGAGAGAAAGGCTGAAAAAAAGAAGATGAAAACATTTCCAAAGACAACTGCTGAATACCCAAGTTCCAAAGAGAGCGCTGCTCCACGTATCCCAGACCCTGAACCCATGCAACTAGGTGCCTTCCGGGGTCTCATTTCTCCACAACAAAGGATATGAAGAATCGATACTGGACTCTTCATGTACTGTGCCTCAGAAAAACATCTAGTAAGAGAATGTCCTATAGCACCACCCCGGCGTTCGGGAAACGCCAGCTCCAGATCCTAAACGGAGCACAGCTTCGGGAGAAAGATGCCTGCTCCGCATCCATTCCTTCCTTGAATACTCCAGAACAGAATACCTTAGTGATTCTCCAAACGGTCCTAACATCTACCGAGAATTAATCTTTTCTCATCCTGGCTCTCGTGGACTGCGGTGCCATGGGTATTTTCATAGACCACGAATGGGCCACCGCTCATAACATCCCTAGAGAGCTCAAAAAGTAATATAACCCGTGGAAGGAATTGACGGTAGACCATTGTTTTCAGGTCCCATTACTCATCAAACAAAGTAATTGCAACTCCCAATAAACAACCACCAGGAAAGAATACGATTTGACATCATCAAGGCTGCCCACTATCCCATGGTTTTAGGCATGCCCTGGTTACAGAAGCACAACCCATACATCAATTGGGCACCGGGTTCCTTGTTCCTTGGTTCAGAGTTTTGTATGTCCCACTGTTTATGTCAGAACACTTCTCTGATTCTTCCAGTTAACTCCCAGAACCTTGAATCATCCTCCTTAAGTGTGTCCAACATTATCCAGGTACCAGAATCATATCAATCATACTCCGACGTGGATTCAACAGACATTGTTCAAGCTCTTCGACTCCACAGACGTGAGGACTATGCCATAGATACTGATACTTCCGCAGTGATTCCATTTGGGAGAATGTTCACATTATCCGAACCTGAAAAGAAAGCTCTACGTGGATACCTGGATACCAACTTGGCAAATGGAACTATCCGGCCCTCAAAATCCCCCACCAGAGCTTCCTTATTTTTTGTTCCCAAGAAAAACACAAAAGAGCTACGCCCCTTTTTGGATTATCGTGGTCTCAACCAATGTACCCTTAAGGACCGCTATCCATTACCACTCATTTCTGATATTCTGGAGGCTGTGCGGGGAGCGGCTATTTTCACCAAACTCGACCTTAGGGGTGCTTATCATCTCATCCAAATCAAGGAAGGTGATGAATGGAAAACAGCCTTTAGAACCCCTTTTGGCCACTTCGAATACTTGGTAATGCCCTTCGGTTTTGCCAACGCTCCTGCAGTATTTCAACAATTCATGGGCAGAGTTTTCTCTGATATGTTGTTCCTTTTTGTTATTGTATACCTGGATGATATGCTGATTTACTCTAAAGATCCCCTGGTTCATCAAGAGCATGTCAAGGCAGTTCTGCAAAGTTTGTGTGAAAACAAACTCCTGGACAAGCCTGAAAAAGTTCTATTTCATGCTCATACCGTTCATTACCTTGGATTTGTGCTCAGCCCCAATGGAATTGGAATGGATCCGGGTAAGATAGATTCCATCCTTTGTGGCCTACGCCCACCACTGTGAAGCAGATGCAATCCTTCCTAGGACTTGCACATTTTTACAGAAAATGTATTCCGACATTTTTCAAAATTGTACATCCCATAATGGCACTTCTAAAGAAAGATGCACCATTTATTTGGTCTACAGATCAAGAGAAGGCCTTTCAACAATTGAAACAAAGATTCACTGAAGGTCCTATCCTGGCTCAACCCGATACGAATCGAATCTTCCTGGTGGAAACAGATGCTTCGGATTATGCCATTTGGGCGGTCTTAAAACAAGAATTTGAGGACAAGATGGAACATCCTATTGCCTATCTATCCCGTACCTTGACCCCAAGTGAATGCCATTATTCCGTCCTGGAGAAGGAATTACTGGCCATCCGACAAGCCTTCACTGACTAGCGTCATTTACTACTGTGACCTAAATATCCAGTGCAAGTACGTACAGATCATCAAAACTTGCAAGTACTACAGTCCCTGGAATGCAGAAACAGCCGCCAGGCCCGTTGGGCCTTCTTTTTCACTCAGTACCAGTTCTGTATTAACCATCTTCCTGGAATCAGTAACATCGTCGCAGATGCCTTGTCCAGACGTCCTGACTACGAACCTGTCGAAGCCAGGGCCTTTCCCAATGCTTCCTAAAGCCGTGTTTGTGGCACAAGCTAATCTTCTCCTGGAAGACATTCATGCTCAAACACCTTCTTCTGATCTCTGGAAAGAATACACCCAGGACAATCAATGGAACTTGAATACCAAGGATGGTTATCACTTCAAGGACAAACGGCTAGTCATCCCTACACAAGGACTGAGAGATAAAATCATGAATCTTTGTCAGGACACCTTTCATTCAGGACATCGAGGCATTCCTACTACCCTTCATCTAATACAGGCACAATTCTGGTGGCCAAGAATGATTACGGATCTGAAAACCTACATCCAATCCTGTGCTGTGTGCAATCAAAACAAACATGACAATAGAAAACCTGCCGGTCTTCTGCATCAACCTACATTACCAACACGTCCTTGGGAGATCATCGCCACAGATTTTATAGTGGAATTACCACCTCCCGGGGTTATACAACTACAATGGTTACAATCGATTTGTTTAGCCATACAGCCCACTTCACACCAATGTTTAAACTACCCTCCTCACTTGAACTTGCTGGGATATTTATCGAACACATAATTAGGCTCCATGGATTGCATTCCAAGATCATCTCCGACAGAGGTCCTCAGTATATTTCCCAGTTCTGGAAGCAACTATGCCACATACTAGGCATACAGCAGGCATTGTCATCAGGTTACCATCCCCAAACCAATGGGGTCACAGCAAGAGTCAACCAGACTCTAGAACAATATCTCTGCTGTTTTGCGAGCAAGGTTCATGATGATTGGCCGCTATTGATTCCCGTAGCCGAATTTGCTTATAATAATTCCGACCATTCGGCCATCAAGACAAGTGCATTCTTCTGCAGTCAAGGGTTCCATCCTTCAGTATTACCATCAGTTTTGCCACATCCAACCCCGGTTCCCGCAGTTGATTCCTGGATTGAAACATTGGTAAACGTTCACAGAACACCTGGAAAGGGCCAGGATAGCTGTAAAATGATATGCAGATGCCAAGCGGAGACCTAGTCCTTCCTATTCTATAGGGGATGAAGTCTGACTATCCTCCAAACTCCTTCCTCGACATCTATGGCCCAATAAACTGGCTCCAAGGTATTACAGACCTTTCACCATCAAGGAGATCATTAACCCAGTGGCATATCGGCTTCAGCTCCCTGAATACTGGAAAATAATACATCCGGTCTTTCACACCTCCTTATTGAAACCATATGTACAATCCAATCAGACTATTCATAGACCTAATCATGTGCTCATCAATGATCAGGTTGAGTTCGAAGTCTCCAGGATATGTGATTCCAGATATGGACGAGGCCAACTACAATATTTAGTAGAGTGGAAGGGCTACCCACCCAGCAAGCGTACTTGGGAACCGGTCTCTAACATGAATGCCCCCCGTCTACTGCAGAGGTTTTAGCGAATACACCCGAGCAAACCTGGTGGGTCTGGGCTCAAGAGGAGGCATACTGTCATGAATAGCTGAATCCGGCCCTTCTGGACTTCGTGGTCCATGATGCACCGCGGCATAAACTCTGTAACTCATCCAAGATGGCCGACAAATCATAACCGCTGTGCTCTAGCCTTTGCGTGCAGTCTCCAGCTTCCTAGAAAACAGGCACGCCCCGGCGGCTCTGCGCGTCTCAACTCTACCCCTGCGAGTTACTAGACGTTGTTCGAGTTCGCTCTCTGCTCTATCGTGTATTCTATCTTTCCTTCCTAGATCCTAAAACCCCTTTAAACCTTACCTTCCTATATCCTCCTTCCTGGATTAATTTACATTGTTCCTGGAAATCGAACGCTACCAGCTTGGAGCCAGCTTCCATGCTGGAACCTGAGGACTCGCGTTCCAGTTTATACAAGTCATGGTCGGTGAAGAAGAAAGAAACCTCATCCCGGAAGTCCACAAGCAAGGAGAAAAAAGTGAGAAAGAAAGAAGCTTGTGACATAAAGGGCCTCAAGAAGACCCTATAGTTCCTTTTCATGCAGCATTGCAGAGAAAAATAGCTGAAAATTGGGAAACACCAGAAGTTATCCCAGCAGTAAATAAAAAGCTCTCTGCAAAGTACAGGGTGTCGTCCTCAGACCCTGAATATTTAAGAAAGCACCCAACTCCAGAGAGTTTAGTAGTGCAGGCAGCAACGTCATCAAGTAGTAAATATGCATACCCCACTATACCACAAGACAGGGACGACAAAAGATTTGATGCCATGTCTAAAAAGATATTTTCAGCATGCAGTATGGCACTTAAGTCTATTAACGCCACTTGCACGCTAGCGAGATTCAGCCACACTCTTTGGGAGTGTGCTTCATTGGCGGCTGACCGTCTCCCAGAAGGGATCGAACAAGACACATTCTTGAAAATCATCAAGGATGGGAAGGATGCGATGTGTGAGTCCCTCCAAACAGGTCTCGACTCTGCTGACAGCATCAGCAGAGCCATGGCCGCAAGTACCACAATCCACATATTTGCGTGGTTGCGGAAGTCTGGTTTTGCTCCTGATGTACAAGCCAGGCTTCTGAACATCCCTTTTGATGGTACCTCTCTATTTGTCAAGAAAGCTGATCACAGTCTAAAAAAATTGCAAACCTCAAAGGCAGCAGCAAAATCACTTGGGGCTGCAATCCGTCAAACTCCAAATCGCCCCACAGGTATGTCCTGGAAGGGGAAGCCCTTTCGTTTTTACTCTGCATTCGGAAAAAACAGAGGGCAGCTAGCTCAAAGGGGCCAGAAACGATTCACCCGTGGTGGACGGGTCAAAGGTACCAAGCCGCTATCAGCAGGTGCTGCTTTACCCTCAGCATCTTCGTCAGCCACTTCTAAACCCCTCTGAGGTCTCACCATACAAAACACCAGTAGGAGGCAGGTTAACTGAACATCTGACAGAATGGCAGGCTATTACGTCAGATTCTTGGGCATTGGAAACAGTTGCCCAAGGTTACTGCCTGTCTTTCCTACACACTCCTCAGAGTCATCCACCGGGGAACAACTCTTTGAAGCTTCCAGACCCGCTCCTTATGCAGTCGATTTCAGACCTGCTAGAGAAAGGTGCCATAGAACCGGTACCTGAGAGGAACAAGGGTTGGTATTCCCCCTACTTTCTAATACCAGAGAAGGATGGAGGACTGAGACCCATCTTGGACTTGCGAGAATTGAACAAATTCCTCAGGAAAGACAAATTCAAGATGCTAACCCTTTCTCATATCCTTCAGGCCCTCCAGCTTCAGGATTGGTTGGTATCTCTGGACCTTCAGGATGCTGCCTTTCATGTGCCAATCCATCACAAGCACAGGAAGTACCTGAGGTTCGCCATTGGCAGCTCTCACTATCAATTTCGGGATCTGCCATTTGGGCTGACCTCCGCCCGAGAGTCTTAACCAAAGTAATGGCGGTTGTGGCAGCAAGTCTAAGGAGGGAAGGGATTCATGTCTACCCCTACCTCGACGACTGGTTGATCAGAGCAGTGTCCCCGGAACAAGCTCAGATCCATCTAGATGATGTTTGCCACTTCCTCCACAAACTGGGCTTCTCCCTCAACTTAAAGAAGTCACAGATGATAACATCACAGAGACTCCAGTTCATTGGAGCAGTCCTGGACACATCCCTGGGAAAAGCCTCGCCACCAGAGGTGAGGGCTCAAGATATTCTACAGATGGTCACCAGATTTAAAAATTCCCAGCGTCTACCAGCCTTCAACTTTTTGAGGTTGCTCGGCCTCATGGCATCCTTCATTTTTCTAGTACCAGAGGCTCGCCTGAGAATGAGATCTCTCCGGTAGGCGCTAAGGACCCAGTGGTCGCAATTCCCAGGAAGAATGTCAGATCTCCTACAAATCCCGGACAGAGTAGCACAAGACCTTCAGTGGTGGGCCTGTCGGGAGAACATCTTGAAAGGAGAACAGTTTTGGCAACCATAGTCAGAGATAACAGTAGTCACGGACGCTTCACTCTCGGGGTGGGGAGCCCATTCCAACGACTTGACCATCAACGGTCGTTGGTTTCCATCGGAGTCCAGACTACACATCAACCTATTAGAGCTGAGTGCGATCAGACTAGCGCTGAAGGCTTTCCTGCTATCAGTACAGGGAAAAAATGTCCTGATAATGATGGACAACATGGTGACCATGCACTACCTCAACAAAAGAGGAGGCGTATGGTCACTGCCACTGTGTAGAGAGGCAATGCTGCTCTAGTTTTGGGCAATTCAAGAAGGAATCTCTCTATTGGCAGTTCACCTAGCCGGAGAGAAGAACTCGACCACAGAAGCTCTGAGCAGGCAGAACGCAGTCTCCCACTAGTGGGAACTAGCTCAGGAAGTCCTTCAATAGATCTTCGCCCTTTGGGGAACCCGTCAAGTGGATCTGTTCCTCCCAAGTATCAACCAGAAGTGCAATCAGTATTGCTTAAGGGAATTTCCCCTGAGAGGAGCTCTAGAGGACGTGTTCGTGGTGGACTGGGAATTTCCACTTCTGTACTCGTTTCCTCCAGTCCCAGTCATTCCTCAAGTGATCAAGAGGTTGAGGAGATTCCGGAAACCCATGATACTAATTCCCCTGGATTGGGCCATGAGAACGTGGTACCCGGATCTTCTAGATATGTCATCTGTCCTCCGATTCGTCTTCCACAAAGAGAGGATCTTCTCTCGCAGAAGGAAGGTCAGGTTCTCCATCCGGATGTCAGGACCCTCAACCTTCACGCTTGGTTTCTGAAAGGTTGAGATACAAAGATTTGGACCTTCCGGATGACGTAATGGAGGTATTGCTTTCAGCCAGGAGGCCAGCAACTAAATCTTTATACCGCTGCCGTTGGAACAAATTCTGCAGCTGGTGTAGAGATAAGAATATTTACCTTTTTTCATGTAGTACACCAATGGTGTTATCTTTCTTACTATACTTGGCAAATTCATGCCTTCAAGTCGGCACAATCAAGGGTTACCTCGCAGCGCTGTCAATCTTTAAGCGCACGGCTGAGGAGCCTTCATATTTCAAGTTGCCCATAGTCATTCAATTTCTGAAAGGGTTGACTAATGTCTTTCCCCCAACTCCTTTTCAAGTTCCCCTGTGGGATTTAAACCTAGTCTTAAAATATCTAATGGGTACTCCATTTGAACCCCTTCATTCCTGTCCATTAAGGTTTCTCACTCTTAAAACAGTCTTCCTAGTGGCTTTAACTTCTGCCAGAAGAGTGAGCGAATTACAAGCTTTATCTTGCAAACCTCCTCATACAATCTTTCACAAAGATTAGGTAGTTCTTCAAGTGAAGCCAAATTTCCTCCCAAAGGTGGTCTCAGAACTCCACATCACACAAAAAATAACCTTACCTTCATTTTACTCTCTTCCCCATCCAGGGAAAGAGGAAGAGAGATTGCACAGGCTGGATCCAAGGCGTGCTTTGAGTTTTTAAATTAACAGACTTGCAAGGATTAGACAAGCAGACCAGTTATTTGTGGGGTATGCAGGACATAAACTAGGTTTACCTATCACGAAACAGTAAATACTAACTATTATAGAGTGCTATAAATTGGCAGGAAAAGAGCCTCCTCAACACCTCACGGCTCATTCAACCGGGGATATCGCAGCCTCTTTAGCTCTCCAAAGAGGAGTTCCAATTAAAGACATATGTGCGGCTGCCATATGGTCGTCCTTACATACTTTCACCAAATTCTACAGTATAGATTCCTCCACTAGCCAGGAGACTAAATTTGGAAAAGCTGTGTTGCACTCTGTGCATCTTTAAAGAAATCATTATGTTTTACTTCCGCCTCCTATACACATACTGCTTTGGAAGTCTACCAAAGATAAGGAATACGTGGGAGGACACAATCCATTTGAAGAACAAGTTACTTACCAACTGTAACATTCTTTCAACTGGATGTTCCTCCCACATATTCCTTATCGCCCCTCCCACCCTCCCCCGCAGTAAAACTTCCCTTGTAGTTGCAGCCTATGCTCCTTCAAGGGTACTAACCATCTCATACAAGACAAAAACAGCACCTCAAAACGGAACTGAGCAACCGATGCTGCGCAAGACTATTTATATCTATGTTGACGTCGGTGCCGATATGCAGGCCTTCGAGGGACACCGACTCAAGGGACGTTGACGCGTAGCGCCCTCTACTGTGAAAAGAAATCCAAAGTGGATTTATCAAAGATAAGGAATACGTGGGAGGAACATCCAGTCAAAAGAACGTTACAGTTGGTAAGTAACTTGTTCTTCTTGCTCAAGTGTCCACATTCACTGCCAAACAAGAGGCTCCAACGGCATCAGTTCCAAAAAAGATCTAGCGCAGCTGTCAGAGGCCAAGTAAGGAGGACATGCGCCGTCCAGGCCTTCAGCTAGCAGTATCAATGTAGGGGCCTGGCCTAGCGCACCCCGAAGAGCCTCTAGTTTCAGATCTGAGTCTCTCGTGACCCCTCAGCACTAGGGCGAGCCTGCTGCCCCCCCCTGCAGGCAACCCTCACTCGATGTTTGCAGGTGTCACTGGCCAGGTAGGGAACCCCAACCGGCTGCCCAGAGGACTCACAAGGCTCCCACGCCCCAGGTTTCCACTGCCTCCGGGCTCCGACAACGTTCCCGGAAACCAGCAAGGAGCTACTGATGTGGGGCAGCGGGAATGGAGGCGTCACACAGCTCGTGCCCACAGGGTGTCACTGAGGTACGGGCCTGGCCCAGCGTACAGCCAAGAGTCTACTGCCGCAAAGGTACATGCACTTCACCTCCCCGCACTAGGGCGCACATACGCCAAAGTCACTTATGTTATTAATGTCAGCAAATTCCAAATGTAGCAGGCCAGCCAAAGGTCCCTCACTAGCGGCCCAGAGGTGCCCCAAGTCGCTCTCCAGCCAGCCACCGCAGACTACAGGGACTCCGATGGTCTCCTTGAACAGTTCTATCATGCACAGTAGGGGACAAAGGGCGAGGCCAAGCACTGCCCAGGTCTTTTCTGATCAAATGAACATGGGGCCAGACTCAGCACCCCACAGGGCATCCCCTCCAAGCTGGGGGCACACTGCGCCTGGGTCACACTTGCACTCGAAGTCCCCCCAGTACAGTTCAGTTGTCAAATCCTTCTGGCCAGTTAGAGATGAGCCCCCAGCCCATCAGCAACACTGCCCAGCCAATCTGTTTTCTAATCCTCCTTAATAGCTCGCTGAACTAATGGGGGCCGTGCGTCGGAGTCCTCAGCCTGCCAGCTGCTCTTGTCCACACTGACCACCTCACAGGGCACAGCCGCGAGGTCTGCACACTCAGAACGTTCCACAGTTTTCTCCCACACTGATGCCGGCACTCCTTACGTGCACACCCCCACAGAGGCTGCACCTGCCTCTGTGCTGATCCCGCTCCGAGGCTCACCTCGGGGCAACAGCGGCTCTTTGCATCAGAAGCCGCCAGTTACCAGACATCTTCCCCTTAGCGGCTGCTGCCGAACAGAGGGCGCCTTGTATGTCCGAGTCCTCCCACAATACATCTTCAGTATCATGAGTGCCGCGCGCCTCTCTCGCTTCAGGCTGCGGGTGCCATGACAGGCTCCTTGCGCGCCACAGTCGACCGACTCTCTCTCCTCCACAAACATCCGAGTTGCAAAACTTCACCTGGCAGCTCTTGACTATCTCCGGTCCCCAATTTACTTGAAACTCAGCATATAATCATGCGGGAGGCTTATCATTGGGCAAATGAAGCGGGAGCTCACATGAGACACGCCTCTAATCCATGACTGCTAGCCATGCTCCTCCTATCTGTGGAAATATCTATGTTACCATTGTAATAGAGTTACATCTGTTTTGTTCAACTTCTTATAGTTTTGAAACACAACAAGGATTCTTACCAAATTTAACATGTTTAATCACATCGTTGCCTGTCACCCTTGGCGAAGAACCAACAAAGGCTTCAAAGGTTATAGAGGAAATCACCATTTTAATGATACGCATTTTCTGAGATACACATGCTCTATTTTTAGACCAGATATGTACAGATGCATTGTACAGAATGTGTGTGACAATAAGCAACACCTCTGGCGAATGGTACTAGTGGCAGCCAATCAGTTTCCTCATTATGATCTTGACTTTACTTCTACACATTTTTGTCCAATATGTTGCCTAAGCCTGGGGAAAGCGCCATCAAGAGCGCAAAACAAGTGTCGGCACAATAGGCATTTTTCCTAAAAGAAAAAACAGTTTTGTGAGATTTCCTCTTTATAGCTAAAATATAGGGTTTAAAATGTTATTGAATTGCTGCCCAAAGGACGGTTATGTTATGTTAATGTTAATGTTAAAAGTATTTGTACCGTACACCATCACCACTGCTGTGGTCCCCAGGCGCTCTGGCGGATCTGAAAAGGAGAGTGTGAAGAGGCGGGAGAAAGAGGGGGTTAATAGGATGTAGTGGGAATAAGAAAGTGAGAGTTGTGATGTCTTGTTGGCCGCTTCAGTTCGGTTTGCACCGTTCGCTGAGCATAAGTGTGGTCTTCGGGTCGGTGCCAAATTCCCATGTGCTGTTGTGCCGGGATATGTGTTGTTAGTCTGTTGTTGCAATGTGGTGAAGTGCATGTGGATTGCTATGCAGAGAGGTGGTGGTGTGAGTTTCCCTATGGTGAGTATGCGGAAGGTTGAGGTTATAAGGTATGTTTAAAATTCTTTTTAAAAAAGATATTTTGTCAATTTCTTACCACTTTGTCTTTTTGTTTCTGTGCCCAACCTCTGTGATTGTCCTGTGTGTTTGGTATTGTAGTTTGTCTGCCTAGTTTTCAGGCGTGTTGAGGAGTGGGTGCCCTCCTTTGTGTGATTCTGGTGGTTTGTGCATCTAGCTGGTTTCCGCTAGATCCCCTGCCCTGCGGCTGGTAATGTTTTGGTCAGAGGACTGGTCCCTCACTGCCCATCCAGTTGGGTGTCCCCACCTATCCAAGTTCCCTTTAGGATTGGCGGCGTGTGGACATTGGTGGTCGGTGCGCACCTACCCCCGCTTTGATAACAGAGGGCACAGTTAGGGGTTATGGTTTCCTCACAGGGGATTCACATTTCCCTTTGGGTCCCTGCTTCCTAGATGTTTCCTCCTGCATCTGGAGCAAAGAGACAAGTTATGAGTCGTTTTCTGAACTCCATATGATCCCATGTGTTGCGTATATGTTTTTTGGTAGGTTATTACAGGTTAAATCTGCCAGGTGGGACGAAAGATGATCCTCCAAATTGTCTTTTATTGTATGGTTTTGGTTCTAAGCGAATGTCGTTTCTTGATCTGAGTGATTGTCAGATGATAGACGTTATTTTTTTCTTTAGGAACTCTGCTCCTTAGCCGTGGACTGCTCTGTGCATTATGCACATCGTTTTGAAGTTTATTCTCTCTTTTATTGGTAGCCAGTGTAGCACTTTCAGCGCTGGGGTGATTTGTTCTCTTTGTGGTAGTTAGAGCAGGAGTCTTGCCGCAGTGTTTTGGATGCTCTGAATTTCTTTTAACAGTCATTCTGGCATTCCTAGATAAAGGCTGTTGGCATAGTCTACTCTTTGTACATGATGAGTGCGATCATGGTGAGTGTTTTGTGGGTGAAAGAGAGGAATGGTAGGATACTTTTTACTGTGTGTAGCAGAAAGACACATTTCTTGATGAATTTTTTTACTTGTGGCTCAAGCGTTAGTTCGTTGTCCATCAAGACTCCCAGGTTTTTTGCTATCGTTGATGGAGTCGGTGCTGTGCCCAGTTCCATCGGCCATGGGATTTAGTGGTTGTTTTCCTCGCTTTTAGCTACGATCATTATTTCAGTTTTGCCAGGGTTGTATTTGAGGCTGTTTGTGTTCATCCAGCTGTAGAGCTCTTGTAGGCAGTCATTCAGCATTTTGTTTTCTTTCTGTGTATCTTGTATTTTGTAGACGATCTGTGTGTCATCTGCATAGTTGTAGCATGTGAGGCTGTGTTTAGCAATGGGGAGAAGGATGATCCTTGTGGTACTCTGCAAGTGGATTCCCTTATAGTAGATATGAAAGGTTTGATTCAAACAGCCTCTGTTCTGTTTGTTAGGAAGGATTTAATCCATAGTAGGGCTGCGTCTGTGATTCCTATTTCTTCCAGTCTCCCGATGAGGGTTTCATGGTTGACTGTGTCAAATGCTGCAGAGCGGTCAAGAAGTATTAGAGCTGTGCTTTTGTCTGAGTTTGCATTAGTCTTTAGATCATCCCAGATTGAGACCAGGTCTGTTTCTGTTCCCCTCATGGGTCTAAAGCCTACTCGTGCTTGGTCCAACAGTTGGTGCACTTCTATGAATTCTTGTGTTATTCTGTAGACGTATATTTCGATTAGTTTTACTGAATAGGGGATGTTGGATATGGGTCTGTAGTTGGAGAGGTCTTCCACCTATCCTGCTGTGTCCTTGAGGAGCGGCTTGATGTATGCTGATTTGAATGATCACAGTACTTTCCCTGTTGAAAGTGATTGGTTGAAAAGGTTTCTATAGTTTTCCATGGGCATTCCATGTGTGAGGAGTGATTTGTGTATGTTTGGGTGGCATGGATCCATAGGGGAGCCTGCTTTGTTTCTTTTGCTTACCCGCTTGACAGATGTCTCTGCTGATATTTGAGGGACACTTCAGAGTTTGTTCTGGTGATCCTCGGATGGCTGGATGGGTTGCCTTTTCTAGTTTATTAGTCTACTTTGTATGATCTGTTGGATGGTGGTGATTTTGTCTTTGAAGTGGTGTGCAAGGTTATTGCATAGCTTTAGTGAAGGTATCGGATTGTTGTTGCATGAAGCCAGGAGGGTTTCTCATTTCGTTTATGCTTTTAAACAATTCATTTTGGGTGTTGGTGGCTTTGGTGATTCAGTTGTCTTAGTATCTCTTTTTGGCCTTATGGATTTCCTTTTTGTATGAGTGTATTTGTCGCTGGAGTTGTAATCTTTTCACCTGATTTTCTTTTTGTCTCCATTCTAGTTCAATCCTTTTTTCTTTTCATGGCGCAGAGTAGCATTTTGCTGTCGCTCTTTTGCATGATGGGGTGAAAGGTTTTTCCTTTGAGATCCCGTTGATTGTTCCAGCAATCCATTTAGAAAGTAGTTATGTTTTTCTTTCTAAGTAAGCTTCTACCAGGGTCGTTGTTGGTGGTTTGTTGGTTTCTAGTTGTTCAGCTAGATTGGGAGCTCTGATGGCTCTCCAGTTTCATTTCATGGCAGACAGCAGTTTGTCGGATTGTTTGGCCGTTGTTGTGGGGAATGTGATTGTGAAGGGAATGAAAAGGTGGTCACTCCAGAGGATCTATAATGGTGGCATTGTGGTGATGAGGTTTTTGTTGGCGAAGATTTCATCTAGCGTATGTCCCGTAGCGTGGGTTGCTCCTTTGACTAGCTTATGTAGTTTCATTGTCTTCAGTTGTTTGGCTAGTGATTTTTGTGAGTTATCAGATTCTTTGTCAAACCAGATGTTAAAGTCTCAGAGGATTATCAGGTGTTCCTGTCCGATGGGTAGGCTGCTGATGGCTTCAGCAAATGCGTTGGTGAAGGTTACATCCTATGTTGGTGGTCTGTATACCAGAACAACTTTGAGGTTTGTTTTGGGATTTGCTGTTAGGTGAAGGATCAGGGATTCACAGTTTTTGATGCTTAGTGGTTCATCCGTTTTAATTTTGAGGTGTTCCTTGTATGCTACCACCAGTCCTCCTCCTCTTTTGTTTTTCCTGTTTACTTGTGACCACTTGAGGTTGTCAGGAATGCAGTTATGCAATGTGGTTTTGTAGTTGTCATCTAGCCATGTTTCGATTGTGAATAGGATGTCGATAGCACTGACGCATAGGAGGTCAAAAAACTCTGTGGCATGTTTGGACATTGGTCTAGCGTTGATTAGGTTGCAGTGGATCTTTTGTAAGCTGTTAGAACTGTTTTTTAATCCTTGCGTTGTCTTTTGATTGTTCTGTTGGGCTTCTTCTCTGTTTTGGTCCCAAATTGGTTGGTGCTACGTGTATTCTGCTTCCTTGCTGAAACGATCTGTTAGGTTGATTGTCGGGTTGTTGATAAATTCTTCTGCTCCTTCATCTTCTATGTTTTGATGTGGTTGCTTGCGGTGCCCTTGTGTTTTTGTGATATAAGGTGTGAGGGTGTTGCTTTCGTTCCTTTCCCTTCTTGGATCTTTTCTTCTCTTCCTGCGGGGTTCCGGTCGGTTCTCAGCATGCACGTGCATATTAATGCTGTTGAGTTGTCGAGGGGCTGAGGCGGTTGCGAGGTATGGTGTTAGATATAGGGATTTTTCTCTTCTCGTGATATTTTTTTGATTGGCTGGGGTGTTTTCCAGCGTGTGTTCTGTATTTGTTGCGGTTTCTGCAGGAGTCGGGCACTTATCTGGTCGGTTTGTTCTTTGTTTCATTTCTCTTTGGCGGCATCCAGCTCTGTGTCAGGGCACAGGTAAGCAGCATGCACAGGGTTAGGCCCTCGTTGTTGTGGATGGTATGGAAGGGCCAATAGAGCCTGGGGACCAGCACAGGAGGTGGCACAAAGGCCAGGAAGGGGAACGAAGTTAGGGGGTGGAAGAGCGAGGGTCGCGCTGGCCTGCCAGTGGATGTGAAGGCCAAAAAAAGGCTCTGGGGGCACTGGGGCTGCAGCGCTTACCTGATGCCTGGAAGCTAATTTCCTGGCATCAAATTTGCTTTGGAAGAGATTTGCTGTACTGAGGGGTTGGATCTCGAGAAGCTTGTAGCACTGAATATAGTAAAATGAAGGGATCAATTGGCGAGAGGTCACTGGAATACAAGACTTTACACCTCTTAGAGCGAAGAGGGTGGAATAAGGGAATAGGTGGAGAGATGTTTGGACAGTTCTAAGCTGAAGAAAATCTCCTATTAAATTTTGTACAAGTTGGTGATTCTTGCAGTTTCTTTTGGCATATCTGGCTCTGGAACAGTGACTTTTAGTGTGGCGAGGGAACGGGATTTGTCAGCTTCAGCCATAGATTTGTGGTTCCGAGGTACTTTTGATGAGCTTCAGGGCATGCAAGTCTGCAGTAAACCATTTGGTGTAACCTGATTTTGGATGCCATTTTGCAGGTTTACATGTCGCTGTGCTCCTAAGGGCTACATTTAAACAGTCATAGATATGAGTTGGGGCTCTGTGGGAGCTGCAGAGGGGAGGATGGTCAGCAAGGAGTGGGATAGAGCTGCTGTGAGTTCTGTGAGGCCTGACCTGTTCCTTTTCTTGGAGAGAGTTGGAGGAAGAAACCTGGAGATTGCAGGAAATGTGGAAGTAAGAAGAGTGAATTTGGATGTGGGAATTATCACTCAATGAAAATGGAGAAGGTTCAGCAACAGTGAAGGTGTTGGATGTAAAGATAGTGTCAACCGAACAACCAGCAGAATGCATGGGTTCCCTGGCCATTTAATTCAGGCCATGGCATTCAGGGCTGCTGGTCATTTTCTAGCTGGATGGCAGGTTGAGGTGTTCTAACCAGTTGCCACGGTCACCATCTTAAAACAGTTTGGAGCGTGGCAAAGTGAGGTGAGCTAATGACCTCTGCTCTTAGGAACTGATGTGTCTCTGCCATTCAGTGGCATGTCCTTGGAAGAATCGTGTACATTTGAAACGCATTCTATGCATCATCAGAAAAATTACTTTTTTTCAAAAAGCGCTGGCAAGCATGTTTACCTTTCTGTGTTTCTCTTTTGCTTAGGGTTCAGTGGGTGAACAACCTCATACGAAAACATCTGTGAAATTGGAGAAATATCTTCTGCTCTAAACTCAAACTCTCTAAAACCACTAAGCAGAGTTCAGGCGGGGATGTTAAAAAAAGACAGAACAATGTTTAAAAAGAAACAATGCACTGAATTTAAATGTGTTCATTTTGCTACGAAATGAAATGCAAATTAATACCTAAAATTGAATTTTGTGGAAAAAAAACACTATTCATGTCATCTAAGACTACTTCAGAAATCAAAACAACAGAGGTTCTAGAAAACCGTGTTCAAAAAACCTTTTTTGTCCAAATTATGCCCAATGCACCTGATGCGAGAAGTTGCACTGATTCACCTGTAGATATTGGGATGGGCGAACAAAAGCATGATAAGTAAAATAACATTTAACATTCTTTACTTTTCAGACAATAAGGACCACCAGCAGGCACCCGGATCAGCAAGACGCCTGTCAGGAGGAGAGCGCTGGCAGACAGGTGGTGCTGTACAGGAGTAGTGTCAGGTTGATAGAGGAGGACGAGGGGCAGGCAGAGAGCGTAGGTCAGACTGCTGTCCAATCAGCCACTGTATTTCAGTGGACTGAGTCAGGGATGTGTGTAGCCCACTATGCTAGGGACAGCTACACAGCTGGATTCTTTTCTCCTGGAGTCGTATCACTGACATACCACTCTGCCTCCAACTACATCGCAGCGGTGTTGACAGAGGAAGGAGTGGAATGGACATGGTCGACTCACGCTGGTACATTTTCTGGCCAGGGGACATGGAGTACTGTGGTGCAGCAGGGTTGGGAGAGTGAGTTTGGGGAGAAGTACTGGGGGTGGGATAGTGACTACATTGGACAGCAGTGGGGCAGGCAGGATAGAGGCCACCAGGAAGGGCTGGGAACAGAACAGGAGTGGGGGTGGGAGGGACAGTTCAGTTGGTTGGGTACAGGAGGTGAGGAGCTTGGGGAACAGCAGGAGAGCATAGGAAGCCAGGAGGGAGCAGGGTGTCAGAGTAGATCAGAGGAGGAGGGAGAGGATAGAATAGCATGTGGGGAGGAAGTGGGTAGCCAGGAGGGGGGTGGGCGTCAGAGTAGATCAGAGGAGGAGGGAGAGGACAGCATAGCGTGTGGGGAGGATGTGGGTAGCCAGGAGGGGGGTGGGTGTCAGAGTAGATCAGAGGAGGGGGGAGAGGATAGTATAGAGTGTGGGGAGGAAGTAAGGAGCCAGGAGGGGGGTGGGCGTCAGAGTAGGTCAGTGGAGGAGGGAGATGGTAGCATAGAGTGTGGGGAGGAAGTGGGTAGCCAGGAGGGGGGTGGGCGTCAGAGTAGGTCAGTGGAGGAGGGAGAGGGTAGCATAGAGTGTGGGGAGGAACTGGGTAGTCAGGAGGGGGGTGGGTGTGAGAGTAGTTCAGAGGAGGAGGGGGAGGCTAGCCAGTGGGGTGAGGAGGAGAAGGGAGAGGGCTCGGAGTGCAGTGAGGAGGAGGATGACATCGTGAGCCAGTTCAGTGAGAACGAGACAGGGTTTTGCCATCGCTTCCAAGAAGACTCGACAAAGGTAAACAGTCTTTTTTCATCTAAATAAGGGCTTCATTTTAAATGTATGCATTCAGGATACTGGAATATTTATGGCACCTTTTAGGTTGGATTAGTAATTGACATAACCATATGTGCTCTGGTGTAAACATGGATGCTAGATTTGGAATATGATAGAAATGGATTTCTTCACCTTTGACATTAGATCCCCATCCATACCTTTCCACCCGCAGAGGCTTCTCCTGCATGATCAGGGATATTTAGTCAAGCTTCAAACCAATTCAAACTAGTCACCAAGCCAGAAAGTTGCATCTCCAAATAAGGACCAATTAACAATTATCTGTGGTTACAAATAATTTTGATTTTATAGCCGGTAGAAAATATATTAAAAGCCATCCACTATAATCAGCAGAGGAAAAGAAACCTTCACTACAGAATGATCATCTCGCACTGCACACATACTTGGAAGGCTTTCAACAAAGGCTTTCAACCCAAAATCAATGCACAGGCAGAAGGTATAGGGACACACAGTCTTAATGAGGAACCATTACTTTTGAAGCTGGGGTATATACCTGTCAATGTACCCTCTTTGGTGTTCCAGCTGAGGTTACAGAATGTTTTTGTTATGGTTCCTTATGTGGGTGAATAGAATATTAACCATTATATCTTTAATCACTGATCCTTTTAGTTTCCCAGGCTATACAATTCATACTAAACCTTACACGTAATAGGGCGAGTGCTTTTTTTAATGCAGATCATGCCTTTAAGGGAGCACTGACCAGAGGGGTGCCCAAAGTGCAAATATAGATAGAACCGCTCTTCTTCTCTTCCTCCCCTCTCTGATTTCTCCTCCCTCCTAGCTGACCTTGCCTTATCCACTCTATCCTCTTCTATCTCATCTAGTCTTGACCAACTCTACCCCCTCTCGCCCTTCCCAACCCTGGTTCTCTCATTACCTCTTGTCCATGCGTCGTCTCCTTCGTCGCCTTGAGCATTGCTGGATGATATCCCCCACTCTTCCTAACCAAACCTCCTACTTTTCTTATCACTCCTTATATGACTCCTACCTTAACTCCGCCAAACGTTCGTACTTCTCTAACCTCCTTCACTCCCAAGCCTCTCATCCTCATCGTATCTTTCAAACCCTCACTCGTCTCCTCTCCCCTCCAGCTCCCGGCCCCTCTTCTACTTCTCCCCTTTCTCCGTCCGACTTTGCAAACTTCTTCTCTGAATATTTTTTTTCTCTTTGTCAAAAAATTGTCTGTACTCCTTCTTTTTCCCCTCCTCCTCTCTCCTTACTCTCCCCCTCGGCTCACATGCCTACATTTTCTCCTATCACTCCCTCTGATGTCTCTCTCCTCCTAACTAAATCCCATCCTACTGCCGCTACTTCTGACCCTATTCCTACCCTTCTTATTCCCAAGATTTATCTCCCTCTCATTCCCTACCTAACTTCCTTCTTCAACACTTGTTTATCCACGGCCACCTTCCTTTCTGCCTTCAAGCATGCCACTATCATCCTTATACTAAAAAAAACTTCTGCCAATCCTCTTCTCGCCTCCACCTTTCGTCCAATCTCACTTCTACCTTTTCTCGCTAAATTACTCGAACGCTTAGCTTATTCTCAGGTCTCAACTTTCGTCACTACCCACTCTCTCCTTCCCCCCTCTCAATCTGGCTTCCACCCCAAACACTCCACTGAGTCCGCTCTCACTTATGTCCTTAACTTCCTCTTTACCGCTCGCTTTTCTAAGCATTCCTCAATCCTCATCCTCCTTGACCTCTCTGCTGCCTTTGACATTGTCGATCACCCCTTACTTCTCGACACTCTTTCCTCTCTTGGATTCAAAGGATCTGTTCTTAACTGGCTCTCCTCTTACCTCTCCCACTGCTCTTTCGCAGTCTTTTGGGGAGGACAAACCTCTACTACCTTCCCTCTTAATTACGGCGTCCCCCAAGGCTCTGTCCTCAGACTCTTCTTATTCTCTCTTTACACCTCTCTCCTTGCCCCTATTATCTCTTCCTTCAGGATTTCTCACCATTTCTACGCTGATGACACCCAGTTGTTCCTCTCCTTTTCCTCCTGTATCTCTGACTTACATCTCAACCTCTCTTCATGTCTTACTGCCATTATAGACTGGATGTCATCTCACTATCTCTCTCTTAACACTGACAAGACTGAGTCTTGTCCTTTCCTTCCAACTCCCTACCCTCTCAATCTCCCCCTCCATCCATCCATTTGCCCCCTTCTAATCTTCCAATCTCCACCAATGCTCGTAATCTAGGCATATACTTTGACTCTTCCCTCTCTTTCTCTCATCATATCTCCTTCACTGCTCGAGCTTGTCGCTATCATCTCTTCAACATCCGTAAAGTCCGTCCCTCTCTCACCTTCCATGCTATCAAACTCTTAATTTCCTCCCTCATCTTCTCTTGCCTTTTCTATTGTTCTTCTCTCTTTCTCTCTTCTTCGGTCTTCCCGCTTCCCATCTTGCCCCCCTCAAATCCCTTTATCACTCTGCCATATGTACTCTCTGTCTACTCTCTTCTCGTGACTCTATTTCCAACTCACTTTCTTACCTAGGATGGCTATCTTTCCACTCAGCTTAAATTTCACTTCCTTTGTCTTGTCTTTAAATCTCTTCATGACCTTGCTCCTCCTTACCTATTTTCTTTCCTCTCATTCTATACCCCCTCTCGCTCCCTTCAATCTGCTGATCTCTTCTTACTTTCTGTTCCCCCACCACCATGTGCCTCTTCTCGTTTCCGCTCCTTGCCCGCTTATACTGGAACTCCCTACCTCTCTCTATCCGCTCCTCATTGAAAGAACTTCTTCTTCACTCCCCTCCCTGATACCTTCCCCCTCTCTCTATCCCCTCCCTCCTTCTATTATCCTCTTTCTGTTCTCCTTATCTCTTTCTATCCCCGGCTCTCCTATGATCTCCTCTCTTTTGTTGCTCAATTCACTCATTACTCTCTCTCGATCCTTCCACACCCCCCTCCTCTCCTCTCCCTTCTCACTTGCAAATTGTTCTAAATGATGATTTTATGGTTTGATTCATGGTTACTGTTTTGCTTCTACTGTTCCATGTTTTATGTGTTACTTGTTAACTGTAAAGCGCCTTGGATTAAGGCGCTATATAAAACAATACAAATACTAATACAAACTTGTGGGCACAAGAGACAGACCCAGGTCTATTAAAAGTGGTAAGGATACAAGGAAGATATCCATTATTACTAAAATTTTTCAGGGCTGATTGTGCCACCTTTGCCCTATTCCAGCCCATCCTGGGCTGCCATTTAGAACTACCCTGATGTAGCCCTGGTCCTAATTAGGAACGAAAGCCATCTCTCTCCTTATAGTAAGACCCCAAGGGTTCTCATGCCCCCTCATGTGAGATAATTCTGGGCATAATAGCAAATGACAATTATCCCTTGTTCTCATTCCATCAGGCCCATGAGGAAAGTGCACTAGACGTAGACAATGATCAAGAGAAAAATAGTTGCTAATAATGTCTCGTATCTGCTGCCACTAAGAGTATATCACCGACTATAGTGTCATTCATAGGAAACACCCCATATCAAGAGTGTTTGAGCTTCACAATGAAGTCCAGCAGAAGGCCTTAAATGTGTGTTTTACTGGACCACACTATTTTATCAACATTATTATCTTTTTGCATTTTGCTGATTGAGATAAAGTTTTATAAGGATCCCTTTGTTCTCAGCAAATGATCCCTCTGAGATTCACTGGCTGTGGAATGTCCTACCATTGGGCAGGATCGCAGACAGCTAATTTTCTCTCGAAACACAAACGGGGGATGCCTGGAAGGTTTTGAATGAATAATAACCTCTGGCATCCCTCTACGCAACCCTCCAGAGCATTGTTTTTCAGCCTGCCATGCCATTATTAAAGAGGAAATTCCATATGCAAATAGGCCTGGTCCCACCTTCCAGTCATCAACCTTCAATTTCCATTTGTCACCTTGAGTGAGACGGGTATGCCCAGATGTGAGTCCCGAGCCTACTGTACCCAGAGACCCAAGCTACACTTCACTGATGATGGCCAGTTACGCTGAAACATGTCTGGGGATGCGTGTGGTCATGTGCGGAAAGGAAAGGATATGACCTAGAAGTTTGGGCTGGACTGCCCTTTTTGGGGTGGGACCAGGCTTGATTGTCATATGGTCTTTGCCCTTCTATAATGGCGTGGCAGGCTGAAAAACAATGGGCTGAAGGTTTGCCCAGACCAATTGCCAGTCAGTATTTAAGATGAATTCATATAAGCTTGTAGCCATCAGCCGTGCGTTACTTTTATCTAGAGCCCAGTCCTGGGTTTGTTAGGCTCTTTTTATCCTCTGAATTCCACTATGCAATGTGGTTTGTCCATAGTCAGCTTATCCAGCCATGCAATGTATCACCCAGGGCCCCCTGACACTGTTATCTGCATTTAAGTCACTACCCTATTGCAATCCTTGGGATATGCATGGCCGGCGATGAGTGCCTTGCAATGTGTGGCTGCCAGTGGCTGCTCTTGTAGTGGTTGTGTAGCTCTGCTTTATACTAACACGGCTCTATATTTTACTGCAGGAATTTCAGGAAAGTCTGTTTGTGAAGTATACCACTGATTATTATGTTGTATTTTACAGGATTCAACACTGGACACTCCAACATCTGGTAAGGATTGTGATTTCCAGATGTATTCTTGGTATTTCAGCATAAGCATGCACAGAGGCACATACGATTGGCCACATTAGACCATGCTCCCACTGTTATAGAGTTAATGAATTTAAGCCAAAGTCCCTGAAGTCCCATGCATCCAGCACCTTCTAGAGGTGGAATATTCACCTTTCCTTTCTGTAGAGGTGTTCATCCCACAGTTTAACAAAATCAGTATTCCTTAAGTCCCACTTAAAGTAGATGTCCATGATTTCACCCTCAGCCTTTTTATGTACCCAGGACATATTAGCCTCTAGATCCCATTGCCATAGACGGCCCAGATCCACCATTTGCTGCTGGCATTGTGCACAGATGTCCCCAGACAGATTTGTGGGAGTCACTTCCAGGTTAGACAGAGTAATGCCTTCTATAGAGTAGGTCAATATAAACAGACACTTCAAGGGGTCAGCACATTGTCTTTACATATAAATGTCTGACTGGAGATCTGGAAATGCTCTGCGTCACATCTCACAAACTCTAGTATTGCTCCTACGCATTGGCCACTGTGAGCAGCTGGACCCAGAAAGTCTATTGGCTGGCAAGATATTCCTACTGTGCATTGTAGAAAGGCACTCCCCCCACTGCAGTGCTTTCTTTCAGTCATCTTCCACACTGTAGTGACACTTCAGGGGAAAAAACTATAGATCCCATTTCAATATTGTATTACGCAATTAGTCTGGCCCTTGCTCTCCATCTTGTACCCGGTTAATGTCCATCCGTTATCTTTCAATTACTGTTTTCCCTCTCTCTTGCACTCTTCCTCTGTATCTCTCGTGCTCTCTTTCTCTCTTTATCCTTCTCTGAACTCTTTTTTACATGTTGCCTTGTCACTCACTCAGAGCCACGTCACGTCACTTCCCTTTCCTAATTCTTTTTGATTTCATTTTGATTCTATAGGTGACGAGATGCAACCAACCAGTCCTGAGCCCCTGTAAGTACTTCTAGGAATTGATATTATGGAACTCACCGGTTTAGTATTTTGATATTACCTTGAATTGATGACAGATATTATGGGGTAGGGGGCGGGGGGAAGGGTTGTAGACATGCGATGCCAGGTGAGATATATGAAGTTACTGAGTGGACATCCAAGTCTCCTGGCCATCTCCTGGCCATCGTTTATCAGGAATGGAGTGTACTCCACGGGAAAGATGAACCTCTGTGTCCACCAGGAGAGCTCTGTGCAAGAAGAGCCCAAATGGAACTGCAATCATTAAATGTTCTTTGTTTTACAGCCCTCCCATCCCAGAAACATCTCGGAGAAGGAAGTGGTGGCAGAGGTAGGCAATATGTTTGCCAATCAATTTTTTAAAAAATGCAGATGAGACCTGGAGAAAAAACCTGCTATATACACACACAAACACATGCAGAATGCCACACCCACACAAGTGCTCACTCATGCACTTGTACATTCATGGCCTGAGCCTTGGAGCTATTAGGCATTATGTAATGGTCCGCAATATTTCTTTCTTTTTTTTCTTTATATAAGTGCATATAGTTGAAAAACAACTTTTTACACTACCAATCTTAAAAAACGTTGTTACACTGCATATTAAAAACCCAAAGAGAAACACAAATAATAAAATGTTCCATAGTATGCCGAACACAATAGGTCATTCTTTCCGCCAACATTGCAATGGGAGGTCTATCATGGTGTGTCGAATTCTTAAATGCTTTAAAAATATTCCCTTAGAATAAATAATGTTCAGCATTGAAAGTGATGTTTCTTTTCCTCCTTGTAGGGTACTCCGCTGCTGCTGCTTTCCCTGCCAGAAGCGGAAGTGATCACAGGTGGTTCCTGCAGGTATGTGCCTACTTAACTGTGCAATGTTTTGGCTTAATGTGCTAATTTCTCCAGAAACCAAGAAATAAATAAATCCATGACCAAATGAAGAATGTAATGAAAATACTCAAAATTAGTTTAAGGCTCTAATGGTATAAATGGGATCAAAAGAAGAGAAGTCACCCTAATGGTTCCAAATGGTTAATCAAAGGGTGCCTTATAATAACATTTAATTGTAGGTTTCCATTATAGTTTTAGGAGAATAGAAAATGTTAATAGAAATCTTGTACATTTCCTTAGTGGTCTTTGTAGCAGGATTAGAGGCATGGGCTTGGCTGGCTGTGAGTGGTCCTGGTTGGCATTAAATGTGAGTTTATCTGTGTCGAGCTGGTAAAAAAAAAAATGGCCTTCTGGCAGTTAAGAAAGTGTAGCTCTCAGTTCCCTCGAGCAGAAGCTTGCAACAGGTCATGTCTGATCAGCTCTTCCCGAGTCTTCTGTGATACATTCCTGTGTTGAAGAAAAGACAGTTAAAAGTTTTGCAAAGCATTCAAGAGATTCAAAAATAAGCAACATTCTGCAGAATCATAAGTATCTCTACTTTAGGCATAATGGCATATTGTATTTAGATCATGTGTCCTAGCGAAACCAACACTTGTGTAGTCCTGTGATTTCTAAGGACGCTGGCTAGGCAGGCTTTACAGTTTGTCCCCATTACTGATGACACTTCTGGTGTGATAGCTAAAAGTCTTTCAGCATCATGTTGGCTTTTATTTACTAAGAATCTTTCATCAGTTATGTTATGTTATGTTATTTTGCATTTATATAGCGCCTTATATACCATTGGTATGGTCTGAAGTCGCTGGTAGGTTGAACGCCCTTGGGAACCGAAGTTCTGGTCAGTAGAGAGAGTAGGGAGAGTCAAAAAAGTGCGTTTGCGCACCAGGTATGTGTGCAGCTGGTGCGGAGTTCGAGTGGTAGCTGTTTCTTAGCGGTAGGTGTGGTGGTTGAGATATCAGGAGTATGTGTTCGCTCTGGCCGGCTTTATCCAGAACGAGTGTGGCTGCGTTAGGCCTGAGGAGAACGCCTGGCTGGGGGTGTGAAACCAGCAATTTTTACTTAGAGTGATGTGGAGTGAGCGGGAGATGTAGATATGAGAACAGTTATACCGAATGGTGTCATAGTATCTCTGTGTTCTAGTTGAGTGGTGGTGTAAGGGAGAGAGTAAGCGTGGGGTGTGGTATGATGTATGTTTTTCAAATGTTCCCTTCATTCCAAAGCATAATATCTATGTCACGCAGTTCCGTGCGCATACATAATATGTCCGTCCGTTGCACATACTCATCCGTTGCACATATTCGTCCGTTCCACACACTCGTCTGCTCCATATACACTTGTCTGCTCCACACATTCATTCAGTCCGCACCCTCGTCCAGTCCACGCACTCGTCCAGTCCACGCACTCGTCCAGTCCACGCACTCGTCCAGTCGACACACTCGTCCAGTCAGCACACTCGTCCAGTCAGCACACTCGTCCGGTCTTCATACTCGTCCAGATTAGACACTCATCCAGTACACAGCACTCATCCGGTCCACCCACTCATCGGCACAACATACTACTCGTTGGCTTGACAGTACTGCTCGTCTGTTCTGCGTGTCGATCCATTCCACACACTCATCTGGTCTATGTATTTGTCCGCTCAATGCATTCATCTGTTACGCACACTCATCCGCACCACACATTCAGCCGCTTGACATACTCATCCGCTCCACATATTCATCCGCACCAAACACTCATTCGCTCCACATACACTATAGTTACCTATAGTTATGTATGAGGGAGCAAGGAAAAGAGGTTTCCACTCCACATTAGTACCTGTTATAGTATGCCACCAAGCTGGCAAACCCACTTGTCATCCTCCAGGTTTAGGGCAAGAATGTCCTGGCCCACAGAATCAACACATCCTTTACATTCCATTTCAGTAATCAGGGGGCTATTGGATTGTGTGCCTTCTATAACTGCACTAACTGATATCAAACTCTGGCTTAATCAGAGGTCATTTCTTTGAAGCACGAGCAAATGGAGAGTGTTTCCAATCAATTTCAGAATAAAAAACATACTGTTGTCAGAGAACATCTTCCTTTAATAGTTGTAGATAGCACTGAAATTGGCACAGCTGTCCCTCTATCCCATGCCAAATGACTCTACACTTCCTGAATCCTTCCCGAATGAAGTTCTTGTCTCACTTATTTATGATGCCCACAAATTAGAGCTCTTTAGTTGTACCAAAAGTCACCAGGTGATTTTCTTATTTATGGATTTATTCCTAAACAAATTATATACAAATTGTTGTTGTGCCTTACGAATTATGTGTGTACACATTTTAAATTAATATTTTGTGTTCAGTATGTTTTCCGAAAGATAAATTAATTAACTGACTAAATATGACATGATACTAATTATATGTGCCCTCTCTTTCTTTTTTAAACAGGAACTGCCACCAGGGGAGGTTTCCATCACAATCCCAATTTTTCACAGGAATAATGCTTTTACTTTTTCTATTTTAAATGTGTCATAGTGTTAAATTATCCTTGTTTTAGTGTGTTGTTGCTTTATCATAGTTGATAGCATAAGGGCATCTTATAGATTCATTATTTATGTATTTTTTCTCTTCTTTTCTCCTCATGATGTTATTATTGGTAGGCTTTATGTGCTATGTCGTGTGATTCTGAATGTTTTGTATTTTCGTATGTTCTTGTTTGGTAAAATGTAAAAAATAATTTAAAAAAAAGAAAAAAAAGAAGTAGCAGTAGAAATAGAAGTAGAAGTGCATAGTAGCTTTGCTATGATTGTTTTATGCTGGTTTTATATACAAGTTTTACAGTATTGTGTTTATAATTATGCTTAAGTTTATTTTTACATTATTCTCCTATGTAAAAATTGCAAACATATTTGAAATGCTGTTCGTCATATTCATGGGAAACCAACTTTGTAAACTTCTCTTTGTTCGTTTTTTATGTTGCAGAGAAAATGAAAACGTCATTTAGACAAAGAGAAAAAAGCCATAAATCGCACTAGAATTTTATTTGTAAACTCAATTACAAATGTTGCACAGGTAACTAAGAGCTAATTTCCAACATGTCCCCCCTTCATTCAAACACATTTATTATACCATCGTTCTAAACTTTGCTGTTCAATGGTTTGTTAAAATCCATTACTCTCAGTAATCTTTTTAAATAATTAATATTTTTAACACTCAATACTAATAATAATAGTAAATATAATAATTTTAAAATGTAATAATTCACATTCTAATAATTAACAAATTCATTTGAATAATCTATTGAAATCTTTCACTTCAGAAAATAAAAGTACAAGTAAAAAAGAGCATGCCCTCTTTAGAAACAGACCTGCATGTAAATAGAGGACCTCTTTGCTTTCACTTCTTCAAAGGAATTTCACAGCCAGCTCCTCATTATAACGGCCATCTGCACAGTTGCTAATTTAAAGTCCCACGGGACACTCTCAAACCTTTACCAGCATTATCATAGCCATAAGTTAAAAACTAGGGCTGGACACATTTACTTTCTTTTGCTGGAACATTTCAATTCTTACCCGTTTTACAAAAAAGACACCCTCACAAAAAAAGAATTGATTTAGAAAAAATGGCTTATTTACGTGTATTTATTTATTTATTTATTTATTTGTCACGCCGCAAGCCTGCAGGCATCAGGGCACACATCAACAAAAGGACGTTGCTGAAAGACAGGACAGGGTACAAGGATCAGGTTGCAAAAAATGTGTACTCAAATAATAGGGTTTTTAGATGTTTTCAGAAAACCCAAAGTTTCTTCTCCTGGCCCAAATCCATGGGCAAGATGTTCCAGGCATGAGCCGCTTCAGCTCGGAAAGCACAACCGTTCTCCTTACTCATTTAACTCTAGGGCAGACTGGGCGCTTAGTGTTACTTGAGCGTAAGGGTCTACTTGGTTTGTACCATTCCAAACTCTGTTTGGGATAGGTAGGTGCATTCCCATAGTGATACTTATGAGTGAAGGTGGTTACCTTACACACTCTAGCAACTACCGGCAGCCAGTGCAGCTCTTTCCTAACGATGGAGATATGCTCTCCTCTCGGGACATTTCTGACTATATTGACTTCCTCATTCTGTACCATCTGGAGTGTATAGATAGAATCTTTGCTGGCATCACTTAGCGCATTGCAATAGTCTACTCTGGCCATAATTATGGCTCTAACCAAGGATTCACAATTCTTGTTGGAGAGGAATGGTTTAAACCACCTCAACACTCTCAATGATACTGGGATTTTTTAACAGTGCCATCAACGTGCACATCAGTGCCTAGCGAGGTCTCGAAAAGAACACCAAGGGGGTAATTCATAGAATTCAGCGCACAAGTGGCGCACGCGGCTGGCGCACAGTGTGCGCGTGCGAATCCCTGCGCCAGCCGCGTGCGCTGAAATCCATTTCCGCGCACAGCGTATTCATGGATTCCAGCCACCAAAACCAGCCGTGGCGCACAGTGGCGCAGCGACCCTGCAGGAGCGCCAGTTACGCCCCCAAGAACGTCTCCCGCGCAGGGAAAAGCCATCAACATACCCAATCCAGCGCAAAGGGCGGCGCTAACCCTGTACCAGCACAGCAAGCGGGCTGCGTGTATCACTGGGGTGCGCGGGAAGTACCTCACGCGATTGGCCCCGTGCGAGCAGGGTACGCGTATTTCAGGGGTGCGCGGGAAGTTCCACACGCAATATCAGCAGGGTATGTGTATTTCAGGGTGCAGGGGAAGTTTTACACGCGATTCCAGCACGGTACGTGTATTTCAGGGGTGCGCGGGAAGTTCCACACGCGAATAGCTTGGGCGCGTGTATTTCAGGGGTGCGCGGGAAGTCCCACACGCGAATAGCCTGGGCGCGTGTATTTCAGGGGTGCGCGGGAAGTCCCACACGCGAATAGCCTGGGCGCGTGTATTTCAGGGGTGCGCGGGAAGTCCCACACGCGAATAGCCTGGGCGCGTGTATTTCAGGGGTGCGCGGGAAGTCCCACACGCGAATAGCCTGGGCGCGTGTATTTCAGGGGTGCGCGGGAAGTTCCACACGCGAATAGCCTGGGCGCGTGTATTTCAGGGGTGCGCGGGAAGTTCCACACGCGAATAGCCTGGGCGCGTGTATTTCAGGGGTGCGCGGGAAGTTCCACACGCGAATAGCCTGGGCGCGTGTATTTCAGGGGTGCGCGGGAAGTTCCACACGCAAATAGCCTGGGCGCGTGTATTTCAGGGGTGTGCGGGAAGTTTTACACGCGATTTCAGCAGGGTACGTGTATTTCAGGGGTGCGGGGGAAGTTTTACACACAATTTCAGCAGGGTACGTGTATTTCAGGGGTGCGCGGGAAGTTTTACACGCGATTTCAGCAGGGTACGTGTATTTCAGGGGTGCGCGGTTCCACACACGAATAGCCTGGGCGCCTGTATATCAGGGGTGCGCGGGAAGTTCCACACGCGATTTCAGCAGGGTACGTGTATTTCAGGGGTGCGCGGGAAGTTTTACACGCGATTTCAGCAGGGTACGTGTATTTCAGGGGTGCGCGGGAAGTTTTACATGCGATTTCAGCAGGGTACGTGTATTTCAGGGGTGCGCGGGAAGTTTTACACGCGATTTCAGCAGGGTACGTGTATTTCAGGGGTGCGCGGGAAGTTTTAGATGCGATTTCAGCAGGGTACGTGTATTTCAGGGGTGCGCGGGAAGTTCCACACGCGAATAGCCTGGGCGCGTGTATTTCAGGGGTGCGCGGGAAGTTCCACACGCAATTTCAGCAGGGTACGTGTATTTCAGGGGTGCGCGGGAAGTTTTACACGCGATTTCAGCAGTGTACGTGTATTTCAGGGGTGCGCGGGAAGTTTTACACGCGATTTCAGCAGGGTACGTGTATTTCAGGGGTGCGCGGGAA
This sequence comes from Ambystoma mexicanum, assembly GCF_040938575.1. NCBI lineage: Eukaryota > Metazoa > Chordata > Amphibia > Caudata > Ambystomatidae > Ambystoma > Ambystoma mexicanum. The sequence continues at coordinate 1,475,323,726 of NC_090935.1, read as the reverse complement.
GTTTTACACGCAATTTCAGCAGGGTACGTGTATTTCAGGGGTGCCGGGGAGTCCTACATGTGATTTGACAGTGTGGGTCCTCCCAGGTGTTCCCTGTACACCCTCCACGGCCCCTGCAGGCAGCCCACACCACAGGGGACTACCCTGCATCCCTGGTCATGTCCCGCAGGCAGCCCACCCAACATGGGCATGCCCCCCAGCAAAGGCACATGTCTCCTTGAACTAATGAACACCAACTCATGTCCCCCACCACCCCCACCCCCCAGCACTGTGGGGCACCAGCCAGCAGGCCCCCACCCATGTCCAACTCATGTCCCCCACCACCCCCACCCCCCAGCACTGTGGGGCTCCTGCCAGCAGGCCCCCACCCATGTCCAACTCATGTCCCCCACCACTCCCCAGCACTGTCGGGCACCTGCCAGCAGGCCCCCACCCATGTCCAACTCATGTCCCCCACCACCCCCACCCCCCAGCATTGCGGGGCACCCTCCACCAGGCCCTCGCCCATGTCCCATCCATGCCCCCCTGCACCTGGGTCCCCACAATCCCCAATCATGTCCGTAATGGCCATCCTCCCCTGCCAAAAGGCCCAACCAACTATCACATCCACCCACATATCAAAGGCAATTACATGTTACACACCCAATGTAAATAATGCAAATGAACACATGTCTGTCACACACAATGGCTGCAAGTGAATGTTAAAACACCCAACATGACATGCATGAAAGTAATGAGATGATACGACCCATTGAAGGATGAAAATAAAAATGTATTGAAAATCAACTAGAATAGAAAAGAAATTAGAAAAACCACAAAGCAAAACAACAAAAAGAAGATGAATGTCCATGAAAAAAATCCAAAAAATCCATAGAAGAACTATATACAAGACAATCCCGGGTCCATGAGCCCAACCAAATGAAACCTAACTATGTCAACTAACTAAAAACTGAACTATATACAAAAAAGCGGCGCATTGTCCAATCGCAACCAAATAAAAAAGAAAATAACTTAAAGGAAACCTACCACTAACTATATAACTATATACAATGGCAGCGGGCAAGTCCTGCGGCTCACTCTTTGATGTTGCCGGCCAGGGCATCATCGAACTCCATGTCGATGTCCTGGAGGCGGGACTCTGTCCTGGCCCCGAGGTCTCGCAGGGATAACCCCATGTTCACCTCAAACTCCCTGCGAGCTTCCTCGAGGCACTCGGCCCGCCTCAACGCCCGACGCATGGAGAACTCCGCCCTGACCATGGTGAGCCGCTCCTCTTCCGCCCGCTGCCGCTCCGCACCTATCCGCTGGACCAACTGCTCCCACACGGAAGACACTACCATCCCAGGGTTCTCCTGCCCTCCGGCCGATGCCTGCCCCTCTGATCTTGATGGCCCCGAGCCATGATGCCTCCCACGTCGAGCCTGCTGCTGCCTCCGACGCCACTGCCTCTGCCAGCACGACGGCATCCAGGATGATGGAAACCACCAACGCCGTCGTGCACGTGCCCTGCCCGATGATGCCGTCACATCCTCCATCTGCTGGGGTCCAGTTGCTTTGTTGTCCACCCCTGCTGGACCTCTGACTCCCGACTGTGGCAGGGATGGGATCCCCACCGAGCTGGCTGCATTGGTGAGGGCAGGTCCACAGGGGGCCATGGTGGCATCTGGGCCGGAAGACGGCAAGGAGAACGACTGGCGTATAGTCTCCACAGAGGAGGAGAGGGCCGCCAGATTGGCCGACACATGCAGGAAACCCCCGAACATGGCCGATCCCAATTGGGCCACGTCGGCACAGTGCTCTTCGTGATGACGTGCGTGCTCCTCCTGGGAAGCACACACAGCATCACGAATCACAGCCGTGCGCATCGTGACCCCAATCAGGACCTTCTCCACACGGCCAGGGGTCCCCTCGTCCGCAGGTGGAGGGGAGTCAGATGACATGGACATCCCCTCTACCTGCGGACGGGCCTGGGACGGGGCATCCCTGCTGGTGCAAGGTGGTGCACCCACAGGTTCAGGGACAGCGACATGCATAGGCCCCTCCACGGTGACCTGTGCTGTCTCCTGCCCCTGCCCCTGGACTGCACAACTTGCACCAGCAGGGATGCCCCCACCAGGCCTCATGTGCGTCTCAGTGGCGGCCTCCTCCTCCTCTGTGGAAACCACCAACCTGGATGGCTCCTCGCCGTCTACCGCCGTAGCAGGCCCCTGTGGGGGCTCACCCACCCCTTCCGCTGCAGCCGTGCGGGCATCCCCGCCGCCTTGCTCCACAGTGCCGTCTCCGCCCTCTCCTTCACTAACCGCTGCGTAGAGGGAGACATAGAACACAAGCATCAGGGTACTGTACAATGGTCCCCTAGACAGGAAGCAATAGCAGATGAGTGCCACTGTCAAAGTACACTTCCATCATGTCACACCACAACACATGTGTCAGTCCAGGCAAAACACACACAGTGACAGTCATGGTGCGTGCCATGGACATTTCAATGCATGTCCAATGGACTCTCGAATCATACAATGTAATGGGACTCACATGCATCATGGGTCATGCCTATCACATGCACACACCTCACCTCAGTCACATCCATCTGGCCCCGTACACCCCAATCACAGTGCATACAAGGATGACTAGGCTGCATCAGTGAATCTGTACATTGTCACAGACATGTGTCATGCATCCATGGCACTCACAAGTCACAGACACGCAGGTCAGGCACACAGACATGGATACCACATATGTATCTGGCATCAGCACCCATCCCTCGCCCCCACCCATGTCCAGGAACAGAGACTGCCATGCTCTCATGTGTGCAATCTGCACAGGGCTCCCCATGTCGCATTCAAACACATGCAACAACCGTGCGGTTCACACATTACAGGTCGCACATGCATTCCCATGATGTCCCTGCACACATACATGCGTACATGGCCTATGTCACACATGCAGGCAAGTATCAGACAACCAGCACACTGCAACATGCCCTGTCTCACACAGCAATGCTTGGCCACTTACCGCTCAACTCCAGACGGGTCTCCCTCTCAAGGACCTGGGCGTGGAGCGCTGGGTGTGCGCGTTCCAGGACCCTCAACTGGATGGAACTCATGTGGCCCCGGCCCCCCTCCACGAGGCGCCGGGCCTTCATGAGGGTCCTGGACCTCAAGTCCTCCCAGCGCTTCTTGACCTTCTGGATGGTGCGGGTTGCCACCCCCTCCGCGTTGATGGCAACCACACAGTCGGCCCAGATCCTATCCCGTCCTTCCCTGTTGGCGCGGGACGATCCGAAGAGGGCATCATACTGCCCCAGGACTTGCTCCACCAGGACACCAACTTCAGTGGCAGTGAAGCTGGTGCCCCTCTGCCCCTCTGGCCGGGGGTTGCCACTGGGGTCAGATGTGGATGTGCCCGACATGGCAACCCCAGGGGCAGGAGTGGGTGGGCAACTGGGTACTGGGGCTGGGCTGTGGAGCGATGTTATTCGAGTCGGGAGTCTTCTGTACCAGCAGGGATGGACACAGCAACTGGACCCCTGCAGATGGCTGATGTGCAGGCACCAAATGGCAGGGCACGGTGGCAGCAGGCAGTCAGGCAGGCAGGCAGCAGCAGATGGCACGTGGGAGGCTGCTCGGGGCACTGGGGGGCAGTAATTCGGCCTTCTGGGCAGGAGCGTGGTCTTCCGTGTGTTTTCGCGTGGCCAGCTTGATACGGAGTGATTTGGCACGTGAAAATCCTGCACGTCAGCGTGAAAATCGAGGAAAGGCCCTTAGCGCGTAAGCGCGTCAGCACGCGTACGCGATTTCATTGGACCAAAGGCCCTTACAGTGTAAGCGCGTCTGTGACGTTTTGCGCACGGGCGTTGCCCTGGCAGGGCTTAGAGATCACGCGTGCCTTTATGTTCTGTACGTGCTTTTCGTGCGGTGCGTGTGTTTTCCATCCGTTGGGGTTCACACGCTATTACTTCACAGCGGGTGTTGGCTACGTCTTCTTCTACAGGCAAGGCAGACGGTGAGTGGTACCCCTCACGCGAACCCCTGAAATACACATAGCCCGCTCACCCAGGCCCGATCGCGTGAGAAACTTCACGCGAACCCCTGAAATACACGTAGCCCGCTCCCCCAGGCCCGATCGCGTGAAAAAGTTCACGCGAACCCCTGAAATACACATAGCACGCTCCCCCAGGCCAGATCGCGTGAGAAACTTCACGCGAACCCGTGCCCTGAAATACACGTAGCACGCTCCCCCAGGCCCGATCGCGTGAGAAACTTCACGCGAACCCCTGAAATACACGTAGCCCGCTCCCCCAGGCCCGATCGCGTGAAAAAGTTCACGCGAACCCCTGAAATACATGTAGCACGCTCCCCCAGGCCCGATCGCGTGAGAAACTTCACGCGAACCCCTGAAATACACGTAGCCCACTCCCCCAGGCCCGATCGCGTGAAAAAGTTCACGCGAACCCCTGAAATACACGTAGCACGCTCCCCCAGGCCAGATCGCGTGAGAAACTTCACGCGAACCCCTGAAATACACGTAGCACGCTCCCCCAGGCCCGATCGCGTGAGAAACTTCACGCGAACCCCTGAAATACACGTAGCCCGCTCCCCCAGGCCCGATCGCGTGTGTGACTTCCTGCGCAACCACAAAATACACGTGCCCCGCTCGCACAGGCACTATTGCTGTATGTTGCCACTTTTGTAATGCGCAGGGACGCTGCCGCCTGCCTTCGTGTGGCGGACATGTTTGGGCTTGTGCGTGTCTTTCGCTGTGCGTGGCTTTGCCCTATTCGATTCCATGAATACGTGTGGTTCGGGTGCGTGTGGGCGTTCCGTCTGCTTCCCTGCAGTACATCCCCAGTTACGCCCTTGTTTTCGCGAGTTGTTCCCCATTCCGCGCGTTACGCCCCGTGTCCCGCCCACTTTCTAGTGTATGCGCAGAGGTTGTGCGCTTTCACTGTGCGCGTCGCGCACGCCTTTCGGGATGTTGCAGTGACGTGTGCGCCATGCACGGGTTTGGCGCACATCCCGAGGAAGACACGCGCAGGGACTTCCATGAATCGCACGCGTGCGCGTGCGCCTCTTTTTTTCCGCTTGCGCCTGCTTGCGCCTGCTTGCGCCTGCTTGCGCGTAGATTTTCGGCGCACGTTTGTTCCATGAATCGGCCCCCAAGGGTCTTCACATTATCCAGCACTAAAATACAACAACCCTCCACATCATTCAGGCATCATTCAGGCACATGAAGTTTGCTGACATCCAATTCTTCACGGACCCATGGATATCCATGGATATCTGCTAACCTATCAGAGTCCCTGGTTTAATTGCCAGTTAATTCCACCAGGAGTTTATTATAACCCACATAATTAGTGAACTGTACCCCCATTTTTGCCAGCCGGTCACAAAGGAGTTTGATGTATACATTAAAAAGGGCCAGGGATAAACTTGCACCCTGAGGTGCTCCACAATGTATTTGCGCTGGTTCAGAAACAGAATTTTCCCAGCACTCTCTAGACCTTCTGTTGCTAAGAAATGCATCAATCCAATCTGTAGCATGCCTTCAACAGTTTTCTGTGGTCAATGGAGTTTTTGGAAGGTGATCTAGAATATCGAATGCTGCTGATAGGTCTAATAATATCAGCAGCCCTGTCTTATTCTGTCCATGGTGTCTAGCATTTGAATTTAGAGGTCCAACAGGGCACTTTCTGTCCCGTAGTTTGCCTGAAAGCCTGAATGCCTTGGGTGGAGAGACTAGAACATTCTAGATGTTCCTGTAGCTGGATAGCAGTGATTTTACCCACAATCTTTAGGAGAAAGTGGGTGTTTGTAGTGGGTCTCAAATTGGCTGGTTCTTTGGGGTTAAGGCCTGATTTCTGTAGCAGCAGGGTTAACACAGCTTCTTTATTTGTGTCAGAACCTACCCATGTTAGAGGAAACATCTTAGACTGGGTAGCATCCCGAATATATCAATATAGAGATTGTAGAAACTAAACCCTGTATCTGATCTGACCACTTGTCTTCTCTAGCTACCGGAGAAACTAGTGCAAAAAATGAATGGCCTTGAGAGAGTTGTCAGTAGGATCCTGAACAAGGTAAAATCAGAAGACCTAGGCAACTTAGATACCCCATATGTGTTAGTGACTTCCTATAGAAGGCACTTGGTCACACTGATTAACAAAGTTGTTTCCATGGCTGGCAAAAATGGGCGTACAGTCCACTAATAATGTGGGTTATAATCAACTCCTGATGGAATTAACTGGCAATTAAACCAGGGACTCTGACAGGTTAGCGGATATCCATGGATATCCATGGGTCCGTGAAGAATTGGATGTCAGCAAACTTGATGTGCCTGAATGATGTTGGGGGTTGTCGTATTTTGGTGCTGGATAATGTGAAGTCCCTTGGTGTTCTTTTCAAGACCTTTCTAGGCGCAGATGTGCATGTTGATGGCACTGGTAAAAGAAATCCCAGTATCATTGAGAGTGTTGAGGCGTGTTAAACCATTTCTCTCCAACAAGAATTGTGAATCCTTGGTTAGAGCCATTTTGTACTGTAATATCAATATTATGGCCATGCCCGCCAAAAATTGTGATACTGGAGTGCCCACATGACCCTCAACACATCGGAACATCTCACCAAGATAGCCCTGTTGGGCTGGATTTAAACATTACAGGAAGACACTTGAAAATGTCCAACTCTTTGCTAAGAACGAGTCCTTCTGATGTCTGGCCTCCTGTTTGCCCGCCTTCTGCAGCAGCCGATAGCAGGGCTGCTACACAAAAGGAACTTCCTCCGGGGAGCTGGCAGGCGATGCCGGCCCCCTTTAAGGCAGCCTTTTAAGGCTACTGAAGTTAATCTCTGTCAGGCCCTGTCCGTCGAACATCGTGGTACAGGGGTGCCCGCATGACCCTAAGCATGTCGCAACATCTCACCAAGATAGCCCGGTTGGGCTGGATTTACACATTGGAGGAAGCCACTTGAAAATGGCTGACTTGCTGCTCAGAATTAGTCCTTCTGATGTCTGGCCTCCTGTTTGCCCACCTTCTGCAACAGTCGATAGGAGTGCTGCTACGCAAATGGAACTTCCTCTGGGGAGCCAGCAAACGATGCCGACTCCCCTTTAGGGCAGCCTTCTAAGGCTACTGAAGTTAATCCCTGTTGGGCCCTGTCAGGCCGTGTGAGCCATGTTGCCTGGAAATAATGCTACCACCCCAGCCCACCTGAGAGCCTCTGTACTGACATTTAATTCTGTTGTATTGCTGTCTCTTCTACTGGAACATCCATGCAAGGTTAAGAAGAGCCCATGCTCTTTATGTGCTTATACTTGCTTGCTACAATGTCACACTATCCCCACCTAGTGATGGTCCACTCCCAGCTCCGAAGAATTCATTACCTGTATTGCTAGGGTTTACATATGTTGACCAAGACCCAGCAGGGTACACGTCCCCTCGCAGCGCCAGATCTCTGCCTGCAGCCAATTTCCTCTGGCATATGCCTCACGCTCATGCGAAGCGCAACGACATCCTATGAGCATGCTGCTGTGACTGTAACACCTTGCTTCCCTCTACTTTAGTAGCCCACAGCACATCGAGTGTGGCTCTCCCAGACCTGGACGTTGTTTCTTTGTTCCACGCACATGGTGCGTTCATGGCCTCGCAAATCCATTCCTAATATGTATACTTTGACCGTGTTGACTATTCGCTCAATGAGCCCTGGAGTGCACCCTGTTGTGACAGGGTTTACCTCTCTCCATGGAGTCCCAATCTTCTAGGCCTTGCACACTGTGCACATAACACGCAGAGACAAGGAAATCAACAACCTCTCTTTATTCCCTCTACAGCTTGTCTGCCCTTGGCTCTGCTAGCCCCTCCTCTTCCTCTCTTCCTCCCTCTGTGTCCTTTGGTTTATTTCCTCTCCTCTTTAAGGTGGCTCTCCCCTTAAGGTGGCTTGGCCACGTTGCATGTCACAACACCCACCACCCCCCTTGCTTATCATCGTTGTAGTTTTTTTTTTTTTTTCTCGTGTGTTCTGGTGGCTGTCATGGTCTTCTCCTTGGCCTCGTTCCCATTCGCTGTTTTCCACTTCTGTACCCCCGCCAAGGCCTACGTGCGCTCCTGGCAAGCTTGCCCAGGGTGGGCTCTTCTTTCTGTCCCTTCAAGCTATTTGGTCCCTGCCTCATGTTTTTGTCACGCTGCTGAGCAGTCCCGATCTTGTGTTTCTCTTTCCAGTTTCACTCAGCCTTTGCGCTGGTGGCCTTGACATTCGAGTGCCATTCGAGAGCCGCTGTTGTAGGGGCTGGGAGGTAAGTTTGTTTCCCATCCCCCTAGGTACACGTGCTGTGTGGACGGGGTTTGTAATTGTCCTGGAGACTTGCATTGTGGTATCGCCCCATGTTCTGGTCGTAGTGACTTTTCGGATTTTCATCATAGTCATATATCGAGGTGTCCGCGACTGCCTTTTCGTCCTCTGGGATCATCGCGGTTAGAGCGCAGGCTGCCTAGGATGTGTATTGGATGCTGTAATGGCGACCGGGGTCTCTGTGGTGCCGGTACCGGCCTGGGCATGCTGTTTGGTTGGTTGTCCAGTCGAGGCCCTTCACAGCCCATTATCATCATGGTGGCTGTTGATGGCGCTTGCCTGGTAGATCTGCAAGCACCTTTTTTTGACCGGTGGTGTTGTTGATGCACCTGCCTGTGCTGCACGTGCCCTTCTTGTTAGGTGGGACCCGCCCTTTCCTCTTGCTCCTGCTCGGGGAGTTTCTGATCCGCGGTCATGAATGTGCTGGCTACAGAGGATGCAGTGGTCCTGGTTTCAGCTGGGAGGACCCAGTGGTTGCCTAGGTCTTCCTTGCAGTCTACTGTGTGTATTCCATCTGTTGTTTTGAGTGAGTACTCCCTCCTCTCCCTTTGCAGTCCTTGAGGATCCTCTAGCATTGAGGCGTGCTGCCTCGATGCCTGTCCCTTGCTCTGTTGTGGTTGCTTGTCCTCTTTGAGTAGGGTGTCAGGGGGCACCTGTTGAGAGACTGCGGTCTGGCTGTGTTCTGCCACTGTGTGAGCTGCGCTGTTCTTTTGGGTGGTGGTCTTGTTGTGACGTTCCCCCGACAGCATTGTGTTTTGCCCTCAGAAGGGTTAGTCTCGGTCGCAGTTAGCTTTAGGAGTGCCGCTTCTGCAGTCCAGCCTCTTCCCGAAGGTTTCTGGGGGACGTTTGTTGTTCCTTGGCCCACTCCTTGGGCAGTATTTTTCCATGGCCCCCTCCTTGGCAATATTCTTCCTCGGCCCCCTCATTGGGAAATCTCTGTTGTGGCTCTCTCCTCGGGGAATCTCACCTGTGGCCCCTCCTTGGGCAGTTTCTCTTGTTGCAGTCGCGTTTGCCATCTCCAGCATTCTCGTTACCTCAGGGTCATCAAGATCACCCCATCACATGCACCTTGCGTTTCTGCTTTCCTGTCATCTGATGGCCTCACTGTTAATCCGTCTGCCTCCTGCCATGTTGCTCTGAACCTTAGCTTCTTCTCTCTCCTAGTGTTCCCTCTACATCATACTCCTGGTCCTCAGCAGGCCCAACTATGTCCTGATCCTTATGCTGTCAGTGGTCTGCCTCATGCTTTGTGCGCCATGAGTATCATGTGGCAATTCTCCCTGTTTCGCCCCTGTTTTGTTGCTTTACTGTGCTGTCCCTTCTCCCTCGTCTCGTGAATATGGGGTGTACGTGCTGTGGTAGGTTTGGCAGCTTGAGGCTGGCACGTGTTGCGGTGTATGCAGCAGCTTTGTGAAATCCTGGGAGATGTGACAGTCGTGCCCTATTGTTGCCTTGCGAGGCCAGGCATACGTGCTTCAGTGTGTTCCCATGTGGTCTGTTGGGTTGGCCTTTCCACCTGGTTAATTTATTGGGGAGCGTTTGTGGCCATAGCACCTTAGGCGGTGTAGTGTCTGTTGCTTCACCCGATTCCTGGTCCTCGCGTTCTAGTAGGGTCGTCTCGTGTTGCCATGTGGTGTATGTGATACGCAGCTTGTTGCACAGCTGCACTTCCCGGTCCTCTATGTGCGCCTGCCTTCCCCACCTATGTGCTGCACACCGCCTTCTCAAGCTCCTGCTCCACCTCACCGGATATGAGTTGCCTCACGTTCCTGTTTATGCAGGCGATCTCTGTCGCCGACACTGTCCGTTCTGCCACAAGGTGCCTCCTCGAGTGGGTGCTAGCACATCAGCCTGACACCTTCACTCATGGGCCACACCGCGTCTGGGTCAGTCCTCACCATCCGACTTCTTCGGTGGACAGTTGCACTTGCGGATGAGGCGGCTGTCCCCTCACTGGTTCATGCTGCCTTTCAGGTCTTGGCTCCGGCATGCAGTCACAAGCTTGCGCACTGCGTGGGACGTTTCCCTTCATCGCCAGTTGTTGTGGCTGGGTTTACTTCTCTCCATGGAGTCCCAATCTTCTAGGCCTCGCACACTGTGCTCATAACACGCAGAGACAAGGGAATTGACAACCTCTCTTAATTCCCTCTACAGCTTGTCTGCTCGGGCTCTGCTACCCCCTCCTCTTCCTCCCTTCATCCCCCTGTGTCCTTTGGTTTCCTTCCTCTCCTCTTTAAGGTGGCTCTCCCCTTAAGGTGGGCTGGCCATGTTGCATGTCACAACACATCCAGAAGCGATTGTGCCACCATTTCCTTAGGTACTGCATTCCCTACTGAAGCTGCCCTGGCCTTTTGTGATACATTTCCGAACCTCCTCTAACATAGATCTGCCACAACTATGTTCAATATGTGTGCCATTTCAACTGCTGTTTCTCTTTGAACACTCACACACCTGATGTAGCCCCCATACCATGAGGTGAGGCTTAACCAGACTCTGCACACCCACTGATTTTGTCCTTTGCTTGTCTGCACACCCGAAGTAGCTGTCACGACCCTCAGCCCTGTTCCCCACCGGCAAGCCCATTGGGCAGGTGGAATCAGGGCTCGGATCACAAATAAGGCCTGGCATCCACTTCTCAGGCCCTCTTGGGGCCAGTCCTGGCACCTTTGGCACCAGGCTCATCAGTAAGGAAAGACATCTGCTCGAGGGACTACTTCAGTTAGGCTTTCAGCCAACATGGAGGCATACGCATAGCTTGGTTCCTAGTACCAAGCTATGCGGTCTAGTGTTTTGGGTGTGGTGGCCTAGGGACTACTTTACCTGGACTACTTTACAGTGGCTATTTAAACCACACCCAAACAAGACAACACACTTCCCGTTACTTTGCTTCTAGCAACGTGACGCTCACCGTGTCCAGCTTTCTCACGAGCCTGGTGAATTCCGGACCTGCAGAAAAACCAAGAACATCGTTAGCAGCAGAATCTTACCTGCATTCATCATCCTTCACTGCTCGCAGCTCCTGGGCAGCTCTGTTGGTGGAGTTCGCCGCCCGGATCGAAGGACCTGAGAAAAGGAGAAAGACATCATTAAAGGAGGTAGTGGAGAAATTACAACCACAAAGCGCTTAAAGACTTACTTGGTTGGTTGCTTTTTTGGCTGGCACAGCTCCAGAACTCCATCTGCGCTGGGAACTCACTGCGACCTACGAAAAGAGAAAAGCACAGGTCAGTAAGGACAAGACATTGCTGCGCTACGCAAAGCGCCTCCTTACCGCATCATAGCGCTATAGCGCGCCATCATCTCCCAGTGAGAACCACCACATCCAGTTCTCCAAGCAGACACTCTGCGCTCCTAGGGAGATTAAAAAAAGAGACATTTAGAACAGAGAAAAGGCATGCAAGAATTACAACGCCATCAATCGCAATAAGACCTACCTGAAAGAAACTACAAGAGAAGCAGTCAGTGAAGTAACTGGACCGCCCGCCCCCATAAAGGACAACGCGCCCCTGCCCAGAGAGCAGGATGGAGAGCCCACTGATTCCGACAACCAGGTGAGAAGAGAACCTGGAGGGGCTGGAAACACAAGGGAGGGGGGGGGAACTTACCTTGGTCGCCCAGTCCTAATATAGTCTTCATTTCCAAGCGGAATCCCATCGACACCGAGACCACACCAGGGAATCATTGGGAAGGGCACCAACGACCAACTGGCTGGGTGGCGTCCCCGTGGATACCAGGTGAGCGTAACAGAACGTGAAACCACACATAAATAATCCACCTGGGCGCTATGGAAACATCAGAAATCAACCAATTGGCCCAATTGTTGGGGGATCTTTGTGCTGAGGTTCATTCAGCCTGACAAGAGACTAATGCACTCCGGAGAGACCTAATAGCGACCAAGGAGCGCACCGACGAAATCAGCAGACAATTCTTGCAATCGCAGGCAGGGCAGACTCCTCTGCCTGGAGGAAATCCACTGATGCAAAATCCTATCTCACCATCTTATACCCCCACACCAGTACAGATCACGCTGCCTGGAACAGTTCCCCTGGCACCACCAGAAAGGTTTCGGGCGACCCACAGAAGTATGCAGCATTCATAAATCAGTGTCGCCTTCACTTCCTTTGTCACCCTGGGGCATTTCCAAATGACCAAGCTCGGGTAGCTTTCATCCTATCATACTTGAGTGGAAGTGCAGCGGATTGGTCGGTGCTGTTGGTGACCCATAATGATCCATTGTTACAGGACTATGGGGGGTTCCAGAGAGAAATTGAAAAACTGTTTGCTTGCCATACCCAGGAACAAGCAGTGGATAACGAACTTTTATCCTTCCGGCAGGGGAACCAAGACTTGTTAACATACATTGCGACTTTCAATAGACTGGTTGCTGAAGCCAGGTGGCCAGAAAACAAAAGAACCATGTTATTCCATCGAGGCTTCCGAGGCAAATTAAAGGACGTCTTGGCCCAGGTAGTTGATCCCCCCAGAGACTGTACCGAATTCATAAATCTAGTCGTGCAGCTAGACCATCGGTTGCAGGACCGAAAAGCAGACCGGTCCAAAGCAGACTCTCGAGTAGTTATGTTCGGCCTAAAGACAAAGTGCCACAGGGGCCAGACAACGCCGTAGAACCCGTGCAGATCGGAGGGATACGACCTCCATTAACAAAACAAGTGCGGGATAAAAGAAGAGAACAGCAACTTTGTATTGTGGAAAACCAGAACATTTTCTGAAAGACTACCCAATAAAACCCCCAAGGAGGACAGCCGGGGCAACAGAAAAGGATGAAGATAAGGAATCGGTAAACTACCAAGCTCGGCAACCATAGAGGTCAGTTTGTCGAGTGATGAGAAAGAGCCACTGACCTCACACTTTGCGATACCCGTGATCTTAATAAATCACCAACAATCATCAAAGATGCATCCCGTAGAAGCGTACATCGACAGCGGAGCAGTTGGGAACTATATAGATCAAGAGTTGGCAGCAGAGATGGGGCTCCCTTTGTGTTCTAAGTCTACCAGGGACAAGGTGACTACCGTGGATGGGACAGAAATCGCCTCCGGACCAGTAACCCAGTGCACAGCAGTAGTAACCTTGCTGTGCCAGGATGGACATCGGGAGTGTATTTCGTTCAATCTTATAAAGGCACTTCAGTTCCGGTTGATGCTAGGGATGCCATGGTTGGTTGCTCACAACCCTTTGATAGACTGGCGGGCATGGAAATTAACCTTCTCCAGCAACTGCTCCCTGACTTGCTACTCTCCTGACCCGGAACCCGACTCCTGTGTCTCCAAGACTTCCAATACTAGAGCCTCTACTCTGGGAGCAACTAATACTTTGCCAGATGAATATCGTGACTTTCAGGACGTATTCCAAAAAGACCATGCTAACACATTGCCGCCGCTTAGGCCTTATGATTGTCAAATTGACTTTATTCCTGGGGCACAAATCCCTTGCAGCAGGATCTGCGATCTTACAGAACCAGACAACCTTCACCTGAAATCCTATTTGGACCAGTACCTTGCAAACGGATTTATCCACCCATCTAAGTTCCCAGCAGCCAGTCCTTTGTTCTTCGTACCGAAAAAGGAAGGGGACTTGAGGACCTGTATTGATTACCGCGCAATAAACCAGATAACCGTGAAGAACCGCTACCCCTTGCCTCTTATCCCGGAAATGCTAGACCAAGTCAAAGAGGCCCAGATCTATACCATATTAGACCTTCGGGGAGCATACCACTTGGTCCAAGTCAGAAAAGGAGATGAATGGAAAACCGCTTTCCGTACCAAATATGGCTTGTTTGAATATCAAGTCATGCCTTTTGGCTTATGTAACGCTCCCGCAGCTTTTCAATATTTCATGGATGATGTCTTGAGAGAACTGATTGACGTTTGCGCCTTAGTGTACATTGATGACATCTTAGTCTACTCAGCCTCAAAATAAGATCATATCAGGCATGTTCGTTCAGTCCTCACCAAGCTCCGCCAACATCGTTTGTATGCAAAGCTGGAGAAATGTTTTTTTCACGTCACCGAAGTAGAATTCCTTGGTTTCATCCTTTCGCCGAAAGGCATCAGAATGGACGTACATAAGGTTGACGCTATTCTAAAATGGCCATCACCAACATCTCTGAAGGGGATACAGAGCATGCTAGGCTTTGCGAACTTTTACCGCCGGTTTATCCAGACTTCTCTCAGGTTGTGCACCCGATCACAGTACTGCTACGAAAAAGCAATAACAAGTTTGCTTGGACTGAGGAAGCAGAAAGAGCCTTTCAGGAACTGAAACAAAGGTTCACCTCCGTTCCAGTCCTGTGGCACCCGCGTCCAGACCTCCCTTATGTCGTAGAAACTGATGCTTCCAGTATGGCAATGGGAGCGGTCCTTTCACAAAGGGACCCAGAAACTGGCCAGCTGCATCCTGTGGCCTTCTGGTCAAAAAAATTCTCACCCCCAGAAATTAATTACGCTATCACGAACAAAGAACTCCTAGCCATCAAGTCTGCTTTCAAGGTGTGGCGACACTATCTTCTGGGAGCTAGACACACCATTACAGTGATCACAGACCACCGGAACCTGCAATATCCAAAAACAGCCAAAGCCCAGTCTTCACACCAGTTACGGTGGGCCCTCTTCTTCGCCGAATATGACTACGTGATCACCTTTCTACCAGGGGTCAAGAATGGGAAAGCTGACGCCCTATCTCAAATGGGCATCGATGAAACAGTGTATACAACTCCAGACCCGGTACCCATCATACCTGAAGACAAACTCTTGGGTATCACAACAGCGTTATCACAAGCCGAATTACGAAACAAAATTCGACATTCAATGAATCCGGATGCTTTCCTCGCATGGCAAACTCAAGGAGAACAATATTGCATCAAGGATCAGTTACCTTATTTTAGGGACCGGCTATATGTACCCGAGAAGGAGTTACGCAGCATATTATTTCAGGTTAGCATGACTCTCTGATCGAAGGACACCCCGGAATCGTTAAAACATTAACCTGCAGCGTCTGTGCACAAAATAAATCATAGAAACAGAAACCATCGGGTCCCCTACAACCACTGGACATCCCTCCCACTCCATGGCACACTCTTTCCCTCGACTTTAACACCATTCTTGTAATCATGGATTTGTTCTCAAAGATGGCACATTTTATTCCTCTCAAGGGCCTCCCGGACGCATCCACCCTAGCAGAAGTATTTCTGGAAAACATTGTCAAGCTGCATGGCTTTCCATCAGTTCTGGTCTCCAATCGAGGCAGCCAATTTGTGTCCAATTTTTTGAGAAAATGTTGCGCAATGGCACAGATTGACGTCCGGCTATCCACCAGTCACCACCCCCAGACAGATGGCCAAACCGAGAGGACCAACCAGACCCTCGAGCAGTATTTACGGTGCATGCTGCACCATGAATTGAGAGATTGGAAGGACTTACTGTGGATAGCCGAGTACGCATATAACAACTCTGTACATTCTAGCACGGGCCAAACACCTTTTTACACCTTGTATGGCAGACATCCACGTACATCAGAACTTGACCTTCCTGCCAGCTTGGAAATGCATGCAGTAAAGACTCTTCATACAACCATCACTCAAGCGTTCAGAAAGGCGAAGGAACATCTTATTCATGCTAAAGAAACACAAAAGCACTTTGCCGACCAGCATCCAAAAAAGGCCCCAGACTATCAAGTAGGAGACCAGGTTTGGTTAGCCGCCAAATATGTACCCATCAAAGGGGCCCGGACCTTCCATCTTTGATATTTGGGACCCTATACCATCAAGGCAATTATCAACCCAGCAGCCGTCAAATTGGACTTACCACCTAATCTACAAATCCATCCGGTATTTCATGTGTCCCTCTTAAAACCAATGCAAACCGGTACACGAATCAAGACACCACCTCAACCTATACTAATAGATGGAGAACAAGAATTCGAAGTCAAGGGCATCCTGGACTCTAAGTACTCTAGAGCCAAGTTGTACTATCTCGTCGACTGGAAGGGGCTTGGGTCTCAAGATAGATCCTGGGAACCAAAGAGAACATCCATGCACCACGTCTGATCAAGAAGTTTCATCAGAACTTCCCAACTAAACCTGGACCAGGCAGGAGACACACCTTGGCAGGGGCCTTGGGGGGGAGTGCTGTCACGACCCTCAGCCCTGATGCCCACTGGCAAGCCCATTGGCCAGGTGGAATCAGGGCTCAGATCACAAATAAGGCCTGGCATCCACTTCTCAGGCCCTCTTGGGGCCAGGCTCATCAGTAAGGAAACACATCTACTTGAGGGACTACTTTATTTAGGCTTTCAGCCAACATGGAGGCATCCACATAGAACCAATCTATGCGGTCTAGTGTTTTGGGTGTGGTGGCCTAGGGACTACTTTACCTGGACTATTTTACAGTGGCTATTTAAACCACACCCAAACAAGACAACACGCTTCGCGTTACTTTGCTTCTAGCAACGTGACGCTCACCGTGTCCAGCTTTCTCACGAGCCTGGTAAATTCCGGACCTGCAGAAAAACCAAGAACATCGTTAGCAGCAGAATCTTACCTGCATTCATCATCCTTCACTGCTCGCAGCTCCTGGGCAGCTCTGTTGGTGGAGTTCACCGCCCGGATCGAAGGACCTGAGAAAAGGAGAAAGACATCATTAAAGGAGGTAGTGGAGACATTACAACCACAAAGCGCTTAAAGACTTACCTGGTTGGTTGCTTTTCGGCCGGCACAGCTCCGGAACTCCATCTGCACTGGGAACTCACTGCGACCTACGAAAAGAGAAAAGCACAGGTCAGTGCGAACAAGACATTGCTGCACTACGCAAAGCGCCTCCTTACCGCATCATAGCGCTATAGCGCGCCATCATGTCCCGGTGAGAACCTGCATATCCAGTTCTCCAAGCGGACACTCTGCGCTCCTAGGGAGATAAAAAAAGAGACATTTAGAACAGAGAAAAGGCATGCAAGAATTACGACGCCATCAATCGCAATAAGACCTACCTGAAACACACTACAAGGGCAGCAGTCAGTGAAGTAACTGGACCGCCCGCGCCCACAAAAGACAACGCGCCCCTGCCCAGAGAGCAGGACGGAGAGCCCACCGATTCCGACAACCAAGTGAGAAGAGAACCTAGAGGGGCTGGAAACGCAAGGGATGTGGGGGAAAACTTACCTTGGTCGCCCAGTCCTAATATAGTCTTCATTTCCAGGCGGAATCCCATCGACACCTAGACCACACCAGGGAATCATTGGGAAGGGCACCAACGACCAACTGGCCGAGTGGCGTTCCCGTGGATACCAGGTGAGCGTAACAGTAGCTTCCTAGTAACCATGCGGCGAGCTTTACCAGAGTGTGCACACCTACTGATTTTGTCCTTTACTAGTCTGCACATCTGATTTAGCCCCCTGTACCATGATGTAAGTCTTTACTAGACTGTGCAAACCCACTGATTTTGGCCTTTGCTTGTCTGCACACCTTATGTAGCCCCGTGTACCATGAGGCGAGGCTTTACGAGAGTGTGCACACCCACTGATTTTGTCCTTTGCTTGTCTGCACACCTGATGTAGACCCCCGTACCATGAGGCAAGAATTTACCAGACAGTGCACACCCATTGATTGTCCTTTGCTTGTCTGCACACCTGATGTAGCCCACCATACCATGAGGTGAGGCTTCCCCATTCTGTGTCCTCACTCTGTAACTCTTTAGAGTATTTTCTGCACTTCAAAACAATACATTGCACTTTCTGTAACTAGCTCCTAGATGCCTATGGGTTTTGTGCACTGAAATAAATGCAAAAATAAATAAATACATATTATTGAGATGCTGATCAAGATTTAGTGCCACCATAATGGAGGCGTCTCCGAGCTATCGAGTAAGGTTACCCAGTACTATAACAATATAATAGATCAATTTGGTTTTATATAATGAGACCAAAAGGCATACAATCTCCTCATTAAAAATGGGCATATTTTCTGGTGGCCGATTTAGCAAGATAACGTTCACACAGTTATAATCCCTGGAAGTGATCTTCAGGTGAATGATTCCGCAACCTTCATAGGATACAGTGGATTAAAAAAACAAAGTTCGAATGGATTGTGTCCTCCCACTTATTCCTCATCTTAGATATCTTTGTATCTTCAGCTTTGCTGCTTCGGAAAAGAATGTTCCCCTACCAGAGGGCGCTGTGCTCGAGGTTGCGGCGTCGATGTCCCTAGAGGGATGCCATAGAGCGTTGACGTCATCCGCAGTATAAAGGGCTTGAGCCGCGCCCATTGGCTTCAGTTCTGTGTGTCCGAAAGCTTTCGCTTCATGTGTATCAAAACGGCGCTTCAATGTTCGAGATGTCTTCTTCATCTAACCCTTCTACCCATAAAACTGGCTTAAAAAAATGGCAGAATTGTGGGAAGAAAATGTCGATAACCAACCTGCATCGAGTTTGCCTCTGGTGCCTTGGCTCTGACCATCGAGTTGACGGCTGCAGTTCCTGTCAAGCTTTGACGGATAAATCTCTCAAGGAACGACAAGGTAAATTGGTGGTGGGGAGGAAGCTTCGAAAAAAAAGTAAAAGCTCTGAAGAGTCTTGGGAAAAGTCTCGATTTCACGATAGCTCTTCATTATAAAGGCCTTCTGAATAGTTGCCAATTTACAGTCCCCCTGGACCCTCACAAAACTTTGTAGCAAGATCATAACCAGTGCTTAAAAACTATGGCTGGGCAAATGTACTCTTCTTGCTGGAACATTATGAATCTTATCCTTTTTTTGCGAAGAATGTACCTTCACAAAAAAAAATAGAATGCTTTTACCCACAAAAATCAGCCTAATATAAAAGTTGTTTCTTTTCCATAATTAATAAATAATCTTAATTTTTGAGGGTAATAATTAAACTAAAAGTAAATGCCATATTTAAATAATGTTTCAATAATCTATTCACCTCTATAATTTAAGAAAATAAATCTAAATTAAAAGAAAATGCCCCTTTGTACAGAGCATCTTAGCTATCAGTTCAGTGCAGGGATTTCACAGTCAGCCCGTCATTATTTTTGCCTTCTGCACAGTTCCCAATTTGAAGCCATGCTGGACCTTATACCAACACTTTTCCAGCATAACCATAGCTGGGGATACAAAGTAGTGCTGGACAAATGTACTTTGCTGGAACATTTCAAATCGTACCATGTCTACACAAAAATCACAATCACTAAAAAGATGTATTGCAAAAATATTACAAAAAATACCTATCTGAAAGAAGTAGGGGTTTCATCTTATAAAACTAAGCCTATTAAAACATTCTTCTTTTAAATAATGACTACATAATTTAATATAATAACCATTTGATTAGTTATTAATAATGAATATTGCAAGCATTAATAAAATAGCTTCAATGACCGATTGTTGTGATCTTGATGGTCGTGTAGATGAAGATACCTCCGTCCCCAAGTACCACACTGGTAAGAATAATATCACTACCAATGCAGTCCTTGAGGCCACAGATGTGGGGTGCCGTCAAGCTGGAACCAGGAACACCGGAAGGACCCCCTGACCACTGTAAGGCAATAAATGATTAGGGCAGACAGTCACAATCAATCAATGCAATATGGTGGAAGAAGCTAAAGGGTTTACCCAAATGTGCTGGTCAGGATGCCTTAAAGGGTTAGGGGAACAGAAGGGTCCTTGTGGGCACTCTGGATGGAATACACCTGTAGGTCAGGTAGCCAGTGGATGGTCCGTAAACAATCTGTTAACAGTCCAGGGTCGAAAGCCAAGAAAACAATAACCAAGGTCCAATATCCAAAGTTCAAAAGTTTGTGCAAAGCCAAAGGTCGTGAAGCCTGAAGATTAAAGTTTGCCTGAGCCTGAGGAAGAGACCAAAAGCAATCCGTGAAACGTTCCGTGGTCAAAGAAATCTGAATTCTAAGCGAGATCCAAAAACGCCGTGCAGCACTCCGAAAAGCAGCTGTGAAGCGTTTGTTCCGTGTTTCCCCTGTCCTTTTGTCTGTGTTGAATTAATCACGTGATACAGTCACGAGGGAAACGCGGGTCCACGTCACGTGACCCTCGATGCTGCACGGGGAGTCTGCCGGCGATTGGCCGTCTGTTGCCGGCGTTTGGTCACCTGATCGGAAGCACTTCGTGCGCTGGATCGTAGTCTCCGGGCACCCGTGGACGGGTGCCGTCCCGGCGAGAAGTGCCATGGCAGATTCCAATGTAGGAAAGGTCGTAGCCGTCCTTGGTAATTCAGTTGCTGAGTGCGATGAATGTTATGGGGAACACGCCGGATGAAGCGTGCATGGTTAGGGGTGGTGGACGTGAATCTGGAAGGTTGTCTGGCAATGGTGTGGCAGGGAGGAGGCGTGACAGAGTCCCCCCCCCCAACGGCCCACCACCCCATGGGCTGGAAGGATGGTCCCGATGAAAACGAGCAACCAAAAGCGGGGCCGGTAAATCCCAAGAGGAAACCCAAGAGCGATCCTCAGGACCATACCCCAAACAGTCCACCAGGTACTGCAACTGACCCCTACAGAGACGGGAACCCAAGATGGCACTGACCTCAAACACGTCAGGGGATGACACTGAAACAGGAGCAGGCGGTCTAATGATACGGGTAGGAGCAGGACAGGGCTTGAGCAGGGAGCAGCTTACGGGAACCAGGAATGTGTAAATGCCGGGAAGATAACCACACCCGATCCCCCACCCGATACTCCGGAGCAATCGACCGTTTCTTATCGGCCGCTTTCTTCATGGAGACTTGAGATTCCCGCAAATGGACAAGGGTTTGGGCGTGAACAGTGACTAGATCGCGAGCACAGGCATTGGCAGCAGGGGTGGCCGTAGGTATGAAATCTGGGAAAGGAAGGGTATGAGGATGTTGGCCATAAAGGGAATAGAAAGGGGAGAAGCCTGTTGAGGAGTGTAGAGCGTTGTTATAGGCGAATTCTGCCAGGTGCAAGAGGTTTAGCCATGTGTCCTGATATTGGAGGGTAAGGCATCGCAAGTACTGTTCTAGGGATTGGTTCACCCTTTCTGTCTGACCATCACTCTCAGGGTGGTAAGCGGAAGAGAAATGCACATCAATGCCCAGCAACTTGGTCAAAGCCCGCCAAAAACGAGAAGTGAACTGGGTACCCCGGTCAGACACTATAACCTGTGGCAGGCCAAAGAGACAGAAGATGGATTTGAAAAACAATCGGGCCAGTGCTGGTGCCGTGGGAATCCCTGTGCAGGGCACAAAACGGGCCATCTTGGTATAAGAGTCCACCACCACCCAAAATGGTGTCGTACCCCTGTACGCGAGGTAAGTCCGTAATCAGGTCCATCGAAACCGTGTGCCATGGCTTCAGGGGTATGGGTAGTGGTTGAAGTAGACCTAGAGGACGACCCCTTCAGGATTTACATTGGGCACATACTGAGCAGGTATTCACGTAACTCTCTACATCCCGTCT
The DNA here is from genome assembly GCF_040938575.1 of Ambystoma mexicanum. Lineage (NCBI taxonomy): Eukaryota > Metazoa > Chordata > Amphibia > Caudata > Ambystomatidae > Ambystoma > Ambystoma mexicanum. Next base: position 1,475,301,943 of record NC_090935.1, on the reverse strand, counting down.
CATCAATGGCCACCAACACCACCGTTTCAATAGATCCAGAGTACGGCGTTGTCCCGGATGGCCATTGATCGCAGCGTCATGCGACCAGTTCAGAGCCTGGGTGCGCGTGTCACTTGTGGGCAGGAATAGTTTCTCATGTATAAACGGCAAGCCGTCCTGAACTATAAGATCCCATTCACTGACTGCATGACTATTGTGAACAACCCAGTGGCGTATGGTGGTTAACATGGAAGGTGAGGGGGTGCAGGCACAGATAACATGGCCTTCTCCTAGCAAGGTATCTGGGAACAAAGGAAGGGATTCCCCCCCTGGGGAGTGGGACAGAGCATCTGCTTTACCATGAACCACACCGGGTCGGTGCTTTATCACAAAATCGTATGCGGCAAAAAACAGATGCCAGCATACTTGACGGCTATTCATGCATTTCAGGGAAGCCAAATCCTGTAGGTTCTTGTGGTCGGAATAAATGGTGGTTTGGTGCTTAGCCCCTAGAAGATGATGCCGCCATGTCTGCATAGCGTCTTTAATGGCCAATAGTTCCTTCTCTGTCACGGTATAGTGCACTTCGGATGAAGTGAACTTCCGTGAATGGAAAGCCACCGGGTGCAGTTGACCCGTGGTAGGGCAGGCTTGAGAGAGAACTGCACCTAATGCAAACGATGAAGCGTCTGCTTCCAAAACAAAAGGGCGTTCAGGATCGGGGTGCTGAAGAACAGGGGCAGTGGTGAACCTCTCCTTCAAGGTATCAAACGCTGTTTGATGTTCCGGTGTCCAGTGATAGTGGACCAGAGGGCTGGTTAGTGCAGTCAAAGGCGCAACAATGGAGGAGAAAACATCCATAAAACCCCGGTAGAAGTTCGCGAAACCAAGAAAAGACTGCAGCTGTTTGAGTGTAACAGGGACGGGCCAGTCCGTGATAGCGCGGACCTTAGATTGGTTCATGGAGAGGCCCCCGGGTTTTATATGGAATCCTAAGAACTCAACTTCGGTGGCGTGAAACAGACACTTTTCAGGTTTAGCAAAGAGTGCGTTCTTTTTGAGGCGGGACAGGACTTCTCTGACGTGAATGACATGCTCTTCCAGAGTGGGGGAGAAGATCAGGATGTCGTCTAGATTGACCACTACATATACATCTAGGATATCACTGAACAAATCGTGTTGGAAGGTAGCTGGGGCATTGCAAAGCCCAAAGGGCATCAACGTATATTCATACAGTCCTTGTTGGGAGCAGAACGCCGTCTTCCACTCATCCCCTTCTCGCATACGGATCAGATTGTAAGCCCCACGTAAGTCTAGTTTTGTGTAGATAGATGCGTGAGACAATCTGTCCAACAACGTGGAAATGAGTGGGATGGGGTATCTGTTCTTAATGGTGATGGAATTTAGCCGCCCATAATCGACGCAAGGGCGCAAATCATCTTCTTTCTTCGGAACAAAGAAAATGGGACTTGGTGCTGGGGAAGAAGAGGGGCAGATGTGACCTAACCGTAAGGCCTGTTGGATGTAATCCTTCAGGGCCTGTTCTTCTGATTGGGACAGTGAGAATATGAGGCCCCTCGGTACCGGAGCTCCCGGTATTAAGTCGATGGGACAGTCATACGGCATGTGAGGCGGTAGGCCCTCTGCTGAGGCTTTATCAAACACCATATTGAAGTCCTGGTATACTGAGGGTATCCCGGCTGTGACGGCCACAACAGTGTGAGATAAAGTGGCAGTGGTTGTGGGGATACCGTCTTCCAAGGTTAGGGAAGCCAAGGCTCCTAGTACTCTTGCGGGACTGGACAAAGATTCCGACTCTACCAGGCAAAAATGCTGACAGACCTCGGATTTGAAAAACACTTGTCCGGTACTCCAGTTGATCAGAAGGTTGTGTTGTTTCAGCCACGGTATCCCGAGGATAATCCCGAACTGAGGGGTAGTGATCAGATCAAAGATTAATGTTTCTCTGTGGGTACCTTGGATTACGACTTCCAAAGGAGCAGTCTGTTGCTTGATGGGGCCGGAAGCGAGGGAAGTACCGTCTATGGCCTGTACTGGTTCAGGACGTTCTTTGGTGATCAATGGTAGGTTGAGTTGTTGAGCCAGTGTGATGTCAATAAAACAGCCAGTGGCACCTGAATCGATAACAATGTGAACCGAATGCATGCGTTCCCGGGATGGGATCAGCATAGCCTGGACCACCACTGGTTTAATGGGACCAAAAGCGATATCAGAGGGGGTTAGTGGAATGCTCTCCCGTACCCCCGATCTCAGGGGTGAGCCTTCTGAAAACCCGGATTTTTGTTTTTGGGTCGGCGAGGACATTCTTTTACGTAGTGGCCGCTGATACCGCAGTAGAAACAAGCATTGTCAGTACGTCTACGTTCCCGTTCAGTATGAGTAATGGGGCTACGGATCCCGCCTACTTGCATGGGTTCTGGGGTTTGATCAGTTGAGGGGGAAGTGTGATGACCGGAAAAACCTGCTTCTGCCCTTCGCTCAGTCCTTCGGGCATCCACCTGTAAAGCCAGAGCAACCAGATCTGAATAGATAGCCGGAAGGGATGGGACGACTGAGAGGGCATCCTTCAAGGCGCTACTCAGACCCCTATAGAATACAACTGCCTTTTTGTTTTCAGGCCAAGACGTCTCCGCAGACAGCTGGTTAAAGCGGGTTATGTACTCTATAATCGTCTGTCTGCCCTGAGCGAGGTCCAAAAGCTCCAAGTCCTGGGATTGTGCCCTATATCTGGTGTCAAAGACTTTTGCCATTTCATTAACCAAGAGGTCGAAGTTGTATAGGGCAGGATGGTCACTTTCTAAAAAAGGGTTTGCCCAAGTGGCTGCCACTCCTGACAAATGCGAGAGTAGGAAAGCTGCCTTAGTGACGGAATCAGGAAATGCCAAGGGCCGGCACAAGAAATGGAGCTTGCACTGATTTAAGAAAGTGCGATATTTCCTAGGGTCTCCATGGAACCTTTCGGGGGCTGCCAGGGGAATGGGGCTAGGGAGTACCACAGGAGGGGGCAGAGAGGGAGCCGGAAGAACTGTGGGAGGAACAGGGTTCTGGGGGGCAGCGTCCCCAAATTCGGCATCAACGGGTAAAGGATGTTGGACGCTGTTTAAGGCGTCCAATCTATGGTGAATAGCGGTGGTAGCTGTGGCCATATCAGTCCTAAGGGCTGTGACTGCTTGCATTAAAGCGGCCACTGGGTCCCCGGCAGAGGTATCCATCTGGACGACCAAAAGGCTTCACAGTCTGTTGTGATCTTGATGGTCGTGTAGATGAAGATACCTCCGTCCCCAAGTACCACACTGGTAAGAATAATATCACTACCAATGCAATTCTTGAGGCCACAGGTGTGGAGTGCCGTCAAGCTGGAACCAGGAACACCGGAAGGACCCCCTGACCACTGTAAGGCAATAAATGATTAGGGCAGACAGTCACAATAAATCAATGCAATATGGTGGAAGAAGCTAAAGGGCTTACCCAAATGTGCTGGTCAGGATGCCTCAAAGGGTTAGGGGAACAGAAGGGTCCTTGTGGGCACTCTGGATGCAATACACCTGTAGGTCAGGTAGCCAGTGGATGATCCGTAAACAATCCGTTAACAGTCCAGGGTCGAAAGCCAAGAAAACAATAACCAAGGTCCAATATCCAAAGTTCAAAAGTTTGTGCAAAGCCAAAGCTCGTGAAGCCTGAAGATTAAAGTTCGCCTGAGCCTGAGGAAGAGACCAAAAGCAATCCGTGAAACGTTCCGTGGTCAAAGAAATCCGAATTCTAAGCGAGATCCAAAAACGCTGTGCAGCACTCCGAAAAGCAGCTGTGAAGCGTTTGTTTCCGCGTTTCCCCTGTCCTTTTGACTGTGTTGAATTAATCACGTGATACAGTCACGAGGGAAACGCGGGTCCACGTCACGTGACCCTCGACGCTGCACGGGGAGCCTGCCGGCGATTGGCCGTCTGTTGCCGGCGTTTGGTCACCTGATCGGAAGCACTTTGTGCGCTGGATCGTAGTCTCCGGGCGCCTGTGGACGGGTGCCGTCCCGGAGAGAAGCGCCATGGCAGATTCCAATGTAGGAAAGGTCGTAGCCGTCCTTGGTAATTCAGTTGCTGAGTGCGATGAATGTTATGGGGAACACGCCGGATGAAGCGTGCATGGTTAGGGGTGGTGGACGTGAATCTGGAAGGTGGTCTGGCAATGGTGTGGCAGGGCGGAGGCGTGACACCGATTCAAATGTAAAAGCACAGAAAATAAAACTTCAAATAAAAAGAAAAATCAACCTGTAAAAACAGACCTCTACATAAATGTAGAACAACCTTCCTTTTTCCTCATCACAGGGATCACATAGCCAGCTCTTCATTATAACTACCTTCTGCACAGTTGCCAATTTAAAGTGCCACTGTACTCTCTCAAAACTTGTCCGGCAGAGGGACTCCTAGAACCCCCCTTGTTTTTTTTGCATATTTAAGTAACTTTGGGTCTCACCCTAAGTTACTAGGGAATCCAGACGTGGACCCCTTGCTCACTATTCTTAGAGAGGCACAGCTCCATCCTACTGACCGAAACACGTGTCAGGGGTTGCTGTTGGTAGTCTAATTCAGAGGAGATTTGCTTAGCGTTTTGGTGATGTACTGCCCTAGCTAAGGACAAAGACTGATATGTTTTAGATATTTCTCCTCTGTGAAAGATAGTGAGCTAAAGACTCTGGGTACGTTTCTCGTAACCGGGACTAATGTCCGGCAGCTGGACTCCCAGGACCCCCCCTTGTTTTCTGCATATTTAAGTAACTTTGGGTCTTACCCAAGGTTACTAGGGTAATCCAGACGTGGACCCCATGCTCATTATTCTTAGAGAGGCACAGCTCCACCCTACTGATGAGGTCCAACCAGACCGAAACGAATGTCTGGGGTTGCTGTTGGTACTCTTGTTCAGGGGAGAATTGCTTAGCATTCCGGTGCTGGACTGCCCTAGGGCAGGTCAAAGACTGATATGTTTTAGATATTTCTCCTCTATGAAAGATAGTGAGCTAAAGACCGTGGGTAAGTCTCTCGTAACTAGGACTAATGTCCATTAGAGGGACTCCCAGGACCTCCCTTGTTTTTTGCATATTTAAGTAACTTTGGGTCTCACCCTAAGTTACTAGGGGAATCCAGACGTGGACCCCTTGCTCACTATTCTTAGAGAGGCACAGCTCCACCCTACTGATGAGGTCCAACCAGACCGAAACATGTATCTGGTGTTGCTGTTGGTACTCTTGTTCAGAGGAGAATTGCTTAGAATTTCGGTGCTGGACTGCCTTAGGGCAGGACAAAGACTGATATGTTTTATATATTTCTCCTCTGTGAAAGATAGTGAGCTAAAGTCTCTGGGTAAGTCTCTCGTAACCGGGACTAATGCCTGGCAGAGGGACTCCCTGGACCCCCCCTTGTTTTTTAACATATTTAAGTAACTTTAGTTCTCACCCTAGGTTACTATGGGAATCCAGACATGTATCCCCTGCTCACTATTCTTAGAGAGGCTAAGCTCCACCCTACTGATGAGGTCCAACCAGACTGAAACACGTGTCAGGGGTTGCTGTTGGTACTCTTGGTCAGAGGAGAATTGCTTAGTATTTCGGTGCTGGACTGCCCTAGGGCAGGACAAAGACTGATATGTTTTAGATATTTCTCCTCTGTGAAAGATAGTGAGCTAAAGACTCTGGGTAAGTCTCTCGTATCAGGGACTAATGTCCGGCAGAGGGACTCACAGGACCTTCCTTGTTTTTTGCATATTTAAGTAACTTTGGGTCTCACCCTAAGTTACTAGGGGAATCCAGACGTGGACCCCTTGCTCACTATTCTTAGAGAGGCACCGCTCCACCCTATTGATGAGGTCCAACCAGACCGAAACACGTGTCTGGGGTTGCTGTTTGTACTCTTGTTCAGAGTAGAATTGCTTAGGATTTCGGTGCTGGAGTGCCCTAGGGCAGGACAAAGACTGTTATGTTTTAGACATTTCTCCTCTGTGAAAGATAGTGAGCTAAAGACTCTGGTTAAGTCTCTCGTAACCGGGACTAATGTCTGGCAGAGGTAATCCCAGGACCCTCTTTGTTGTTGCATATTTAGTAACTTTGGGTCTCACCCTAAGTTACTAGGGGAATCCAGACAAAGACCCCTTGCTCAATATTCTTAGGGAGGCACAGCTCCACCCTACTGAAGAGGTCCAACCAGACCGAAACACGTGTCTAGGGTTGCTGTTGGTACTCTTGTTCAGAGGAGAATTGCTTAGAATTTCGGTGCTAGACTGCCCTAGGGCATTCCCTAGACTGATATGTTTTAGATATTTCTCCTCTGTGAAAGATAGTGAGCTAAAGACTCTGGGTAAGTCTCTCGTAACCGGGACTAATGTCCGGCAGAGGGACAATGTCCGGCAGAGGGACTCCCTGGACCCCCCTTGTTTTTTTACATATTTAAGTAACTTTGGTTCTCACCCTAGGTTACTAGGGGAATCTAGACGTGTACCCCCTGCTCACGATTCTTAGAGAGGCTGAGCTCCACCCTACTGATGAGGTCCAACCAGACTGAAACACGTGTCAGGGGTTTCTGTTGGTACTCTTGTTCAGAGGAGAATTGCTTAGCATTTCGGTGCTGGACTGCCCTAGGGTAGGACAAAGACTGATATGTTTTAGATATTTCTCCTCTGTGAAAGATAGTGAGCTAAAGACTCTGGGTAAGTCTCTCGTATCAGGGACTAATGTCCGGCAGAGGGACTCGCAGGACCCCCCTTGTTTTTTTACATATTTAAGTAACTTTGGTTCTCACCCTAAGTTACTAGGGGAATCCAGACGTGGACCCCTTGCTCACTATTCTTAGAGAGGCACCGCTCCACCCTATTGATGAGGTCCAACCAGACCGAAACACGTGTCTGGGGTTGCTGTTTGTACTCTTGTTCAGAGCAGAATTGCTTAGGATTTCAGTGCTGGAGTGCCCTAGGGCAGGACAAAGACTGATATGTTTTAGATATTTCTCCTCTGTGAAAGATAGTGGGCTAAAGACTCTGGGTAAGTCTCTCGTAACCGGGACTAATGTCTGGCAGAAGTAATCCCAGGACCCCCTTTGTTTTTTGCATATTTAGTAACTTTGGGTCTCACACTAAGTTACTAGGGGAATCCAGACAAAGACCCCTTGCTCAATATTCTTAGGGAGGCACAGCTCCACCCTACTGAGAAGGTCCAACCAGACCGAAACACGTGTCTAGGGTTGCTGTTGGTACTCTTGTTCAGAGGAGAATTGCTTAGAATTTCGGTGCTGGACTGCCCTAGGGCAGGACAAAGACTGATATGTTTTAGATATTTCTCCTCTGTGAAAGATAGTGAGCTAAAGACTCTGGGTAAGTCTCTCGTAACCGGGACTAATGTCCGGCAGAGGGACTCCCTGGACCCCCCTTGTTTTTTTACATATTTAAGTAACTTTGGTTCTCACCCTAGGTTACTAGGGGAATCCAGACGTGTACCCCCTGCTCACTATTCTTAGAGAGGCTAAGCTCCACCCTACTGATGAGGTCCAACTAGACTGAAACACGTGTCAGGGGTTTCTGTTGGTACTCTTGTTCAGAGGAGAATTGCTTAGCATTTCAGTGCTGGACTGCCCTAGGGCAGGACAAAGACTGATATGTTTTAGATATTTCTCCTCTGTGAAAGATAGTGAACTGAAGACTCTGGGTAAGTCTCTCGTAACAGGGACTAATGTCCGGCAGAGGGACTCACAGGACCTCCCTTGTTTTTTGCATATTTAAGTAACTTTGGGTCTCAACCTAAGTTACTAGGGGAATCCAGACGTGGACCCCTTGCTCACTATTCTTAGAGAGGCACAGCTCCACCCTATTGATGAAGTCCAACCAGACCGAAACACGTGCCTGGGGTTGCTGTTTGTACTCTTGTTCAAAGTAGAATTGCTCAGGAGTTTGGTGCTGGAGTGCCCTAGAGCAGGACAAAGACTGATATGTTTTAGATATTTCTCCTCTGTGAATGATAGTGAGCTAAAGACTCTGGGTAAGTCTCTCGTAACCGGGACTAATGTCTGGCAGAGGTAATCCCAGGACCCCCTTTGTTTTTTGCATATTTAGTAACTTTGGGTCTCACCCTAAGTTACTAGGGGAATCCACACAAAGACCCCTTGCTCAATATTCTTAGGGAGGCACAGCTCCACCCTACTGAAGAGGTCCAACCAGACCGAAACACGTGTCTAAGATTGCTGTTGGTACTCTTGTTCAGAGGAGAATTGCTTAGAATTTCGGTGCTAGACTGCCCTAGGGCAGGACAAAGACTGATATGTTTTAGATATTTTTCCTCTGTGAAAGATAGTGAGCTAAAGACTCTGGGTAAGTCTCTCATAACTGGGACTAATGTCTGGCAGAGGTAATCCCAGGACCCCCTTTGTTTTTTGCATATTTAGTAACTTTGGGTCTCACCCTAAGTTTCTAGGGGAATCCAGACAAAGACCCCTTGCTCAATATTCTTAGGGAGGCACAGCTCCACCCTACTGAAGAGGTCCAACCAGACCGAAACACGTGTCTAGGTTTGCTGTTGGTACTATTGTTTAGAGAAGAATTGCTTAGAATTTCGGTGCTGGACTGCCCTAGGGCAGGACAAAGACAGATATGTTTTAGATATTTCTCCTCTGTGAAAGATAGTGAGCTAAAGGCTCTGGGTGAGTCCCTTGTAACCGGGACTAATGTCCGGCAGAGGAACTCCCTGGACTCCCCTTGTTTTTTGCATATTTAAGTAACTTTGGGTCTCACCCTAAGTTACTAGGGGAATCCAGACTTGGACACCTTGCTCACTATTCTTACAGAGGCACAGCTCCACCCTATTGATGAGGTCCAACCAGACCGAAACACGTGTCTGGGGTTGCTGTTTGTACTCTTGTTCAGAGTAGAATTGCTTAGCATGTTGGTGCTGGACTGCCCTAGGGCAGGACAAAGACTGATATGTTTTAGATATTTCTCCTCTGTGAAAGATAGTGAGCTAAAGACTCTGGGTAAGTCTCTCGTAACCGGGACTAATGTCTGGCAGAGGTAATCCCAGGACCCCCTTTGTTTCTTGCATATTTAAGTAACTTTGGGTCTCACCCTAAGTTACTAGGGGAATCCTGACGAAGTCCCCTTGCTCAATATTCTTAGGGGGGCACAGCTCCACCCTACTGATGAGGTCCAACCAGACCGAAACACGTGTCTGGGGTTGCATTTGGTACTCTTGTTCAGAGGAAAATTGCATAGCATTTCGGTGCTGCACTGCACTAGGGCAGGACAAAGACAGATATGTTTTAGATATTTCTCCTCTGTGAAAGATAGTGAGCTAAAGGCTCTGGGTGAGTCCCTTGTAACCGGGACTAATGTCCGGCAGAGGAACTCCCTGGACTCCCCTTGTTTTTTGCATATTTAAGTAACGTTGGGTCTCACTGTAGGTTACTAGGGGGATCCAGACGTGCACCCCTTACTCACCACTCTTAGAGAGGCTAAGCTCCACCCTACTAATGAGGTCCAACCAGATTGAAACGCGTGTCTGGGGTTGCTGTTGGTACTCTTGTTCAGAGGAGAATTGATTAGCATTTTGGTGCTGGACTGCCCTAGGGCAGGACAAAGACTGATTCGTTTTAGATATTTCTGCTCTTTGAAAGATAGTGAGCTAAAGACTCTGGGTAAGTCTCTCGTAACCAGGACTAATGTCTGGCAGAGGTAATCCTGGTGCCCCCTTTGTTTTTTGCATATTTAAGTAACTTTGGGTCTCACCCTAAGTTACTAGGGGAATCCAGATGTAGACTCCTTGCTCAATATTTTTAGGGAGGCACAGCTCCACCCTACTGATGAGGTCCAACCAGACCAAAACACGTGACTAGGGTTGCTGCTGGTACTCTTGTTCAGTGGAGAATTGCTTAGCATTTCGGTGCTGGACTGCCCTAGGGCAGGACAAAGACTGATATGTTTTAGATATTTCTCCTCTGTGAAAGATATTAAGCTAAAGACTCTGGGTAAGTCTCTCGTAACCGGTACTAATGTCTGGTAGAGGTAATCCCAGGACCCCCTTGTTTTTTGCATATTTAAGTAACTTTGGGTGTCACCCTAAGTTACTAGCGGAATCCTGACGTAGACCCCTTGCTCAATATTCTTAGAGAGGCACAGCTCCACCCTAGTTATGAGGTCCAACCAGACCGAAACAGGTGTCTGGGGTTGCTGTTGGTACTCTTGTTCAGTGGAGAATTGCTTAGCGTTTCGGTGCAGGGCTGCCCTAGGGCTGGACAAAGACTAACATGTTTTAGATATTTCTCCTCTTTGAAAGATAGTGAGCTAAAGACTCTGGGTAAGTCTCTCGTAACCAGGACTAATGTCCCGTAGAGGGACTCCCAGGACCCACCTTGTTTTTTTGCATATTTAAGTAACTTTGGGTCTCACCTTAAGTTACTGTAGGAATCCAGATGTGGACCCCTTGCTCACTATTCTTAGAGAGGCAACGCTCCACCCTACTGATGAGGTCCAACCAGACCGAAAAACACGTGTCTTTGATTGTTGGTACTCTTGTTCAGAGGAGAATTGCTTAGCATTACGGTGCTGGACTGCCCTAGGGCAGGACAAAGACTGATATGTTTTAGATATTTCTCCTCTGTGAAAGATAGTGCGCTAAAGACTCTGGGTAAGTCTCTCGTAACTGGGACTAATGTCCCGTAGAGGGACTCCCAGGACCGCCCTTGTTTTTTGCATATTTAAGTAACTCTGGGTCTAACCCTAAGTTACAAGGGGAATCCAGACGTGGATGCAATGTTTTAGATATTTCTCCTCTTTGAAAGATTGTGAGCTAAAGACTCTGAGTAAGTCTCTCGTAACTGGGACTAATGTCCGGCAGAGGGACTCCCTGGACTCCCCTTGTTTTTTGCATATTTAAGTAACTTTGGGTCTCACCCTAGGTTACTAGGGGTATCCAGACGTGTACCCCTTGCTCACTATTCTTAGAGAGGCTAAGCTCCACCCTACTGATGAGGTCCAACCAGACTGAAACACGTGTCAGGGGTTGCTGTTGGTACTCTTGTTCAGAGGCGAATTGCTTAGCATTTTGGTGCTGGACTGCCCTAGGGCAGGACCAAGACTGATATGTTTTAGATATTTCTCCTCTGTGAAAGATAGTGAACTAAAGACTCTGGGTAAGTCTCTCGTAACCGGGACTAATGTCCGGCAGAGGGACTCCCAGGACCTACTTTGTTGTTTGCATGTTTAAGTAACTTTGGGTCTCACCCTAAGTTACTAGGGGAATCCAGACGTGGACCCCTAGCTCACTATTCTTAGAGAGGTACAGCTCCATCCTACTGATGAGGTCCGACCAAAAAGAAACACGTGTCTGCGGTTCCTGTTTGTACTTTTGTTCAGAGGAGAAATGCTTAGCATTTCAGTGCTGGACTGCCCTAGGGCAGGACAAAGACTGATATGTTTTAGATATTTCTGCTCTGTGAAAGATAGTGAGCTAAAGACTCTGGGTAAGTCTCTCGTAACCAGGACTAATGTCTGGCAGAGGTAATCCCAGGTCCCCTTTGTTTTTTGCATATTTAAGTAACTTTGGGTCTCACCCTAAGTTACTAGGGGAATCCTGACGTAAACCCCTTGCTCAATATTCTTAGAGAGGCACAGCTCCACCCTAGTTATGAGGTCCAACCAGACCGAAACAGGTGTCTGGGGTTCCTGTTGGTACTCTTGTTCAGAGGAGAATTGCTTAGCGTTTCGGTGCAGGGCTGCCCTAGGGCAGGACAAAGACTGATATGTTTTAGATATTTCTCCTCTGTGAAAGATAGTGAGCTAAAGACTCTGGGTAAGTCTCTCGTAACCGGAACTAATGTCGCGTAGAGGGTATCAGGTGATATGATCCCCATATATATGGTCGCTGTAAATAATATCGCCGGGAAAAGTGTTGGCGATATTATATGGGTGACCATATATATGGGGACAGGGGCAATTTTTTTTTTAAAAAATAAATAAATAATTGGGGGTTGTGGGGGTGTCCCCCGCATGTAGCATGCAATAATGTCGCCACAAAAAAAGGCCATTTTTCGGTGATATTTTTGCATGGCGAGATTTTTGTGGCAACATTATTACATGGAACCCTGTAGAGCCACTCCCAGGACCCCCCTTGTTTTCTGCATATTTAAGTAACTTTGGGTCTCACACTAAGTTACTAGGGGGATCCAGACATGGACCTCTTGCTCACTATTCTTAGACTGGCACAGCTCCACCCTACTGATGAGGTCCAACCAGACCGAAACAGGTGTCTGGGGTTGCTGTTGGTACTCTTGTTCAGAGGAGAATTGCTTAGCTTTTCGGAGCAGGGCTGCCCTAGGGCAGGACAAAGACTGATATGTTTAAGATATTTCTCCTCTGTGAAAGATAGTGAGCTAAAGACTCTGGGTAAGTATCTCGTAAAAGGGACTAATGCCCGGCAGAGGGATGACCAGGACCCCCCCTTGTTTTTTGCACATTTAAAATCGTACCATTTTTAAGAAAACAAAGTTACTCTCACAAAAAAAGTTTATTTCTCAAAAATGTTACAAAAAGGAACTAAGTTAGAAAAAATAGTAATTTTGCTCTTCTGAGACAACCATATTAGGGGTTGATGGGGAGGGAAGGCACAGTTCTGAACATAAGATATGCTAAAATTGTACATATAATGAAGAGTTGATTATGTGCCATTGGACATCTGTTATGCTGACAATTGAAAACTAAGAAATTTAAAAAACCTTTTAGAAAGGTTCTTCTTCGCAGTGATTGTATTATTTACTAATAATCAATAAAATAGTTTCCATAATGTAGTCAAATCTATTACTTCAAAAAATGAAGGGACAAAGAAAAGGAAAATGCACCTTTTAAGAACATCCATCAAATACACATCCCATTAGCCGTCACTTCTTCACAGGGAGTCCGCAGCCTTCAGTATAACTGCCTTCTGTACAGCTGCCAATTTAAAATCCCACTGGACCCTCACAAAACCTTTCAGAAAAATCATAACCAATGGTTACAAACTATGGCCCGACAAATTATTCTGCTTTACTGGAACATTTTGAATTTCACCCTTTTTGATAAAAAGTCACCCACCCCCCAAACAAGTGTTTTTGCAAAAATATTATAAAAAGAAACCTAGTATAAAAGGATTTTCTTTTCATTGGGTAATTGTAATATTTAAGACTAATATTATACTAAGCCTAAAATGGAATAATCAGTATTTAAATAATAATGAGAATGTTTCAACAATCTTTTCACCTCTAACACTTCAAGAAAATAGTACAAATACAAAGAATATGCACCTTTAAAACATATCTTTACAAATACAGAACATCTTAGTTTTTTCTTCAGCACAGGGATTTCGCAGTCAGCCCATCATCATATCTGTCTTCTGCACAATTGCCAATTTAAAGTCGGACCCTTTTAAACATGTCCAGTATAATCACAGCCAGAGGTTAAAATCTAGGGCTGGGCAAATTTACTTTGTTTTGGTGAAACAGTTCAAATCATACCCAAAATGGTACAAAGAGGAACAGATGAGGAAAAAGTAGTTCATTATTTTTTTTTATTGACACAGCTGATAATATCAACTTTTCAATATTATTACATAGAAAATGCGTTACAAAATTTAGACAGTTTGACATAATATAAACTTCTACAATTTTTTGAGGTGCAGAGACATACAAAAACCTAACAAAATAGACAAAACAGAAACGAATTATGTTATCTGAAACTACAATCATCTCAGTCAATCACTACATATTTCAATACATTGCCCATCTGGAAAGGTTATTATTCCCCTCCGCTAACATCTCAATTTGATGTCTAACTTTAAAATGTTCAATTCATATCAAACAAATTGGTTTTTCACAATAAAATTATAAAATGCAGACGAAAATAGCCTAAAACAGTACATGATACATTTGTCAAAGGCTGTACCTCAAACTGATACTGATGATACATTTTCTCTGTTACTATTTTCTTTTTATATTTTTATATTTGTATTCTTCCAATGTTACAGTCATTTGGTTATGAACGAGGGCTGTCAGCTCTTCATGATCCCATTTCAGTGCTTCCAAAAAATGTGTTGTGGTAATTCCAAACAAATGTTATCAGTGTTAAATATCATAGACCAAAAGGTGTCTATGTCCAAACCTTTTATATGTGAGATTATCAATCTAAAGTGCAAGGTATGCTGTGCACTTAAGTTTACACATTCTTCTATTAGATGTTTTAGTGTCTCTACTTGATCCGTTTTATGGCAGTATCGGCATTCAGTTTGGTTAGTAGATATTTTATTGTCCCGAGCTAAAATTTGAGTAGTAGGCCATAAATGAAGTCTTAACCTCAACCAAGTATTCTCAGTTTAATCGAGGGACATTTGATCATATATCCCTCGTTTGTGCCCAGAACTTTTGGAACAAAGGCATTCTGGATAAAATCTTTGTAATATGAGCAAGAATCACATGTTTTTATCCAATCGAGTAGCAGTAATTTGTGTTTCACATGTGTAGGGTTGTTCATAAAAATGTTATCTGAGATCTCTGCTACCCTTAAAGCTTCTTTCCCAGTTCTCTTCCATTCAGTGCAGAACTTTAACTTGGTAGTACTGAAGTAGTTTGCTGTGATAGATAGTAAATGGTTTTTGTTCTCACACATGGTATATTTTCTATAGAGCAAACATAACTTCCATGTATAAACACTGTACAAGGAAGCAGCTCCTAATTCATATCGAATCAAAGCCATAGGAGTTGCCTTTGGTAAACAGAGCAGGTCTTTCCAATACTGTTCTTCTAATCGAGTCCAAAATAATTCAGATGTAATTTGTTTTGTGTCTGCTCCACAGAGCACTTGAGGAATTGTTTTCTGTTTGAAAAAGATGATTATTGGGAGACATGAAAACTTCCGATACTTCGCGCTTATGATTTTTGCTTGTGAAATAGCAACACAACTTGGTTAAAATTGAGGTGAAGTAGGCTATGTCTGTTGAGCTATTATTTGTAGTTACTCCTGAGTAAATTGGCCTTTTGGCAATGGTCCACGTGTTGGAGATCATTTTTTTTGTCTGCTTCCTTGGCATTTCATTACTTTAGATTTTTCTATATTGATGCTTAACAAATATTTAGTTGCATATATGTCCGAGGCATGAAGCATTCTTTGTAGGCCCTTCAGGGTCTCAGATATAAAAATCAGGTAATCTGCATAAAATAAGCATGGTATGCAGTTAGGGCCCAATTTCGGTGCCTCGGTTAACAGAAGCATCAGGTCTCTCACCAGATCTGATATACGCAAATTAAAGAGGGCTGAAACGAGGATACACCCCTGCTTCAGCCCTCTAAAAATCAGAATTTGTTGGGTTAGCTGACCATCCAACGAGAGCCGTACTTCCATGGTGGTATTTGTATTGAAAAGTATTATCCAAAATAGTTTGGCCTGTGGGCAGTTTGCCTTTTTGAGTTTCATGTATAAAAGATGTCTTGCCACAGAGTCCAATGCGGCTCGGAAATCTATTAAACTAAAATATAGAGGGTGTTTTTGCGACAGAGCTTGTGCACGAATAGTAAAGATGAGGGTCAAATTAATTGATGTTCCCAATCCTGCTACGAACCCAGATTGGTAAATATCTCGGTTTAGAGTCTACAGTGCAATTGTTGAATTTTTCAGAATGAAGCGTGTAAACATCTTGCTTGGTGCATCTAGCAAGGCTATTGGATGGTAGTTTGTTGGTAGTTGTCTGTTTCCCTTTTTCTAGATTGGTATCACTACCGATTTTAGCCATGAGCTTGGTAGTTCTTTTGTGGATTTGACTTGTTGGAAGATGCTGTATAGTATATCTGCATTATAAATAAGGAGGAAAACCCAAATTAACCACTGTGGCGGAAACTCTACCATGTTTTGTGGGTATCGAATTTCTAGTAACCAGAAAGGTAGTTAGTAGCTACAAACAGTCACATACATTTCACTTGAGATAATTAACATATTCATTACACAAAGTATCATTTTATTCAAAACAGTATACATTTATATCAACATTTAAAAAACAGCAGGACTGTCAGTTGTTGCACAAAATATCAAGTGTAAAACACAGACTAAAACATCTGTAAATGTTCGTGACATAGAAACCCTAGATGAGGTAGGATAACGTGTATACAATTGACACCATTATTCAATGACAACTTTGGAAGCCTTCACTATCTTAATGTTTTCAGGCCCTATAACTAGATTTCAAACTAGTCCCTGGTAGAAACCTTTCCCGGAACAAAGAACTCGACATGTTTCAGTTCTCTTGCACTATTCTAGGAACTTTCATCAGGAGGTGTGTCACAATACAGTTATTATTACAATAAAACAAACAACAGTCACATGGGCTAGAAACAATTTCGACCCTTATTCACAATGCAAATTCATCTATGAGCTTTTGAAGGTGTGGCTGTTGATAGAGATACAAAAAAGAAAAAGAAAGAGAAGTAAGCTATCATTGCTCAGGATCTTCTAAATAATTAAATTATAGCAAAACTAGGCAAGGAATATCAGTTACCTGGTCTAGTAAGTGGAGAGGGGCTTAGAAATATGAGGTCCTGATTAAAGCATGAACTTACATCTATGGCCAAGGAAGAAAAATGGCTGTAACTTGATCTGAAAAATAAATTGACAGAGACTTAACTAACTGCTAGCTGTAGTCAGTTTTCCCCATTGTGCACCAAACAATAAACAAAAAATTATGGAAGTTTCTATAATACATAACAACTCTTTGTGGTACTAGAGTTTGAAGTTGTAGAATCTTTTTCTATTCCAATGTCGTACTTAGACCTCGGTAAGGAACTGAGTAACTCTGCCTGTAGTTGTAGACTACGGAGAACTAGAACGGAACCAGAGAAGAGAATAGTAAAATGGAAGGTTTGAATTTTTGAATTAATTATACCCTTCTGGTGCTAGATATATATGGCTAGCAGTAGAAAGGCTTACCTCTTTCTAGCCCTTTTGTATGGAGGCAAAGTATCAGGAAATGGACTAAATTGCAGCGTGGGTAAAATGTCAAATTTCGGCAGACTTTTTGAACTGTCACTGTTAAGATTGAATCATTTTCTTCTGACAGATTGTTAGGAGCTGAATGCTGTGGCTTCATCCATTTGTCATGCGCACACATTTTTAACTCCATGCTTGATAGTTTGTCAAGTTGTTCATTAGCTATCATATTGAGCAAATCAGATTGTCAGTTTATTTTTTTATCCAGCACTTCAAATAACTTGAACAAAGAAGAAAGCGTAGTGTTCATTGCATTTAGTGTCAGTTCTAATAGAGGAGACAATGTTATTGTAGGTGTATCGCTTGTTGGACTACTCAAGGACGCTATCAAATGTACCCGTTTGAGCAGTGTTGCATCAGCATAAGTAATGCGTGGCATAGTTAAATTTAGCAGAGAATGTTGAAACATCAAAGGTGATTGTGACAAGTCTTTCGTCAAGTCATTCAGGTTTTTTGATGGTTGCCCCCGAATGGGAGTCTCACAATGAGTAAGCGATACATTTGTTTGAGTAGATTTTTGTATTGCACTGTTTTCCATTTGTGATAAGAAGTTTTCTTCTACCAGCTAAGGCGGTCGAGCCCAGCGATTTTAAATCTGAGTTTCCTAATCTTGCTGGATTAATGATGTTTAGAACTTCGGGCAACCCAGATATTTGTGAAGATTTGTCTTTCGCCAGTGAGCCCAATGTTTTTTTTTGTCTATCGTTCCATGATGGTAATGTGGAGTCCGTAATGACGATAATTTTTTCTTGAGAAGGTAAAGTCGTACCACACATCATTTCATTGGAAATACACAGTTCTTCCTGGATCATTACAGGTTGTTTAGTGTGCAGAGGGTAGTTGCAACGAATGTCAGGTGCACCTGTTCTTTTACTCAGAGCGCATGGCGCAGCTAGAATAGTTTTTTTTACAGCTAATTAACCGGTCAAAGGGTCACAAAATTCGATTCCACTTAGGACTGAGGTGTTGTGGATTTCAGCATAGCAGGCATATTTGTTTTCAATGAATACATTGTATGTTGAGAACGAGTCGGATTCAGATGAAGTCGTGTGTTGACCATGGTCAGTTTTGGTAACTGGTTCATATCAACAACAAAGTAGAAATTCATCCCAAAAGTCTGCAAATAATTTACAAAATATTTCCCCCTTCACCCACTGCCACCCCAAGACAGCCACAGACAGCCCTTGCCAAATCAGCATTTTCCCAAAAAGCGTGCGCGCCTGAAGCTTTTCCCAAAAAGAACTGAGTTGGAAAAAGTAGTTTATTTGCTCTTATAAAAACATGCCTAGTAAAAGGGCTCTTCTTTTTAATAATAAATATAATAATTGTATTAATTCTAATAATTAATTGTTCAATAATTAATAACAAATGTTTTCAGTAATATACTGAAATGTATTACTTCAAAAACTAAATAAGCAAGGAAAAGGAATAGGCAAACTTATAAAACATTAATCAAATACAGAAGATTTTAGCTGTTGCTTCCCTACAGGTATTTCACAGCCAGCTCTACATTATAACTACATTTTCACAGTTGCCAATTTGAAGTCTCACTGGATCCTCTCAAACATTTTCCAGCATAACCATAACCAGCCATTACAAACTAGGGCTCAACTAATTTACCGTGCTTTGCTGGGACATTTTGACACTTACCACTTTTGCTAAAACATCACCCTCACAAAGAAGATGTTTTGCAAACATTAAGGAACTCATTAAAAATACCAAATTTGTTTCACAAAAATCAGCCTAACAACATCTTCATTTCAATAATTAATAAATAATTGAATTTTTTAACACCAATAATTACACAAAAAATAAGAAAAATCTAATAGTTAAATATTTCAATATTTAACTATTAGAAATATACAGTTTTCAATAATCGATTCAGCTCTGGCACTTCAGAAAAAGTACAACTAAAAAGTAAATGCAATCTTTAAAAACATCTGTGCAAATATAGAGCATATTAGCTTCCATTTCAGTGCATGAATTTCACAGTCAGCCCTTCAATATATCTGCCTTCTGCACAGGTGCAATTTAAAGTATGACTGGGCCCTCTCAAACCTGTTCCAGCATAACCATGGCTGGGGTTAAAAGTAGGGCTGGTCAAATTTACTTTTCTGGAACATTTCAAATTTTAGCCTCTACAAAAAAGTTACCACCACAAAAAAAGATTTGTTTGCAAAAATGTTACAAAAAGGAACAAACCTATTTCAATAATTAGCAACTTAATCGTATACAAATTAAACAAATAAACCATTTTTCTTTTCAATAATTACTAAATAATGCAATACAATTATTTAATAATTTACTAATAATTAATATTTCATTCATTCCTAAAATTGTTTCAATAATCTATTTCATTCTGTTACTTCAGAAAATAAAAGTAAAAGTAAAAAGAAATACCCCCTTCAAAAACAGGCCTACAAATAAATAGATAACATCTTTGCTTTCACTTCATCACTTGGATTTCACAGCCAACTTTTTATTATAACTGGTTTCTGGACAGCTGCAAATTTAAAGTCCACTAGACCATCTCAAAAGTTTTCCAGCATAATCATAACCAGTGGGTAAAAACTAGGGCTTGACAAATGTACTCTGCTTTGCTGGAACATTTTGAATCTTGCCCTTTTCACTGAAAAGTTACCTTCAAAAAAGGATTGTTTGCAAAAATGTTGTAAAAAGAAACTGATTTGAAAAAAAACCCTTTCTTTCACAAACATCTCCCTTATAAAAACGGTTTTCTCTTCAATGATTAATACATCATTGTACAATGTAATACTAATAATGAAGCTAAAAATAAAAATGGTAATATCTAATAAATAATGTTTCAATAATTAATGAAAATGTTTCAATTATCTATTCACCTCCATCAAATCAGAAAAAAAGTAATACTAAAAAGGAAATGCACCCTTGAAAACATCCATACAAATATAGGATATCTTTGCTTTCACTTTCTCACAGGGATTTCAGAGCCAACTTTCGTTACAAATGCTCTCTGAAAAGTTGCAAATTTAAAGTCCCACTGGACCCTCTCAAAACATTTTCAGCATAATCATAACCAGTGGTTTAAAACTATGGCTTGGCAAATGTGCTCTGCTTTGCTGGACCATTATGAATCTTATCCTTTTTTTGCTCACAATTCACCTTCACAAAAAGGTGTTTGGCAAAATAAGTATTGAAAAAATAGAATGTTTTCCACTACGAAACTTGGCCTGATAAAAAACGAGTTTCTTTACTACAATTAATAAATAATTGTAATTTCTAAGAGTAATAATTAAACTAAACATAATTGTCTTATTGAAATAAGTAATTAAAATGTTTCAAAAATCCATTCACCTCTAACACTTCAGAAAAAACAAATTAAAATAAAATGCAGATTTTAAAAACAGCCGTACAAATACAGACCATCTTATTTTTCACTTCAGTGCAGGGATTTCACAGTCATTCCTTCATTATTTTTGCCTTCTACACAGTTGCCAATTTGAAGTCACACTGGACCCTTAACCAAAACCTTTCCAGCATAACCGTAGCTGGGGTTAAATAGTAGGGCTCGACACATTTACTTTGCTGGAACATTTCAAATCTTAACTTTTCTACATCAACTTTTTACTTCAAGGTCAACCTCACTGAAAAGATGTATTGCAAAAATATTACAAACCAACCTAGGGTTTTAATCTTACAAAACTAAGCCTATTAAAACATTCTTCTTTTCAATAATGACTACATAATTTAATATAATAATAATTCGATTATTAATTAATAATGAATATTCCAAGGATTAATAAAATAGCTTCAATGATTGATTCAAATCTATTACTATAGACAAGAAAACTTCAAGTAAAAAGAAAAAGCAACCTGTAAAAACAGACCTATACATAAATAGAGAACATCTTTGCTTTTCCTCATCACAGGGATCACACAGCCAGCTCTTCATTATAACTACCTTCTGCACAGTTGCCAATTTAAAGTGCCACTGTACTCTCTCAAAGCCTTGCCAGCATAATCTTAGACAGAGGCTCAAAACCATTGCTGGACAAATGTACTTTGTTTTGCTGGAACATTTTAAATCATACCTTTTTTTAAAAAAAAAAAAAGGTTACTCTCACAAAAATTATTGATTTGCAAATATTTTACAAAAAGGAATTTATTTAGAAAAAATAGTCAATTTGCACTTCTGAGACAAACATATTAAGGTGGATGTGGCAGGAAGGGACAGTTTTGTAACATAAGATATGTTAAAATTGTACATATAAGGAACTGTTGATTATGTGCCATTGGATATCTGTTATGCTGACAATTGAAAAACTAAGAAATAAAAAAAACTTTTAGAAAGGTTCTTCTCAGTGATTGTACTATTTACTCATAATTAATGAAACAGTTTCCATAATGTAGTCAAATCTATAACTTCAAAAAATAAAAGGGCAAGTAAAAGGAAAATGCACCTTTTAAAAACATCCATCACATACAGGTCACATTAGCTGTCACTTCTTGACAGGGAGTTCACAGCCTTCATTATAGCTTCCTATTGCACAATTGCCAATTTAAAGTCCCACTGGACCCTCACAAAACATTTCTGAAAAATCATAGCCAATGGTTACAAACCATGGCTTAACAAGGTATTCTGCTTTGCTGGAACATCTTGAATTTACCCTTTTTGCTAAAATTTCACCCTCACAAAAAGTGTGTTTTGCAAAAATATCATAAAATGAAACTGTTCTGAAAATTAGACATTTTCTTTCCCAAAAGTCAGCCTAGAAAAAAAAAATATTTTCAATAATTAGTCAATAATTCTAATAGTTAAGACTAATTGTAATATTTTACACTAAAAATAAAAGGCCTAAAATGTAATAAACAAAATGTAATAAACAAAATGTAAATAATTAATTAAATGTTTCAACAATTCTTTCACCTCTAACACTTCAAGAAAACAGTACAAATACAGAGAGCATGCACTCTTTAAAAATATCTATAGAAATACAGAACATATTAGTTTTCACGTCAGCACAGGGATTTCACAGTCAGCCCATGTCTGTCTTCTGCACAGTGCCAATCTAAAATCCCAATGAACCCTCTCAAAACCTTTCCAGCATGATCATAGCCAGAGGTTAAAATCTAGGGCTTGGCAAATGTACTTTGTTTTGGTGAAACCGTTCAAATCGTGCCTTTTTTACACAAAAAGCCACCCTCACAAAAAACATGTTTCGCGAAAACTTTACAAAGAGAAACTGAATTGGAAAATGTAGCTTATTTGCTCTCATAAAAACATGCCTAGTAAAGGGGTCTTCTTTTGAATTATTAATATAATAATGGTATTAATTACAAATGATTAATCTTTCAATAATTAATAAAAATGTTTTCAATAATATACTGAAATCTATTACTTCAAAAAACAAATGCGCAAGGAAAAGGAATAGGCAAACTTATGAAACATTCAACAAATACAGAACCTCTTAGCTGTTGCTCCCTCACAGGTATTTCACAGCCAGCTCTTCATTATAACATTTTGCAGAGTTGGCAATTTGAAGTCTCACTGGATCCTCTTAAAATTTTTCCAGCATAATCATAACCAGTGGTTAAAAACTAGGGCTCAAATTATTTACCCTGCTTTACTGGGACATTTTGACGCTTAACTTTTTTGCTAAAACGTCACCCTAACAAAGAAGATGTTTTACAAACATTTTATAAAAAGAAACTCATTAAAATAGCTTATTTGTTTCACAAAAATCAGCCTAACAACAAAGATGTTTTCATTTCAATAATCAATAAAAAATTGTAATTTTTACCACCAGTCATTACACTAAGAATAAGAAGAATATAACAGTTACATATTTCCTTATTAACTTAAAATGTTTCAATAATCTTTCCAGCTCTGTCACTTCAGAAAAAAGTACAACTAAAAAGAAAATGCAACCTTTAAAAAACATCTGTACACATACAGAGCATATTAGCTTTCATTTCAGTGCATGGATTTCACAGTAAGCCCTTCATTATATATCTGCCTTCTGCATGGGTGCAATTTAAAGTCCGACGGGATCCTCTCAAAACCGCTCCGGCATAACCCTGGCTGGGGTTAAATAGTAGGGCTGGACAAATTTTGTTTGCTGGAACATTTCAAATTTTAGCCTTTCTACAAAAAAGTTACCTTAACAATAAAAGATTTGTTTGCAAAATGTTACAAAAAGGAACCTATTTGAATAATTAGCAACTTACTTGAAATAACCATATAAACCATTCTTCTTTTCAATAATTTCTAAATAATGTAATATCATAATTTAATCATTTACTAACAATGAATATTTCATTCATTAATAAAGTAGTTTCAATAATCTGTTTGAATCTGTTACTTCAGAAATTAAAAGTGCAAGTAAAAAGAAATACCCCCTTCAAAAACAGGCCTATAAATAAATAGATAAGATCTTTGCTTTCACTTTATCACATGGCTTTCACAGCCAGCTTTTTATTATAACGGTTTTCTGCACAGCTGCAAATTTAAAGTCCACTAGACCATCTCAAAACTGTTCCAGCATAATCATAACAAGTGGGTAAAAACTCGGGCTTGACAAATTTACCCTGTTTTACTGGAACATTTTGAATCTTACCCTTTTCACTGAAGAGTAACCTTCACAAAAAGATTGTTCGAATGAATTGTGTCCTCCAACGTATTCACCATCTTTGATAATCACGTCCAGCTTTGGCTGCTTCGGAAAAAAAATTCTCGGCATAGGGCGTCGTGCGTCGATGGCGTTGAGTCGATGTCCCTCGAAGGCCTCCGTCGAGGGTGACATCATCGGGACTATAAGTAGCACGCGCATCACCCGTTGGCCTCAGTTCTGTTTTTCCGCTAACGTGTTTGCTTCGGAGTATTATTTACTATGCAGTTCCTAAAATATCGAAGAAAATCATCAACATATCTTCGTCATCTATCCCGACTACACCTCGCACGGGCTTAAAAAAGTGTAAAGAATGCGATTAGAAAATGTCCATCATGGATCCGCATCGCTCTTGCCTGTGGTGTTTGGGGGAAGGCTACGATACTGATTCCTCCTAGAAGTGTCAGGAAATGATGGGAAAAGCCCTGCGAGAAGGAAGGGGAAGCTGCAGGTAGGGAAATTGACCCGTAAAACTAAAGCCGATCGTTCCGCGACTGTCGATTCCGGAGATCGTTCTCCTCGATGTAAGAGTGACAAAAAGAGATTGAGATCCCTTAGTGGCTCCCGCCACTCGTCGTCCTTGATGAAACAATCGAAGAGACGGCACCATCGGTCGCCATCCTCTTCATTCATCATCGTTGGACGAATCCCCCAGAAAATGTAATTGCTCCACCAAACATTCATCATCTGAAGAGTGGGAGGCATTTTGCTTGAAAATGCTGCAAATATTTGAAAAGAACAAGCCACTGTCTGAGCCTTCTTCGGAAGCCAGCCGAGAGAGGTCCCGTTCTGACACTCGTACACCCTCGAGCCCGGGTGGTCGATGGAAGGCCCATCGAGAACCCTTGAGGTCTCTGATGGGAAAAAGTCACCCGAGTCGTGACGAGCGCTCAAGGTCCTCAACACCGTTGAAGACTCCACAACCCTCGAAGTCAAAATCTTTGAAGAGGGCTGTCGAATCCTCAACGCCATCAGCGCCATTACTATTGACGCCATCAACACCGTTGTCGACTTCAACACCAAAACCTTTGACGCCGAAGATTCGACTCGTTACAGCACAGCCTTCTGAGCATCCTAAAACTGGTAAAGGTGCCAAACCAAAGCTTTCCCAGAAACCTATTACACATTTGGTTTTTCCTGAAAAGACTTATACCCGTTTGCCAAGAAAGGAGTATTTTAAGTCCCTTTCTTCAATTTTTGAAGAGGAGGAACGATTTAATGAAGAGGATGTCCCCTTTGGCCTGGAATTTGGAACTCCAAATGTCCCAGAATGTCTAATCTCAAAGGAGAGCAGAATGAGTGACCTTGTTGACATGCTGCATAATGCCAGTGATGTTGATACATCGCCTGAAACAGAGTTTGGTAGGCCAGAGTCGGTAGAACACGCTGACTCCTCATATCATCATCTGATGTCCAAAGTGGCGGAATATCTAGGCTGGGCTAGACCTCCGGTTCAATTTGTCCAAGATGACCTTGCAGATATTCTGGACCAAGGTCCACCTACAGACCCAATCTTACCTTTTCACATGACCTTACCAAATAGGGTGGCCAAAATATGGGAATCCCTGGATTCTATCCCTGCTATGGATAAATCCCTCATGAGACTGTCCTTTCAGTAGCAACCCCGGCTATCTGTCCAAGCACCCCACTCCGAGAGTCTGGTTGTCCAGGCTGCCACGGCTACATCAAATAAGGCAGTGTATCCTACCATCCCTCCCGATAGGGATGACAAGCGTGTGGATGGATGTGCGTGCAAGGTATTTTCATCTGGGAGTATGGCCCTGAAGTCGGCCAACACCATATGTGCCTTAGCCAAGTTTTAGTGCACTCTATGGGAGTGCATATCCATGGCGGCGGAGCACATTCCAAATGGGGAAGAAAGGGAAGGTTTCCTAGCTATCATTAAGGATGGCAAGGAAGCCATGTGTGAATCCCTTCAATCTGGACTGGACTGCGGACACTGCGTCAGCAGGTCCATGGTACAAGCACAGTTATGCGCAGATTTGAGTGGTCACAGAAGTCGGGTTTTCCACCAGACATTCAGGCCTGTCTTCTGAATATGCCATTTGGATGGTCTCACCTTTTTGGCAACAAGGCTGACGAGAGCCTTGAGAGGTTGCAGACCTCAACGGCGGCTGGCAAATCTTTAGGGGTCTCTGTTAGGCAACCTCAGCCTTTTTGTTCGCCAGGCCAATCTTGGAGGGGATGATCCTATCGTTACTACTCCTCATTTGGAAAGGTGAGAGGAATGGGCAGTCAAAGAGGCCAAAAGAAAATCCCTTGTGGTGGACGAGGTAAAACTCCAAAGCCAGCTCCAGCTTTCTTACCATCAGCAGCTGCAGCAACCGCCTCAAAACCACTTTGTGAGCTTGTGTCACAAATCACTGGTGGGGGAAGACTGTCTCAGCATCTGGAAGAATGGCAAGCCATTACTTCAGATGCTTGGGCTCTGGAAACAATAGCCCAAGGTTACTGTGTCCCATTCATAATGCAGCCTCACAACAATCCACCGGTAAAACACTCCTTGAAGATTTCAGATCCGCTCCCTATGCAGGAAATACTATCCCTGCTAGAGAAAGGTGCTATAGAACCAGTATCTGAAGCGGAGAGGAACAAGGGTTGGTATTACCCATATTTTTTAATCGCCAAGAAAGACAGGGGACTTAGACCCATCTTTGACTTGAGATACTTGAACAAGTTCCTCAGGAAGGACAAATTCAAGATGGTCACACTTTCTCAGATCCTTCATGCACTCCAGTTACAGGATTGGTTGGTGTGATTGGACCTTCAGGATGCTTATTTTCATGTGCCAATTCATCTCAAGCACAGAAAATACCTGAGGTTCGCCGTTGGCCGCTCGCACTATCAGTTTTGAGTCCTGCCATTCGGGTTGACCTCCGCCGAGGGTCTTCACCAAATTGATGGTGGTGGTGGCAGCACATCTCAGGAGAGGGGGAGTTCATGTTTACCCCTACCTGGACGAGTGGCTGATCAGGACGCGCTCTCCCGAACAAGCCCTGGATCATCTCAAAGTCACCTGCCACTCCCTTCACAGACTGGGCTTCTCCCTCAATTTCAAGAAGTCACAGATGACACCTTCCCAGCAGTTCCAATATATCAGACCTGTACAAGACACACTCTTGGGAAAGAGCTTGCCACCCAAGGCGAGGGCTCAAGACATTCTTCAGATGGTTACCAAATTTGCAACTGCCCAGAATCTTCCAGCCTTCAATTTCTTGGGGTTGCTCGGACTCATGGCATCCTGCATTTTGTTGGTGCCAGAAGCCGCCTGAGAATGAGATCCCTTCAATGGGGTCTAAGAACACAGTGGTCCAAATTCTCAGGAAAAATGACAGACCTACTTCAGGTTCCAAGCAGGGTTGCACAGGATCTTTTTTGGTTGGCTTGCAATGACAATATTCTGAAGGGAGAAAATGTTTGCCAGCCATGGCCGGAG
Organism: Ambystoma mexicanum; assembly: GCF_040938575.1. Lineage (NCBI taxonomy): Eukaryota > Metazoa > Chordata > Amphibia > Caudata > Ambystomatidae > Ambystoma > Ambystoma mexicanum. The sequence goes on along the minus strand of NC_090935.1, from coordinate 1,475,274,817 downwards.
ATTACAGTAGTGATGGACGCCTCACTCAAGGGGAGGGGAGCCCATTCCAGCGTTCTACAGTAAGCGGCCATTGGTCCCCATCGGAGTCTAAACTACACATCAACCATTTGGAGCTGAGGGCAATCAGATTAGCGCTGAAGGCCTTCCTGCCCTCAGTCAGGGGAAAAAATGTCCTGATAATGATGGACAACACAGCGGACATGCATTACCTCAACAATACAAGAGGTGTAGGTTCACTAACACTGTGCAGAAAGGCAATGCATCTCTGGTACTGGGCAATTTGAGAAGGAATCTCCTTATCAGCAGTTCAGCTGGCCGGAGAGGAGAACACAACGGCGGACGCTCTGAGTAGGCAGGACGCAGCCTCCCATGAGTGGGAACTACCTCAGAAAGTCCTTCAAGAGATCTTTGCCCTTTGGGGAACCTCTCAAGTAGACCTGTTTGTGACCGGAATCAACCAGAAGTGCGAAAGGTATTGCTCAAGGGAATTTCCTCCGGGAGGAGCCCTAGGAGACACGTTCGTGGTAGATTGGGAGTTCCCGCTACTATACGCGTTCCCACCGATCCCTGAAACAGTTTGTAAGCCGCATGATCTTAATTGCCCCGGATTGGGCCAGAATAACGTGGTACCCAGACCTTCTGTATATTTCCATCTGTCCTCTGATTCGTCTTCCACAAAGAGAGAATCTTCTCTCCATCCAGAGGTCAACACTCTCAACCTTGACGCATGGTTTCGTAAAGGTTGAGATGATGTCATGGAGGTGTTGCTTTCGGCAAGAAGACCAGCAACAAAATCTCCGTACCATTGCCGTTGGAACAAGTTCTGTGACTGGGGCAGGGAAAAGAATGTTGATTCTTTTCTTTGTTCAACGCCGGATGTGTTATCTTTTCTCCTATAATTAGCACACAAAGGTCATGTTGGGACCATTAAAGGTTATCTGGCAGCACTTTGTATTTTCAAGCAAATTCCCTTGTTGATTCAATTTCTAAAAGGGCTCACAAACGTGGTCCTACCGTGTTCTTTTCAGGTTCCAGTTTGGGACCTTAACTTGGTTCTAAAATTTTTAATGTATGCCCCCTTTCAACCCTTGCACACTTGTCCATTGAGGTTATTCACCTTCAAAACCATATTGTTGGTTGCATTGACATCTGCACGTAGAGTGAGCGAGTTGCAGGCACTTTCTTCCAGGCCACCCTATACCGTATTCCACAAGGACAGGGTTGTGTTGAGGGTAAAACCTGCCTTCCTACCTAAGGTTGTATCTGATTTTTATCTAAATCAAAAGATTGTTCTGCCAGCGTTTTACCCCCACCCGCATCCCAGTAAAGAGGAAGAATGGCTCCATAGGTTGGACCCTAGAAGAGCTTTAAGCTTCTATATTTCTAGGTTCTCCAAACTTAGAGTGGATGACCAACTCTTTATTGGCTACACCGGAAGAAAATTGGGCGGAGTGAAGCAGAGTGTTGTTCGTGTTGGAATTGTGAGGAGTTTTGCTGCCTGTCTACCTCATTTTGCAGGAAGTCCATTTTCCAACACATAATCTCTGCCCCCGTCGCGGAGCGACGTGGAGTGAAGCAGAGTGTTGTTCGTGTTGGAATTGTGAGGAGTTTTGCTGCCTGTCTACCTCATTTTGCAGGAAGTCCATTTTCCAACACATAATCTCTGCCCCCGTCACAGAGCGATGCCGAGTGAAGCAGAGTGTTGTTCGTGTTGCTCGGGGTGCGCTGGAGTGCGACCTGAGCAGCATAACAAGCATGGCAAGTGGGATCCAAAAGAAGAAGGCTCGTACGACAAGTGCAGTAGAAATAACAGCCATCTCTCCAGACCTCGTTTGTTGTTGTGCGCCTGGAACGAGTGTCTGCGCTTGTGCTGACCTGGAGGATCGAACAAGGGGGGGGGGGGGCTTGCCCTCCTCTCATACGGCGACAAAGAAGATTTCTAGCCCTAAGAGCTAGAGAGAGGATCGGACCCGGCGCAAGCTCTCTGGTAAACTGTACCGCGTCTTGCACAAAGTCCTGTCCATCTGTTTCCTCCTTAACTACTGACACTTTTTACGATTGCACTGCCAGTACTCCCACTGCTACATATAATGGAAATCAATGGGATTGGCAAGAATGTAATCTTTGACCCGACAGACTCACCTCTGCCTGTAATGTTTTCACGCCTAGCTCTGAACACACTGCCACCGCATATGGAACATGTTGTTTCAGTCCTGGTGAGAATGAAGACGTGAACGGAGGCACATCCAGCACTGTCTGTAGAAAGACCGGTGACCAAACTAAAGTCCTGTCTCTACAAGCTTTAGCTTCTCGAGCCATACAGCGCTTGTCTAACTTAAAAAATCAGACCCAGTGTGATGCAGATGGTATGGTTCTGATACCTTCTAACCACACGGACAACGGACGTACAACGGACTATGGTGTAGAGCTTCCCTAAGTGATACCTACAGTATTTGAGAGCCCAAAGAACTCTACTCTATGCATTTGTACTCAGACAGACGCAGCTCAATAGCAGCTGTTGACAAAGTTCTGAAAGACCTTGTTGCAATCAATGCGAGATTTGGAAATCAACAGAGCAATGCAATCAACGGTGAAGAAGATGGAGATGATAATAATGATGAAAAGGACAAAGATGCGAGATCTCCATCATCTCAAGCAAATGATAACATTTGCAAAGAACTGGAGACCCTTGATCGCATCATTAAAGCACATGACAGAGTGCCACAAGCTTTTAAGCCCCCTGTGAAAAGAAGAAGACTGCTATCCAGTTCAGACGAGAACCTAACTGTTTCTCAAAAAAGGCACTCTGTGATGACTCAAACAGAATACCGGAATTTTACGACTGAGGACTCCTACACATCATGCTCATCTGAAAGTGATGTTGATGGAGATACGCCGGTAACACACACCAACACCGGACAACCGTGCATACCTGCACAAGTCATACTGGAACGTAAGACTTTAAATGCATCTGAGACTTTGGCCTGTAATCTTTCGAACAAGCTTAGCAAAGATCTGAATCATTTGATAATGGCAGCTCTTACCATAACCATGGCGCCTTTCACCAAACTCTATGAGCAGCTAAATGAAAATATAAAAGATCAAACAACATTGCTAGCTTTACTGAATTCAAAATTACTATCTGTGGAGCAGGAAATGGTCTCGAGTAAACTAGTAATGTCAATTGGTAACTCTAACTCTGAAGCAAATGCAAGAATTATGCTAGAAAACACCAAAAGCAGTGCTGCTGACAAACGGTTGTTTGCGGAAGTGGCCTGTGAAGCCATTGTCCTTCAGAAAATGCAAAAAACGGATTCTACAAATCCAGCGAACATAGACAATGATCTTACTGTCAGTAACATGGCTCCTTGCGAACGAGCTAACTGTAAATCTATTAAACAATCAAAAAATGACTCTGTTCGAAACACTAAAGACTTAATTGTCACGGAAAAAAATAATGAGCCAATTGACGTTGACCTAATCAGAGAATCAACAGATATAGGCAACCGCTAAAACCAAAGGACAAAACGAAACATATATCTAATGCTGAAATCCTGACGAAGAAAGTTCATCGTCTACCCACCTTGCGGGGGTGAAGACGAGCACTTGAAGGAAGTACCCGTGAGAGACCAAGATCATTCTATGAGGCAGGAGAAACTGACCAGATTAAATTCTGAAAACATCTCTTTGAATGTCACTGATTCAAGTGAATGTCTTCCTTCCACTTCCGCGAATGCTGAAGGACTGACAAGCAATCCGGGAGACCTGAAGGCGTGCCAGGCTAATCCTGGAAATCGACCTGAAACACGTGCTCAAGAAAAGCTGTGTGCTGAAGCAACTCTAGCGGAGGTAAACATGTTTCCCATCTTCAGACCAAAAAATGTAGAACCTTTAAAAAAAACTTCAATAACAGCATTATTGGAGAAAAAACCTAAAAATGTGAAAAAAGAAGAAAACCACAACGAGCAAACGTTAGATCTTTTCTGAGGAACATCAAAGCTTTCAGTATTACAACTACATCTAATAACATCTGTGTAAAAAAAACTGAATACCGGATCAAATTGTAATGAGGCCCTTATCTCGAATAAGCAAATAGAATCTAACCAAGAAAATTCTCCAAATCAATTACAGGACGACAGTATTCCATTGGACCTTCTGGATCTGTCCACATATGAATTAAGTGAGGGTGAAATTGAACAAAAAACGAAGTGCGTGAGCCTCATGATTCAGAATTGAAGGTCGCTAATAGCTTGTCAAATCTCCCAATTAATATAGATTCTAGTCCTCCCCACATCGATCAGGTAAAAAGCAGTACTAGGAGATGTGTTAAGTTTGCGGCTATTAAGAGTATTGTGCCCCCTCTGAATGCCACAAACAAGAAAACTGACGAATTCCTCACTCTGGATGCTAGAAGAGCTCTAGTTGAGGCGGCCAATTGCCCAAAAGTGCAAAACACTGAATCCGCCAAACAAAACCACTCAACTATAAATGAGCACATTGATTTAAATAAACATGGAAACTCCCCACAATCAATAATAAAAATAGCTTTTGATCAGCATAAAGGGAAAAAAGTGACCAGTTCTTAAGGCAAAAGGTGAAACAACAAGCCCCCAAAGGTGTCAGACAGCAAGCTTTAAATGCCAAAAAAATTGGGAAATATTTTGTATGGGTAGAACGAATTCAAAAAGAAAAAGACGGACTGATCCTAAATAGGAAAAATGTCCTTACCCTTTTCCATCACATACCACAACTGAGGACCGTTATTTCGGAAGATATTCAAACAGTTGAATTTGAGAAGGAAAAGCTGAAGGAATGTGTAATTCTTCACATCGATTCTAAAATCATCAGAGTCTCCTTGTTGGAATCCTGTACACAAATAAACTCATTGGGATTCGATATTACCGAAATAAGTGAACCAAAGTGGCATGACCTACAGACGCTTCGGATGCTCTGCCCTGTGCAAGAAGAAGTCGAAAACAATGACTGTGAGACACCGACCAAAGAAAAACTGTTGACCTTGAAATTGGGTTCTGAAAATGGTGGTGACACTAGCAAGAGATGGGATCCGGAAAGAGGGAAAGAGATTTGATTACTATCAACATCGCTCAGACCAATATGTCAGCTGGAAATACCGCCTTAGATGCCTGCACTGACCAAAACTGGACTTGAGTGGCCAAAACTCTAAACAGGGCAAACGAGAGCTAATGTCTAGCGATCGACCAGTTGGAAAACGTCTGTATTGCATCCTGGAACACGAGAGGACACACCCATCTGTTTGGGGAGAAATCTCAAGAACTTGGACTTATTGATATACTCTGTCTCCATGAGACATGGCTTTTGAAAAATCCTATAGCCGAGGGATTTGAAACCGCTTTTAATTTGGCTACCAAAGGTCCCAAAGGCAGACCAATATCTGGCCTGCTAATCTTGGTAAGAACTGGAAGTGGTGCCCGTATTGTCCTCCACAAAAATGTTTCACCTTACATTCAAGTTGTTGAGATTTCTCTACCGCCACACGTGAAGAAAATTGGTAAGACCGTGGTGGTGATGAATTTGTATTTGCAACATGATGCCACACGCCAAGACAAATTTATCTCCCAAGTCTCTGAAACTTTAAGTGAAATCTACTGCAAAGAAGTTGACGTGAATATTTTGATCTGTGGAGATCTAAATATGAATTGCCTACCCAAACATAATTTATTGGCTAAAGAACACCAGCGCACAAACAGAGTAGCTACGGCTGAAGCATGGATGCTCGAAATGAAAGCATGGAATCTTAAGATGCTCAACGGAAACACCCCTGGGGATGTGCCAGCTAACTTTACCTGGCAAAGAAATCAACAAAAGTCAATTATTGACTATATGTTTGCCACTGGGAGATTGCAAACACAAATCGAAAAACTACAAATCTTTTACATGGAACAAAGTGATCACTGCATGTTAAAACTTCAACTGAAAGTACTACAAACGAGAGAAAGAGAACCATCCAAAATGGAGAACCTAGTTGTGGCACCAGGGCGAAATCGTCTCCGGCTAGATGAGAACATCATACGTGATATATTAAAATCACTAGAGAACAAGCATGAGTCAGAGAGACCAGAATATACCACGCTTCTAGATGCATATCGAGAATCGTGCATGATAAAATCAAAGCCTGATTTCAAGAAAAGCCATGTGTGGGACCATGAAATAGCAAACAGAAAAAAGGTCCTAAACAAAGCAATAAGAATGGCTAAAACTCACCCTCCTGAAGAAGCTCTGAGATTAAAAAAACAAGCAAAACAAACCTATAAGAACAGGTTGATTAGCCACAGATCGGCAATGATTCAACATGACGCTGAGTTGATGATAGAAACCCTAACTAAAAGAAACACAAGATCCTTTCAGAATTTGCTGAATGATGTATATGTGCCACAAGGAGCGCTTATAAATAACATGGTATCGGAAAAAACGTGGGTTGACCACTACACCGAATTGCTATTCAACAAAGAAAACAACGTGACTACACAACAAGAGCCTATAAATGCTTGGTTCCTCAAGATCGAAAAGGATGACATCCTAAGAAATATAATGAGACTCAATAAATCCAGAGCTCCTGGACCTGACGGCTTGACAAATCAGCAACTAAAACAACAACCAGAACTATGGGCTGAATTCTGTTATGTCTTGTTTGCATCGATTCTACGGAATCGAAACATTCTGGAATCATGGCGGAGTGCTATCGTTGTCCCCATATTTAAAAAAGGGGATAGAACACAGCCAAGAAACTATCGACCAATTGCACTCCTTGACGTGGTAGGCAAAATCTTTGCAAGTCAGTTACAATGTCAACTTTTGAAGTGGATAGAAGAGACTGCAAGATTTGATCCACGTCAAGCTGGCTTTGTTAAAGGTGTTGGCTGTGGCCTTAATCTAACACTGATAAACTTTCTAAAGATGGAAGCAATACGACAGAACAGAAAAATGTCCATAGCGTTTGTTGATTTATCCAGCGCTTTCGATACTGTGGATAGAGAACTACTCCGGAGAAAATGGAACTGCCCTGAAAACTTGCATTCAAGAATTGCACACTAATACGGTCATTAAGATCAGACTAGACAATGCAGGAACTTTCAGTCAACCAATTGCGACTAACTATGGTGTAAAGCAGGGGTGCCCACTGGCGGCCACCCTTTTCTGTTTATTTCTGTCAGATATTGGAGAAGTTTCTCGGATCCATCAACTCTAACCCACCCAAAATCAACGGCAAAGCAGTAAGCTGGCTGCTGTACGCCGACGATATTGCCCTACTTGACCTTACGCCAATTAAAAAAAAATGTAAAAAAAAAACCTGTGGGAACGAGATTGGTGTGCAACCGTAGACGACAGAAACTGCTACACCCTAATGAAAGATGCTGCAATGGAAGGGAAAGATCGGAGTAACCTTCCGCAATATCTAGTGAAAGCTCCTAGCGCTAATTATCGAAAAACTTTCATGAAATATCGATTAAACCTATTTAGCACAAGGGTAAGTCGAAAACAGAGATTGAAACATTCGCCAATGTTGCTAACATGCCGTTTCTGTGACATACACTTGGAGACCCTAAAACATTTAACTTTAGACTGCGAAGGGCTAAAATCACTGAGGACGATACACCTGAAAAAAGTGATAAATACATATCCTACATTATGCATAGAAGACCTGTGGTTACAGATTGCTAATCCTAGAGAAAAAGATATCTATGGCCTGATAAGCTTCTTACAAAAACTTGAAGTGTTGTTGACAGATGATACTGTATGGAAAACAGTAAAGATGAGAAGTGGGAGTACTTTGGGTACAGACTCTCAAAAAGGGAAACCACTACGCGAACTAAACCTTGATGATCGTGCTCAACTGAAAAAATATCTTGTGGACATGATGAAGATGTGGCGCTGGGATGGACGGGGTGGGGGCTTTTGTTTCTGTATCCTTGAACTCCTACTTCTTCTCCTCTTTTTGTCTCCTTTTCTTTTGACTTTTCTTTTAAAAAGTTAGTATAAACTAAATGAAATTTAAAAAAATGAAAATTGGGTCAAGCTGTTTTGAAACAGACTTTATCAAGGTGGATTATACTTGGCATCTCAGAATGTTACAAATTGGCAGGCAAGGACCTGCCAGAGGGTTTTAGAGCTCATTCTTCCAGAGGTGTAGCCTCTTCTGCAGCCCTTCAAAGGAGTGTACCTATTAAATCTATTTGTGATGCTGCAACATGGTCATCGTTGCATACATTCACAAAGCATTACTGTCTAGATGCTTCCTACTCTCAGGATATTGCCTTTAGTAAGGCGGTACTGTATTGGGCCTTCTAAAATGCCAGCAATTTCAAATGCTCCTCCCTACTCCAATTCTGTATACTGCTTTGGGAGCCTAACAAAGATGAGGAATACGTTGGAGGATGCAATCCATTCGAAGAACATGTTACTAACCAGCTGGTAATGTTCTTTTGACTGGGTGTATCTCCAACGTATTCCTCATCGCCCTTCCAGCCTACACCTCTGTAGAATTTCCTATGCAGTTTCAGCTTTTGTTCTCGCAGGGCTGATTACTGCTTGCCTAAGCTAACAGCCAACACGAACAAGAGGGGAAAAACAGAACTGAGGCCAACAGCAGCCGCACGTCCTACTTATACACCCGATGACATCACCCTCGACAGAGGCCTTTGAGGGACATTGACTCGACGCCATTGACGCACGACGCCCTCTGCCGAGAATTCTTTTACCGAAGCAGCCGAAGCTGGACGTGATTATAAAAGATGAGGCATACGTTGGAGGAACATCCAGTCGAAAGAACGTTACCAGTTGGTGAGTAACTTATTCTTTGCAAAAATGTTGTAAAAAGAAACCGATTTGAAAAAAATCCTTTCTTTCACAAAAATGTGCTTAATAAAAACAGTTTTTCTCTTCAATGATTAATACATCATTGTAAAATGTAATACTAATAATGACGCTAAAAATAAAATGAGTAATATTTAATAAATCATATTTCAATAATGAATCCAAACATTTCAATTATCTATTCACATCCATCAAATCAGAAAAAAGTACTACTAAAAAGGAAAAGCACCCTTGAAAACATCCATACAAATAAAGCATATCTTTGTTTTCACTTTCTCACATGGATTTCACAGCCAACTTTTGTTATAAATGCTCTCTGCAAAGTTGCCAATTTAAAGTCCCACTGGACCCTCTCAAAACATTTTCAGCATAATCATAACCAGTAGTTAAAAACTAGTGCTAGAAAAATGTGCTCTGCTTTGCTGGCAAATATTGAATATTAATCTTTTTGCCAAAATGTCTCTACAGAAAAAAAAGATTTTATTTATTTTAATGAAATGGAACCGATTTGAAAACAAATGAAATTATCTTTCACAAGAATAAGCCTAATAAAAAAATATTTTCAATAACGAATACATACTTCAAATATTTAATAATAAATATACTAATAATACAAATTGTAATATTTAATAATAATTGATATTTCAACAATTAATAAGACATATTTCAATAATCTACTCAGTTCTACTACTTCAGGCAAAAAGTAAAAGTAAAAAGAAAATGCACCCTTTAAAAACATCCACACAAATAGAGAACATCCTAGCTTTGACTTCTTCAATGGGATTTCATTGTCAGCTCTTCGTTATAACTGCTTCCTGCACAGTATCCAATTGTTTGTCCCACTTTAAACACTGAAAACCTTTTTTTAGTTTAACCATAACCAAAGTTTAAAAAGTAGGGCTGAACAAAGAAAAACACCTTTCCCAATTCTGCCCTATCCACCCCCAGTGTATTTTCAGACTCTCCCCCTCCCTCAGAATGTGGCACCTTCGATGACTTACATCTTACATTTGCTTAGAGAACTGCCCAAGTAAGTGCAAAGTGGGTCCATTCTACCTGTGTGGGTGACGACTGAGAGTTGACATACACTCTTCAAAATGTGCTGTTCAATGGTCAAGAGATAGTTATTTGTCTTATACTTAACCAACATGTCTCCATTACCCTCAGATTTAATTCATAAAAACCTTGTATTTAATAATATCGATAACTCCTGTATGAGACTCGAAGGGTAGATATTGTGATATTAGTACCCGGCGAGAGTCAAGCAGAATGCAACACGCATTCTGATTGGCTCTTGCCGGGTCCTTACCTGGCCGAGAATCCTTCGAACACTTGTGTTCCCAGCACGTCCGCTCCCGATGGCCGCCATGGAAAGGGAAAATGGACTTCGTTTTCCCTTTCCATGGCAGCCATTTTCTTGGTCGTTTCTTTTTTTTTCTGTCCCAGAACGCTGCAGCGTTTTGGGACAGAAAAAAATGCTTTTAGTGCCCTGGTCACGCACATAATGCGGGCCAGGGTACTAATAGCAATATGACCCTTGCGGCAGGGGCATTACCTGAGTCGGTAATGCCCCCGCCGCTCGGGTCATATTACTTAAATATTTACAGCTGACACTGGAATATTTATCTGGTAGATCATAAACTGGGGAAAACGTAGTGGTAACACCCACCAACTGAATTACATTGAAGAATCCCAAACCATTAAAGTAGGAATTCAATCTTTCATTGTGCAGTACCTCACATTATACAGATCTCTTCAGCAGAATTGCCCCTACTTTAAAACATTCTTGATTCATAGAGGCATAGATGCTAGTTCTATACATTTCAGAAATACATCTTTCATCAGGGGAAACACCTGAAAGTAATCATACAATATCACTAGAATACAATCAAATGATGTGGTATGTTGCATACATTTAACAGAATGTCCACCAATCATTCCTGCCCCAAATGTGGGATTTAAAAAACCCGGAAAGAAATGCAAAATATAGGATACCATTATAAAATACTGTAACTTTACAAAAATAGACAACCAATAAACAAAATCAGTATTAAAAAATAGAAGAAATCATACTTGACAAAATTATTATATGCTCCCTATATAACAAGTTATTTGAATAAAAAGGTGAAGCTCTTTCTTATGCCAAAAATACCAAAAAGGTAATATGTAGTTGAAGTCTCCGTAAAATCAAAAACATAGAATATATTAACAAAAAAGGGGTTCCTAAATGACAAAAATAATTCTCCACTTAACAATATCTAAGTGTAGTTTGTAAATGGTCTCTCTGGACATATTACTGCAAAGACCTTAAAGTTGTATGTAAAATTAAGGCTACATTAAATGTACATGATAATTACCCATTAATTGCATGCCATTTCCTTGATTTAAATATAAGACACTAAAACTTACTACCGGGCTCAGTGTCTTTTTTTATGTGCATCTGATGAATGAATGTGAGATGTTTTATTCACATACAGGTTTTTATGACTTATTTCTGGACCCAATTGAAAATGAATGAAGAAACTGGTATTTTAAGCAAACAGATGGGTCATGGTGTGAAGGGAAATGTAGAAAGACACTTGGGTGGCCATGGGGCCATGGCTTATCCTGTTTATAGCCAAGTGCATAATTCCACCCCAAAGAAAAAAGCTACAAATTAATGTTGGCAGCACTGTAAGGCTTCCTGAAAGATGTGTGCAAAGCATTAAAGCAATGAAGGGTTGACCTCATATGAAAAGAAGCATGGGACAATTCATCAGGGGGTAAGAATAAAAATGGTAAAAGATAGGGGTGCTCTTTGCTTTCCCTTCTATTTATACAAGGCACTGTGCCACAAGTGTTAACTGTCAGGTAAATGGAGGAAGCTTGAGGTATCCATGTAAATGTGGTATACAATAAAATTTTCTTGTTAGGGGGCAATATCCTTTTCTCTGTAAGTGGATTAGAGATATTGATCCCTCCATTGTAAGGTGGTCTGTGAGGTGAAGGGTGTGGGCAGTGTAGGTGGAAAGATGGCTGCAGGCTGCAACAATCTGTAATAGCAGGGATCCCTGGAGCTCTGGACTAAAGAGCAGGGATGGATTCATAATAACAGTTCATTAAATGCAGAAGAGGATCATCCCTAAGGAAAAGATAACTTAATCTATGCATTCTTCTGCCTCAGTGTCTTAGTGACTCTCCTCCCAGGTATATTTATTTCTACTCCCACTCCATTCTTTTTACTTAATGGCAAGCACTTGATGCCTCCTTCAAGCAAAAGGAAAATGTATAGTGAACTGAAGGAAGGCAATCAACATCAAAAGGGTCTAATTCAGACCTATATCTCCGATAAAACCTGGAACGGGATCCTGACTTTCCAACTCAGAGTGGGAGGGCGAAAAGGCACAGGAGGACCTCACAAGGGCTACCATCTAAGGACTCCAAGAAAAAGACAGATAGAAAGGCTAGCCGGTAGCCTGGGCACAGCATCTGATAAGATTATCAAGTTAACCAAAGTAACACAAGAACACTTTCCCACCAAGCACCCAAGACAATGTTTGCAAGTACCTAGTGACCACCGCACAGATGCCTCACAATTGGCAAGGGTCTAGAGACTATGGCCTAGATGGGCTACAGTAAACGGGTTCCACCGCTCAGGAGGTGTCAACACTCATGACATTGAGAACTGTGGCTGAATTTGTCTTGTTTCTCGTCCCTTTGATAGCATCCACCAGAGGAGCTCAGTCTGACTAAGAGCTGTGTTGCACTAGACCTCTTTTGGGACTCATGACTGCAGTTGGAGCAATGGACTAGCCCCAGGCTTTATGAACAATTGTGACTCTTTTCTGATCACTCCCGAACCATCACTCTCTTTCGAGGAAATGTACTTTCATTTGGTTATCTTACTCCAACCCTTCCTATATTTTGTACAAAATATTATTTTTGTTAATGTATATATGAACATCACACATCATTCTCTTCGTCGGTGGCAGGGATCAAAGGGTGACTGGGCACATGAAGGTCAGTGAGAAGACTGTTAGCCAGAATTACAGTTCTGGTGAGGAAGAGTGGAGTGCTGTTAATAGATTTATGTGGAAGCAGCCAAAAACATACTTGCCAACGCTACCAGTTTGGACAGGAGGCTACCACTTTTTATGCAGTCCTACCGTCTACAGATTTCAGTGTCCAATCCTACCGATTTACAGGCCTGCCTGCCCCAGGCCCAGCCAGTACAGCGTGGGTGTGTTAAATGGCCCATTAATTTAATGGATGTATGCCTGCAGAGATGATGTGAAACAGACACACACTGACTTGGAGTGAAAGCTCTGCTCCTTTTCTCAATTCAATTGTTGGTGTTTTTAAAAGGAAGTTTGCATGTGTTGCTTTTGGCTGGAATCCCGTGTTGGGGGATCGGGCCAGCCTTGGAGTCTCATCACCTGCCAGTCCTGGGTGAGCAGCGCCAAGTCCATGGAAAGGACAACGGCAAGTAACAACACAATGTGACTCGTGTGTCCTGAGCCCAGAGTACTAAGCAAACAGCGGGTCTGGGAATGTGGATACCAGGTCTGAGTCCAAGATTGGTTCACTGCCTTTCTTGCTGACTGGTCTCAGTCGGTCTCTCTTCCCCCTTTACGCTCTCCTCCTGTCTCCCTTGTCTGCAGGGCCCCTCAAAGATTGGCACTCTCCCCGATCTTGTTTAATGTCTATATCAGACTCCTTCTCCTTCTTCAATGCCATGGTTTCCTCTATTATTCCTATGCGGACAACACCCAGATTTTAGTCCGGTTGGAATTGACTCAGTCTGAGACTGCTGCGCGACTGAGGAAATGTCTGGAGAAATGGGGTAGATGGATGTCATCTAACTGGCTAAAGCTCAATGCTAGTAAAACAGAGGTTTTGGTTGCTGGGACCATTTCCCCCAGCTGTATTGGACTGCCGACTTTTGGCCTCCCTCACTTGGCCCCCTTCCTATACCTGTGCTGTCGGTCAAAAACCTGGGGGTTAAACTTTTGGCCTCCTTAGCCATGGAGGAGCAGGCGGCGGGAGTTTGCAAGACTGGCCACTTTAAACTCTGGGTCTTACGGAAGGTTCTTCCTTTCATCCCCACAGCTTGCCAAGCCCTAGTGGTGGCTGCCCTAGTACTGAGCGGCTTGGACTATTGTAACTCGCTCTATTTGGGGCAGCCTCTTTACCTAATTAAGCGGTTACAAGTTCTCCAAAATGCTGCAGCGAGATCCATTCTTCGCCCTTCTTTTGGTACTCACATGTCCCCTCTACAGAGGCAATTACATTGGCTCCCCGTTGAGGCCCGTGTTATGTTCAAATCTATGTGTATGGTTCATCGAGCCTTTTACGGTATTGGAGCAGATTATATATGTTCCTAATCAGCCCTCCTTATAGCTGTTCCACGGTTTAGGTGGGCCCGGTCAGGAGGATGCGCTTTCTCCATTGTGGCCGCCAAAGCCTGGAACAAACTTCCATTTATGCTGCAGAGTACTGCTGATCATCTCGGCTTCCGGCAAAAACTGAAAACATTACTATTTTTAAAACTCTGCCTTTTGTTTCTTTCCGCCTTCTGTCTCCAGCGCCATGATGCCAATTGGCGAACGTGCGCTTAACAAGTTCTGATAACATAACATAACATAACAGTCCACTTCAACACCAGTTGTTATGTAGTTTATACATCAGCGACACTGGCAAGAATAACATGCTCTCAGTATCGCCTTAATGATTTTATATAGGAACATGTTTTCTGACATCAGAACGTGTCTGCTCACTTCTCCTTCCTTCCTCCGTGCCCCGTACCAGTTTGCAGAGGAGGGGTGCAGTTCCAGAGCGGTAGATTTTGTCAACAGAATCTCAGCCAGAGGTAATGCATAAGGTCACTGGCGAGTCAGGCTCTCTTAGGATGCCATAGTTACAGAGAGTCATTGGTAGAATTGTACTGTATCTCTGTATTGTCGCATGTGAGATCACATAAGTGCTGCTACCGGGTGCAGAGCTTATGTTATAGAACTGTTTTGAGATTTGAACTCCAGCACTTGGGAACAAGTTGGAATTATGTAGAGGCTTTGCAAGTATTTATGGGACAGTCACACCATCAATCCAGCACTTAAATATTAAAGCTTGGAAAGTATGAGGTCAAAATTATGATGGGGTAATATAATGGCATCGCTGTTCATCTAAACTGTGTGAGCCTTTGCAATTATTTAAGCCTACTCTGCTCTAAGTATACCGAATGGGGCATGGGGTTATTTCAAATAATGGAAACTCCTTGCAATTCAGGCCTGCAAAGCCTATAACCTTGCACCAGGGCAGAGATTACATTCTAGAACAACTGTACTCGTTGCAAGGCCCCCCCCCCCCGCCACACACAAACACATAAGCAGTAGGCAATGCAGCTCTTTTTCAGTGGGCAGTGCCGCTCGCATGACTTCAAACACTGTGCAAGTTTGAAAATGTGTTTTATAGTTCACATGTCAATACACCTCACCTTTTATTTATGGGGTCTTCATTGTGCAGCGGTAAATGGCCTGTAAATGGCCTGTAATACCGTGCCATTTTTTTCAGACTTTGTAGGTTCACTGTTTGTCCCTGCAACAAAGTTGGTAGACACATATGGAAAGCCTGTGGTATTAGTACATTCTTGCACGTGTGATGCTGCTGGGTGAGGCGACAAAGGCAGTGATGCAATATAGCAACAATTAGGTTTGAGGAATGACAAATGTGGAATTTCTCTGAGACTCTTACTGTGCAACCATTTCCATATCCAGCATAGAATGCTTTCCTAGTTAGTACCCCAATGTATTGATTCTTTTTTATGGTGACCACTTCAGCCCTGACAACCACGCCAAACCTCTAGTTTTGAAAAAAAAACAATCAAAGTTTCCAAATAAAACTGCATTAAAAGTCTTTCACGAATTAAACACTAATTGCACTTGCTGAAGGCACAGCCTTGACAGACATGGAACAAAATTGCCTTTTTGTGAGGCACCATATCTGCAAGCCTGCACACCCACACTGCATAGTTTTAGTCCCCATGCCAAAAAACATGGTTCAATATTTTAAGTGTGCAAAATATTCAGCAAAGGCTGACAATGCCCTATGTTGGGTTGTTGTGAAGTCCCAATTTTGGCAGGCCAGGCGGGAGTGGAATTTGAATTGTTGTCAAAGATCATACATCTTGCTGAAAAGGTGTAGCCAAGATTCATTTGTACAAATTGCTGGAATTGATGAAATGTTTTAATGGGGCATGTGTCAGGTTGTTACACTGGTCTTATGATGTTATGTAAGAGGTTTTATGAATATTTCAAAGCAGTACTTGGCAGTGTGTAAAAACTGGTTTCTTCCAAGTTCCGACTGTACCAATTAATTTTAGATGTCCAGTAGGTCCAGTTGGCTCATTTTGTACTCCCAAGTAGACTTTATATTTTACATTATTTTACTTAGTGCACAAAGCGGTAATACGCTTATGCCACTTTTGTCTCCATTTTATGAGTGCAAAGGGAAGCGCAGAGTGTTAGGACTCATCTTTTACATCTTTTAAAGCAGCACTGTATCAGTTAACAGTGAGGGAACATGTGATAGCCTTTTTTTAAATACACTTATAACTCCAACCATCTCTCACACAATGCTGACAATGTGAATTCCCAATTTTGGTAGGTCAGGCACCATGGAATTTGTGTGTTTGTCAAAGACCACACATTCTGATGAGGTGTAGCTGAGATTTATTCACACACATTGATGGAATGGTTGACTTTTAAGTGGCCAAGTGTCAGGGTGTTACCCTGGTCTTAAGATGTTATGTAAGCTGTGTTATGTATTGATGTGGTTGAGGAAATGTCTCCAAGTTCGGAATGGCCCGGTAATTCCTCATTCAAGGAACACGGACCCGGTACCCGGAAAGGGGGTAGCCATGCCGCTAATAGCGGCATGGTTATCTCCTACCTCGTAATGACCCCCACTATGTATTTCAACAGTTGGATGACTCAGCATGCAGACCCTGTGGAAGTGGAGTGGGCCTGCCGACAATCATCACTCATTGGATTTATGGAGATTTCTGCATCTGATGCATAACATCCCGGTTGCTTTGCGGGCCAACAAGCACTGACTGTTGTGGGGTGCCAACAAGACCCAAGGATGATGTGGGGGCCCACAACAGTTTCAGAATGGCTTTTGGGGTGATTCAGCACAGGTGAACGGGTGGGTTAGTTCGGCAATGGAGAAGGGCTTTTCTGGTGCCACAAGGGGACTCAGCAACCAGTACCTAGTGAATGCCTCGGTAATCAGGTGGGGGATTTTGGATGCCGTAGCTAGCCACAAGCCCAAGGAACCACAATGGATCCTATTGCTTTGCGGCTACAAGGGGGTATGCATCTGCGGCAGCGTCACTATCAAGGTTCCAATCATGGAGCGCTATAAGTAGTGGTAATGAGCCCCCAGCAGGCGCTACAGGATATGGTGGTGGACACAACCGTGTTTTAATTGTGAAGCACTGTTCTGTGGCACTGGAAGATGAGGCTGTCATACGACGACTGATTCATTATAACGCTTAAGACATGATGTGTGCGCTAATCCAGAAATATTACGACAATTGTTTGCATCAATAGATGCTGTTCAGCTGAAATGGTCTCCATTCATTTCACTGCGGCTGTGACACCCCAACGCACTGGTTAAAAATCCCTAAATATGACACTGTCCTGAAAGATGTCTACCAGTTTTTGTTATCTCATAATGAACAGTACTCTTCAGGATACTAAAATAGCATTCAGATAAGGCAAACTTTCATGCCTGCAGTATTTATATAGGTGTGACACAGAAGATTGCTAAGTGTTTCCATGCCTCCAGCGGTCTTCCAAATTATATTCCCCTGTGTTCTATAAATAATATCTTTTGTTTTCATGTAGTTCTGTGGCATACAACTAAAGACATTGGGAAGTGACCTTGGCAATTTCTATCTTACATGTAGCCTTTTCCAATTCATAGAGAACAAAACAACGTTGAGGGGCAAAACTGTATGATGCTAAAACTGATCATTTACATTCTGGAAGTGAAACATGAGTAACTTCGTGATTTTGCAATACTCAGTCAGAAAAATGAAAAATAAATTGTGCACAAAGTGTACATTTTGTCAGGGTGGTGTGTGTGTGTGCATGTGCGTGGTGTGTGTGTGTTTGTATGACGCACATGTGTGTGTGTCTGTACATGTGTGCGTGTGTGGGTCTATGTGTGTGTGTATGATGCACATGTTTGTGCATGTGTGTATGTATGTGTGTGTGCATGTGATGCATGCGCGTGTGTGTATGTGTGTATGTAAGGCACATATAATATAAATGTTTGTAAAATGTGGCAAGATATCATATGAAGATTTAACAAACCTAGGAATCTAAATTATTTTGGGGATGTGGAATCTGAGGCTTTTTTTAAAAACATTGTGAAAAAACACGTTCAAATCAAGATTTTAGCTGTTGAAAAGGTGTGAAAGTTCCTTTATTTGTGGAGATAACTTTGAAGAAACTGACATTGAAAGCTATGCATTTTGTAACAGGAATTGACTCTTTAGATGCATTTTCCAATAACATGGAATCCGTTTTTACCAAGACTGTCATCTCTCAAATAATACAGAGGTCACATTGTCCATCAAACCAATGTTTCCCTGTGCTCTGCTTCTGATAATCACAGTACTTACTCCATTTCCCAATTTGGCTTGTTGAATAATGTCAAATATTTTGTCAAGGAGTGGCTAAACATTCAAAGATTGGATCTATTATTTCCAAGTATTTTCCCATTTTTGTTCATGAAAGCAATAATCTTTAGGGTAGTAGATGTTGTTGCATCTAATGCTGATGTGGGCTCTCTGCTCAAAGCTTATTTTCAATGTACTTCACTGTATCTTTTCTTAGACATCTATCTAGCAACAAACAAATAAGTGGAACATATCTATTTAATTCTCAAAAGTAAAATACATCCATTGGGCTGGATCAGACCCTTCAAGCCCCTCCTTCAGGCTCCCCACACAGAGTACATACACAATTCAGGAAAATGTCCTCGTACTTGAGGGGAGCAAAGACAAGTCTCCTCTTTTTCAGTGGCCTGCGTTCCATAATGTGAGAGAGACACTCTCACCAGCAGCTGATCCTCTGTAGATCCAAGGGAGCATAACTGGACTATGGATAGCATGTTGAAACAAGGTAAACAACAGAGTGACAAGTGAAAATGTACCCAATGGAATAAAACCATAGAAATAAAACAGAGATCTTATCAATAACGTTTGTTTTCTTTTAAGCAAAGTCAAAATGGTATGTATTTCTGTAGCCATCCATAATAATTGGCCACCATTTAGAAACCGAGAAGGCAGTGATTCTGAGCGCAATAAACACAGAAATGGCCTATAATACATCACTGTTGCCTGGTACACACCGTTACAAGAAAGCCAGCCGTGAACAATCATTATTAAAATACCTGATCACATGTGCCCCTGTAGAAATGATTTGAATCATATGGCGTTTCACACATTTTATCTAGAATTGTGTAGTGTACAATGTAACATGTTCAACTTTTATTTTTAAATATGGATTGGGAGGGAAACTCCTCCAAATCCTTAGGAGCCATTTCTGACTGGCTCACTTCACTGCCTCGCCTTCACTTATTTGCAGAAAAAATATTTCTTTCCCACTGCTAAAAAGAGTTCACTGGCCACCACTATGTATTATTATGCTTTTAATCTGCATTGATCCAGTGGTCGGGTCTGTCAGAGGTGGTTTTCAATCCAACCAGTCCAACTTTCCAAATAAGTCTGAGACCCCTACCCTGAACACTTTTTTCTTCAGGCTTGAATAGATCACTAAATTCCCACTGCCCTTCCTAGCCTTCTTAAAGGAATGTGCTGTTTTCAGATGTTGCTGAAAGGGACCTTCCTGATGAATTTCAATTCAAGATTTGTATCTTGAAATTTGAAGCTGCTCTGAACACCACAAAACTAAGGAATGCATTTTTCTGGGCTACAATCAAGTAAGTTGATGTTCTGCATATGCATTAAACACGTTGTTGTGATGGCAAATCTGCTGTCGTACATGTGTAGTCAGCATATTGCTAATATGGCATAAATAATAGTCTAAATTCATTCTCATCGCTTCAGCTACGGATCCATTCTTACCCACTGTGTACCCTTTTTCCTAAACGTTTTCCCACATGTGCCCGCTATGCCTGCAGCTTGCTCATTTCTGAGGTTGAGTTATCACATGTCTTCGCTACACAGGTATTCAGTATTTTGGTCTGTTTCCCCCACTGCTTTCGTGGCAGTGGCGCCACTCAAATTCCATAATTCCTCTTAGTGTATGCAGATTGATCTCAATTCCAATACTCCCCAACCTCCTCTTTTGTCATCCCTTGATTTCTGAAAGTGGTCTGATTTTAGGGTGCCAAACTCCCTCACAACCCAATACTTTTCATTCGGAAATCATAGGGGGGCCTGCACCCAGCAGGCTGGGTCTGCAGCGATTGCACTACAAATTAAAAATACGGTTCTCCCATAGAGATGGAAATTGTGCCCAAAGCTAGCAAAACAGATGTTTTCATTGACTGACTAATAGAACCATCCTTTACACATTAGAATTACTCATCTGATAATTAAGTGGGGGAAAGCTACTTGGCGCCCCTTTCTGCGGGTCAAGTGTGGTGATTTGCGCTCACGCAGCTTCTGGACAATGTGTCAAAAACCATCAAAATGGTACTGTATGGAAAATATTTATTGTAATATCCCCCTGCAAGGTCTGCACCATACATAGTTTAACACTTTCCGTGATCACCTGCCTCCTTGGAACTTGAGGAGAACCATCTACAGTTCCTGAAGCACCTTAAGACCTTCCTCTTCGCTTCTGCCTTTGCCCCTCTTCTACCCTGCTAATTTGCTTTCTCTCTCGGCACTGTGCACCTGCCACCCTCTGTACTTCGGGCCCAGGTACCTGCTCACCATGCCACCCTCCGGCACTGCCTCCAGGCCACTCTTGCACTGGAGCCTGTATCTATACCCATACAGCCCCCACTCACTCTTCTTCTGCACTTATCAGATACACCCTATCTGACTAACCTACCACTTTGCCACTTGCCGGCTGCACTACCACTGTTTATCAGATTTATTCATTTATTTTACTTATTATTATTTATTCTGTTCTCTCCTGTTCTGCACTTTCCAATTTCTCCCCCCTTCCATGCACTTTCCCCCTTTTCCCTTCCCCATGCACGTGCGCGTTCTCAATGTCACTGGGCCTAGTAAGATCGTTGTTTTTGTTCTCCCCTGTTCCCCTCCCTTTGCCTGGTCGCGCTCAGAAACACTTGTGTACGAGCGCGATATAAATAAAATATCATTTCATTTAATAACTTTCCATAAAAGAGTGTTGAGGTCTGTTGAGAACAGTGAGTGGATTTCAGCAATGGTAAAGCTGTTAAAAGCTAAGATATTGAACTATGTCTAAAGTGTATTTGTTGGTTTGTCACTTTACTTTTCGTGTGTTGCCGTATCTAACTTCAGAGGGAATGTGAAAATGTGGGTACTGATATTCCCATGTTGTGAAAAGGTCCCAGCTCCATATGCTTTGACATGAAGTCTGGGAGTTTTGAAATCTGTGGTGCAGGCTTTGAGATTCCCAATATTCCACTGATTACTGCATAGCCCCTTCATGTGCTAGTGGTTGAAGTAAACAATGAAGCCCTACTTGTTCATGGTGAATTATGGGGAGCGGGCTCTCATTCGCCAAGCACATTCATGCTTGTGTTCAATTACTATACAGCGAATCTAGTACAAGCGTTTCTTAACTTAAATGTTTGCATAATTAGCTGGCCGAATGGTGCGGTTTGCACAAAACTGTTAATTCCAATCACCTATAGATCCCTTATGTTAAATTTTTCTAGATTTTTTGTGCAGGTTTCTGTCAACAGACCCAAGACAGACTGTCACCAACATTCAACAACCGGGATTACAAAAATCGTGTGGTCTCTTAGTATTTTTTCAGAAAATACACCTCTGGGACTGTTTCTTATGCCTCTTGTAATTTCTGATATTGATGTTAATTAAAAGGCTGGTTACCGCCGTAGGCCACTGCTTCCACCTGAACAAAATGGCTTCATCGCGAATCAATCAAGATAATTCACAAAAATCATAACGCTAAAAGCTGAAAATATATTATATTGTCTAAGCTCCAGACGGTCTATGAAAATAGGCAGGGCAGTAACAGCCTCATTTAAAATGTTGCTAATGTTATCTAACATTTTGCTGCATAAATGAAGTTGGCCTAGTTAGCGATATGCACTTGGACACCAATTGAAGTGAGCCAATTTCATTTATTGAAATCCTTCTCATTGGGACCACTGCCTCTTCCCTCCGTTCTACTCTCTTGCCGCCCTTCCTGGGCCCACTCCCATAACCCTGGTGTGAGGCCAAAAGCCTGGGCGTCATCTTCAACTGTTCGCTCCCCTTCCTACCTCACATCTCTGACCTTGCCAAGAAGGCCCACTATCAGTTTCACCTCCTCAGAGGCATTCTCCCTTTCCTCACCTTCCCCCGAAACTCAGTGTCTCCAGAGCTCTGGTCCTCTCCAGACTGGACTACTGCAGCAGCCTCTTCCTTAATCTTCCTCTCTCAGTTCTCTGCCCTCTTCAACTAATCCGGAATAGGGCTGTGAGACGTATCCTTGACCTCAAGCCCAGGGACCGCATCTCTCCAGCCCTAAAATCTGTCCACTGTTTTCCAGAGGTTGCAATGATCAAATTCAAGACCCTCTGTATCCTCCACAAGGCATTCTGGGGCCTGGGACCCCGCTACATCCAACTCTCTCTCCCTAATGACATCCCTAATAGAGTACTTCGGTTGTCTAGTTCCAACTCTCTACAGGTCATACGCTTCTCCAAGCGGAGAGTGGGGGGTAGATCTCTCTCTTCTGTAGGAGCCACCCCATGGAATGGTCTCCCTGCCCATCTTCGCCTTGAGCCAGATCTCATTAAGTTCCAGAACCTCCTCAAGTCCTTCCTTTTTTCCTCCTCCTTCCCGCTCCCACTCCCCTGTTAGCTTCCACCTGATGATGCGACTGGTTGCCTGTGTCCCTAATGAGCATCACCAGGGCCACCACCGCCCTCCACCAGTCTTCTCCCGCACCTGCCTATGGGCACTCTTCCCCTGACTTGACTTGAGGCCGGTCCACCCCCACCCATGCACTATTGACCCCCTGTTCTTTTTTCCCCTGGCACTTGCCCTTCTGGCCCCACTTTGCACTTGCCCAGCTCCTTGGGACCCCTCCCCCTGCACTTCTTGTTATTTTCTCCTCTGCCCTCCCACGCCCACCTCTTGTCCTGTGGTGCCTGGAAACACTTTCTGCGGTATAGGCACCATACAAATAATACATAAAATAAAAGTCCTCCACAGGTTCGGATTTTAGCCTTCACTCTCCTGAAATTAACCAGATCTGGGAGGTTACATGCAATTGTTAATGTAGAATACAATAAAATATTTGAAATAGCAGTATATTAAAACATTGCTTTCAGGAACGATAACGAGTTGTGAAAAGGGGACAATCTTATCAGTTGCTGTCTGTCGCTCGCGTCTGGTTAGTCAATAATGATCCAAAACTGCTCTTTTGTTTTGTGTGAGAATGTTGGCAATAGATGAAATGAGCACTTGTTTAATGAAAAAGAAGACTTCTAGATTTTGATGGAGTCAACAACTCGCCAGGGCCTACAAAAACAATTTGTATGTTTTTAATCACACTGTGTAAGTTAAGACACTCAGTAGAACTGTTGCTCTGGCGTTGTTTCAAATGCTGGCTTTTTATTTTCGTAGTTTATGCTGAAAGCTCTTAACACCCCTGCCTAACTACCAGCACCCCCCTTCATCGTAATGTATTTTCGATAGGTTAATTCCTAGACATGATCACCCATAACTGCTGAGCATAAAGACACAAACAGGTTTTAGAAACAACAGATTTTTATTAACACTTAAAACATGTCTTTTTATTCAAAATGTATCCACATTAAATAGTTTGGGTTTGTCAGTTGCTGCACAAAGGTTGGTCGTGCTACAAATCCTATAGTGCATGCCATTACTGCACAGACACACTGCATGCCACAGTATCATTAAGTAAACATGTCAACACTCCATTAGGCATTCAATTACATATACTTTATCCCCTCCCGCTTGCAAACTGTTTTCTAACCGATGTTTCTAACACCCATCGGACATATGCGTTTAAACTGCTTCATTTTCAGAAGGGGGTTATTCGCCGATTCGATAGCCCATAATGTTTTAGACACGCATTGTTCACTGTCTTTCCCAATCCTTAGCTGTTTTAGCGGTTGAGTCAACCGCAGCAAATCTACAAGACGTTTAGGGCTCAACACATAACATATATTATGTAGAAAATTATCCACGTAAGAAGTTTGCAAACATTTGTGACCATCCTTTTGGCGATCAGCTATTTTATGTCCTGAGCAGCATCTGTAAAAGTGTTGTTTTAAACACGCCCCGCCACTATGGCCGTAAACCCCTGGGTAGCTTGGGTATCAACGTGGGATAGAGCCGTCATGTCCGTATCGGTCTCCATTAGCGAGATACATTCCTTACACAGGGCCTCATTACGACCCTGGCGGTAAGGGGTTAGCGCCAGCGTTAGCTGCGCCGACCCCTTACCGCCAATCACGAGTTCCCTTTCCGCCATGGCGGATTTTACACCTGCTTCTAGCGGGTGTAAAAAACCATGGCGGTAAGGGAACTTGATGTTAATTACGCCACCGTAATTTACGGTGGCGTAATTAACGCCTTCCCCACTCCCATTATGCCCTATGGGGCAAAAATGGGAATGGGGAAGGGTAAATGGGGATTGGGGACTTACCGCCCCGCCGACCTCGGAATGGGGCGGTAAGTCCGCCAACCACCATGGCGTAAACGTAGTTTACGCCATGGTGGTAAAGTCACGGCCCAGGCGGTAACTTACCGCCTGGGTCGTAATGAGGCCCACAGACTATTATCGTGATCCCGGGTTTTCAATTAGTTTTTAATGCTATCGGTCTCTATTAGAAAAATACAGACCTTGCATAGGTTATTAGCAGAATCCCCCACCCAGGTTTTCAAGTTGATTTGAACAGCCAACACAGTAAATATTGATCGTTTATACTACAGCGTGGTACTCCTCACTCTCACACACAGGGCCCTGTTTTCATCAATTCCCTAGCATGCAGGGTCACTCACTGGCTTCATAGCCTCATCTGACTCAAAACCATAGATTCAAAGTTATTTGGCCTCATTACAAGTTCGGCGTTAACCTTGCCGGTAACATTTTTCCGGCAATTACCCATTCCAGGGTGCCGGAAAATATTCTTCCCCATTCCCATTTGAGCACCATAGGGCTCAATAGAATTGGGGAGGCTGGATGCAGCAGCACCATTCGTGAATGGTGCCGGTGCATCCGACATGGTCTGCTCGCGGGTGCACACCGCCCTCCAAGTCAGACCTGGCGTGCGAAAAGGCACCTGCCTGCAAGCAGACCTCACAGTTTGCTGGTCCAGTAACAACGGTACCGGTAGCTTAACGGCGCCGTTGTTACCAGACCAGCAAACTTGTAATGAGGCCCAATGTCTTCAGAGTTCACAAACCCCTCGGATGGTCACACAGGCACCACGACCAGCTGCTGCTCCAGAACCATATTGTCGTCATCCCAAAACACTTTGCGTTCATAGTCAGCCATAAAGTCCTGTGAATCTTCTATCCCATTATACACCATTAGACAATCATGATATAACTATCGTCTGAATCCCTGGGACTTACAGGGTGTGTTTTTCCCTGGTCGTAACTGTAGCGGTTCATAATCAGTGTTTTCTGGATACCACGCCTGATAGCCCATTGTAAGCTGGCAGAGCGCACGTGTTTCCCAGGCCTAACACAAAATCTATACAGCAGCATTATAATCCCCTCCCCCAGAGCCATCATAGCCTTAGAACTGCCCCAGACCTATTTATAGATTGACCATTTTATATCAAACATTCTTGGGATTCTAAAACTATATAAAATATATATAAAAATATTGGGGTCGTATATACCAACTTTATATAGAAATGATATAAAATGTATATAAAGTTTATATACAAATGATTGGGGTTCAATCAAATTGACATACAAAAGATGTAGGGGGCTTATTATTTTGATATACAATGTATATTACATGTATATCATATTGATATTAAAGGCACGTGGCATGGGAAAGGGGTGGGTCTTGGACCGGAAATGGTGGAGGCGTCCACCTGACAAAAATGTTTTCTGTAAAGGAGGGTACCCCCTTGTACTACTTTAACGTATGCGCTTACTATCACCACAGTTGCATGCAGACTGTAAATTAAACATGAATGTGCACATAATATAGACATTTGAGCACCTGTAAATGCACACACTGTAACTAAATGGTAATAATGGGAACCAAAACGTCCCTTGCAGTACATGTGCAGACATATTCACTCTAAATCAAAACTGCAAGCAGAGATACTGTGTAAACTGAAATGTACAGTTGTTAGGCATAAGGCGAGTGCTTGAGTGCTGCATCACACAAGGCAAGTACGGAAAAGGAACCCTGCAGGCTAAAAGCAAAGGGATTGTAGCAAAGTTTGGCACCCAAATAATAAAGATGGATGTTTCCATCTCCCTTTCAAGCCAGCAATACACAAGCACCTGGTGAGAAGCTGATGTCGTAATTCAAATAAGGTGCATTAACCCTGCAGCTCTTGCCCTTCATTTCTTCTGTCCCACTAGCAGTTTTCCAAATAAAGGTCATTTAATGCTCAACGAACGGAGACCATTTTCTATGAACTCATATTCCTGTCAGAAGTGAAGAAGGATCCATCTGAGCCTCACTCTGCAGTAAAAGCCCAGGTAATCCAGAGAGCTGTTGACATCCGCCCCTGTAGTTACGCAGCAATCCCCATTACGGTTAGAAAACTGCTCATGAGGCCCAATCTCCAGATAAGCAGAGGGAGGTGTTGTGTCCAGGTACGGGCTGCCCCCGCAGGAAATAATTGCACACGGACACAACACACTCCGTCGGGGTTCTGGCACAGCAATGCCTGCTTATGGCACGGGACTGCCCTTTTATTTCCAGGTGCCGTGACGTATCACGTCACGTGCGCCTTAATGAGATACACACAGACTAGAATCCCTTTTTTGCCACTCCAATGGCAATGAAAGCTGCCGCAGTGATGTCTCTGACCGGCAATTGATCACTCCAGTGTAGCACTCGGGCTCCATGAGAACTCAACATGCAGTCTCATGGAAGGGGCACAGTCCTAGGCATCAGCATGCATCACAAGCGCACGGGTGGATGTTGTCTCAAAGTCACCTCTTTTGCTCAGTTTATGCCCACGGAAGGGAGTAGGGAGGTTCTGTGAAGATACCTTTAAAAACGCAGGACCAGAATTCTTCCATTTGAAGTCAGGGGGCATTAGGAGATCAGCAGATGCATGAGGCTTATAATGCGGCCATCTTGTCTGTGTCCTCTAATCGCCGCCTTAATTACTTTGGGCCTCATTATACGGTAGGCGGAGAACCATGGCGCTATATTCCAAGGTTGGCGGGGCGGTAATTCCCCCTTCCACCATTGCCCTTCCCCATTCCCATTTTTTCCCCATAGGGCATAATGGGAATGGGGAAGGCGCTAATTACGGTACCGCAAATTGCGGTACCGTAATTAGCTCCCTGGGTCCCTTTGCGGGTTGGTTTTTAACGCCTGCAAAAAGCAGGCGTTAAATACCCCAACCCGCAAAGGGACCTCGTAGTAAGGCGGTAAGGATTTACCGGTACTGGTAAAATACCGGTAAATACCGTGTAATGAGGCCCATTGAGTTTTATTTCATTCAGTCTGAACTTGCCTACACACAACATACTGTTCTGTGCACGGGCGCTCATTTTCTTTAGCTACTCCTGGTACAATAAGTATCTAAAGCGCCATGCCACTCCTTGAAGGTAGGTCTGCACAAAATCAAATGCCTCTATAAAGCTTATTCAAGAATTCTACATATTCTTGAAAAAGGCCTAAATATCCAGAGGGGGCTAAAAAGCTCACACTCAATATAAGACCTTATTCTTTTATGTTCCGAACACAAGCACGTTTATTTTGTCAAAGTTACAAACTGAACCCAATATTTGGTCCAGTTTAGGAAAATCATATCTAAACGATTATTCAATCTTCAGACACCTAAATCACCAGTCTGTACATACGCTCTAATAAGTCCCTGCGCACAATTGTGGGGCACCTGCTGGATGGCATTCATCCACGAATACTGACGAGTGACTAGTAGCTTGCAACATGAATTTGACATTTTGCACTCTGATATCCAATGATTATAATTCTTTGGCAAGACTCAGATAAACCTCTGATTGCATTTTCATTTTTTAGTCACTGTTCTTCCTCAACTAGCACAGGAAAAATGATGGAAATTACATTCCCTGGCACAATAATTGAAATTGTTATCATTTTGGCTCGCATCTGATTTGCATAGCTGTGGCACAGCAACTGTTTCGGAATTTGTGCTTTAAAATACTCAATTTCCAAAAATGTTTGAAAAAATAATACTTGGGGGGAAAAATATCCCCTATAGGGCAACAGAGGCAAATATGTTTGCCCCGCCGTTCCAAAAGCCTTCTAATGATCATAGGAATCTTTGGTACACTGGCAAACATGTGCAAACTATTGTCATAGATGACAAACTGACTGTGCACTACAGTACTGTCAATACTCAACCCAAGTATACCAGCACAAAGAGTCATTATTAATAAGAATTCACAATTTTAGACATGGCTTAGCATTGCATTTAATTCCACGGAATCCACACATTGCAGAACTTCTCTTGTGATGGGTATTGATTTCTTCCAATATTTGTCATCTTCTTTATTGTTGATTCTACAATGTCAGCCATTCTGCAAATAAATGAGATAGGAGAGGATTAGTCTGTGACCCAAAGCATGTGTCATGCCAGTGAATGAAACGATGACAGTTGGATTTCTTTCAAGCTAAGCACATCGCATCACATCACTAAAACTAGCTGAACTATGTTAAATGTTACAAGTACATTCGGCTGGGCTCTGTGTCAGATTCCATGACGTGTTCCAAACTGTTTTTAGTTTTGAACCCTCATTCTGAGGGTAAGGTGTGTGCATTTGTTTGTGGATACAGCACTTGGCCCTCAAACTGCATTCATCTACCAATCTGGGTGTTGTAGCCTTGGTCTGCCCACATCCAGGTCTAAGGACAGAACATCAATGTTGATTGAATGAATTTAGCGCACAAAGCTAGGCAGTGGGAGAGCCGGGAACCTGTGCCGTGTTGAAAGCAACGAGAGTGAGGCACTGAATCCCTTTTCTACCCCACCTGTCGCGCCAATGTCATCAACATTGTAACAGGTCACCCGCTCCCTCCATCAAGAACCTTGAATAGTAGAAATAAGAACAAATGCCCTGGTGGTCAGTTTGACTCCCACACAAGCCACCTTTGAACAACATAAGAAATTGGCATTGCATCCCTGACTCTCCCAGTGCCTGTCCCAGTCCACACTATATAAAGAAGTAAACCCAGGTTGGTTTGAAGTTCCCACACACCGCATCCACCTAGCCCCAACTGCGGTTTT